>NW_027133377.1:7347500-7679164 GCF_026122565.2 Emydura macquarii macquarii
CTCTTAGATATGTTAAGTGAAATCTTTTAACAATTAATAAATAATATATGTTACATATAGGGGGACTACATTAATACTCATATAAATCATTAATGTATGCTTACTAATAACATTCCTTAGAGATTGTTTTGGCAATTACATTCAGCTTTGTAAGCCACTTTAAATGATAATTAAGACATTAACTATATTTATTCATATCTACTTATAATATTGTAAGATAGTGCCAGAAAAAAGCATTACTTTAAACTTAAAATAGGCCCACTAGCACAGAACATATAGACATATATTCCCTGTTGCTTCGCATTAGCTGCGCTTTCTGTGTCTATTACAGAAATAAGAGACTTATTTGCAAACCCTCACTGTATCTAGGCCTACTGTGCCCATCACCATGCTATCTTAGCACCTAACTAATGTACTTTACAAGTATGCTATGAGGCTTTATTTATTTATTGTTGCAAAGCCCAATGAGAACAGCAGATGAAATATTTTATACAAGTTTATTGTGTTTATTTATGGGTCTAGATCTTGGGTGCAGCCAGGCTATGCTCAGCACAAGACTAAGGACATAAAAGGATCACTAGGCTCCCCAAAAGCAGCTGAGGTCCAAAATAGTCCCCATTATTACTTAGAGCAACTTCTGGGCTATTCCAAGTTCTGTTATCTGCCACAGCCTTCTCTGGCCACATTTTCTTCCATCCGCAGTATGCCACCTGTATCAGCCATACAACCAGAGAGAAATTGAGGCCACTTTACCTATATTTCACACACTTTTTTACTAAATAATGCTTTTTGTCAAAGTATCTTTTTATAATGACTAGCCAAATGGCAACTGGAATAATTGATGGACAGAAATTTTTTTTTTATCACTTTGTCTAAAATATTAGAGTTATGTTCAGTAGGAATGGATAGGAAAATAAATATAAGGTAAAACTTTCTGTTAAATTTTTCAACCTGACAGTTTGGATACATTGTCTTTACAAAAATACACATACACATCCCCATATGCTTGGTCCCAGACCGATTGTCCAAAGTATTTTAAGGTTCCATTTTCTGCTAAGAATAACGGTACAGTTAAATGACTTCTCCAGGGTAAAGCTGTTAGTCAGTGACAGGCAGGAAAAGGGACTGGGAATACCTGGCTCCCAGTCACCTCCTCACTCCATTGACCACATCTTTCTAGAATGAGAGTCAAGTGAAGACAAGGAGACTGGATAAAACTATGGATTTCTCAGCTAGGTTTTATATTACATAGCAACACTGCCTATCTACAGTTTTAGACAATAGTATACTAAGGCAAAGAATGACATTCAAGCAGAATAATGGGGTTAATAATAAAGCTGAAAAAGGGAGGTCAGAGTCATGTTGCCTTTGAATTACAGGAAGTTAAAAAGATTATGACATTGAATATTCAAGAAAACTACAGTGTTTTAAGGATTTTGATTAAATAGATAAGATATTTGTCACGTGTTTTTTTTCCAGTTTCACCTGGTTGCAGTTGGCTATAAAAACTATAAAACTATTTATCTATCTATCAAGATAATGTGCTAATAATAAAGATTCTTTTAAAACCCAGCAATAAAACTAAACAGCTTCACCTTTCGGTTTAATAAGCACTGACATTAAACATTTTCTAGCACATAATGTCAGCTCACCAAATCTTCCTTAAAATTCATCTGGGGCAAAAGAGGAATTCATGTGTAAAAAGAGCTTTCTGAGGAAATGGAAGAAGCTTGTTCACATTGAAGTGACATCAGAAAACTAAGATAAAAGAAGGAATATAAATTGTGGGAACAGCTATAATAATCTTCCAAATCATTCAAGAACATTTTTATTAATAATTAATTATTATTAATATTAGCACACTGGGCAAATATGCAGTAGGGATGACAATAATTTCTACATAAAAGACCAATTTTTGATGGTAGTCTTTATAAATATATTAACAATAATCCTTTTCTGAAGCAATGAAATAGCAGTGATGCTCTCTTTTTCTGACCCCATTTCCATAACACTTACAAAGGAATTTTTTTCTTCAGAACACAGAAAAAACCACCCATCATCTCCACCTGTTACAAATCTAAATGCCCCCCTCTCCCTTATCCTCTCCTAAAAAAAATCAAATTAATTCTTGAACTCTTTTTGGAAGTGTAGGAGAGGATTGTTCAAGCTACTCTAGGCCAAATTTTATTCTTGAATTATTTGGAGATACCCCTCTCATTACATGAGGTTGCATGTGCACATCTGAGAGCAAAACTTGGCCTTTTATGTAGAAATCGTTGATGGAGCCAAATCAAAACAATCTGAATCTGGGGTCTTAATTTTGCCTTGCATTAGCGCAGAAACATACTGTGAATGAAGTGGAGAGAAAAGGACTGGAAGATGGAGTTTTTAGTCTCCAGATTAAAAATATCTATGCACCCAATCCTGAAATCTTTATATACCTGGAACACCTGGGAGTTTTGCCTGAGTAAGGACTTCAGGACTGGACTCTACATAAGAGATTATTATTATTAAATATTTATATAGTGCCATCAGTTTGCCTGGTGTTTTATAGAAATAAGAAGATTCTACCTCAGGATTTAGCCACTGGTGGCATGACTAAAAGAAGGGGTTAACACACTGGAAGATCAAGACAAAGGACATATTAGTGTGAAAAGTAAATGGAGCACAGAGCTGAGATGTGGGCAGTAGCAGAGCTGTGCAATACCCTGAAACTGAGGGTGGGGAGTTCAAATGTGATGTATAGAGAGGCGGGGAGTGAGAACAAAGAAGTGATTAAGCTGGTGTTGGGGGTGGGGAAGAGGTATTGGATACAGTCATAGGAGAGTGAAAGACTGAGGCCTCTAGGTGCTACCACAATACAAATATTTAAACTATAATAATAATAGAATGGCAACATCCTAAGTATACTAAAAAGGGGACTGGTGAGAGTCAGAGAGACCAGAGGGGACCGGGCAACTGTAGAGGAAAGAAAATGATATATTCAGATTTAGCTTTGTTAAGTTTGAAGAAGGATCCAGAGGGAGATGTAAACTGGCAGAGACAGAGAGAAGGAGGTCTGCAGCAATCAGCAGGTGGGATGAGAGATGATGAGCATGGATGAGGTCATCCTGGGGATGAGTACAGAGAGAAAAGAGGATTTGGCCCTGGGGTGGATGATTCACAGACAGCAACGATGAAGAAGCAGTCAGCTAGGCAGAAAGAAAACTGGAAAGGAACTCAGTCACGGACACCTCACATGTGAGGGTCTGGAGAAGAAATGGGTGGTTCATGGTATCCACTTGGGATAAAGGCAGAGTCACATTTTGTGTATCGAGCTGTCAGATTCATTTCAAAAGCCCTTTGTTAAAAGCAAATGAATTAAAAGTAACCTGGTATGTTCCATGTTGTTGAAATCTATGTTTCAAAAGAATGCTACTGGCTGAATGACACACATAATTCAGTCTCACCTTCAGGACTATTACGAACAAGAAATCTCTGGGTGCTCTATGCCATAATGTCATAGGCAATACATTTCAAGCTGTTGCTAAGAAAAAATAATTTTCATAAATGAGATTTTCAACATGTTATGGTAAAAGAGGTCACCCTGAGAAAATAAATTATACACATTAGAAAATGTTTAATTGTATCAGTACTCTCATTTATGGGGACAAAAAATAATCCTATAATTAAATTTGTATTGTTTTATATGTCCTTCAAAGAAGAATTCATGACTGCCTTGTTCAAAAGGTCAAAACCTGCATTTAAATTGGGATATTATGATAAATGATGTGAGCAGCATTGATTCTAATTTTAGCCAACACAAATTATTTTAAAACTTGTTTTGATTAGGGAATTTTTCTTGACCTTCCACAAAGGGATATAGGTGAAATGATACGTTACTATATTTGCTTAGAGAACCTGTAGCATACTGGAAATAACTGCTGTGTTGGGAAGATTTGGCAAATTATTACAAAATATGACTAAAAAAATCACATTCTCCATGGTATTTTACTGACACAGCTATAATCGCCTTAAACAAAAGGACAAGCCAGAGCCTAAAGAACTGCTTATGCTGCCTTGGAGAAGCAATAGATGAGGTGTTACCAACAGCAAGAGTTCAAACTTCATGAATCAGAACCTCCAAAATTTTAATCAAGAGATTAAAAAAAATATGATTTTTAGCCCAGAGCAAACTATGTTTTTTGGTCTGTCTTCTAGTTTTTTAATCCCCCTGCCCACACTCAATGAGACTGAGACAATTACATGTAGAAAATTAAACCTTAAATGCACATAAATTATGCACACAACAAACGCAGGCCCTGTCTGCCCTGTGCACATGGTACCCAACTCCCTCTCACTACTACTCAGGGTTCTCCTATTCCCTGGCAGGCACCCATTGCCTCCACTTTTCCAGGCAATCATAGTGCCACAGTCCACCTAACTCCCAATTCCAGTACTGGAGGCAGAAACCATAGCTTCCGAGAGCATGCGGAGCAGAATGTCCTCTAATGACCAAAGGGGAAACTGTTGCAGTTGGATAAAAATTCCTGAGCTGTCTGGGTTGTTTTTTTTTGTAGTCGCCCAAGAGCCATTCAAAATAAGCCCCAAATCCCTATGCTGTGATACTACTACTAGTGTTGGCAATACTATATGTTACTATAGAAAAATGAGCCACATGCTAACCCAATCTGGGTTTTCCTAAATTGAGGCTAGGAAACTTAGTATCACTGAGTGGCGTTTCCTCCAAGTTGTCCTGCAGCATCGGAAGGGTAGGTGTTTACTTCTCTACTCATGAAACTCTCTGGGATTTCAAGTCCCTAAACTGATGCACGTCTTCAGACTACAAGACACCCACAAGGGCAGAAGGACTTCCTTTGCCAGGCAGTACATATGGGAAAAAACATCACAGCATCAGACAGTCAGCTGATATGTACCTTATTCTTTGAAATGTCAATTTTGGGGTACATCTCACAGATGTCTTCTCCATGATTCTGACCCTGGAGGTACAGAATTTCTTTGCTCTTTGATTTTAGATTGTCCTGAATGTTGTAGAGTGTTATCACAGCTATCTTTGCCTGTTCCACTTGGAGAAAGGCAGAGTTATTTTAATTCATGATTCTTTTATGTTTGTCCCTTATTGTGGATGCCATTGACATGTAGCATCAGAACAGCTCTTATATATAATGCATTCTGCTACTGTAGTCCTAAGCTTTCTTCTGAAAGAGACAGGGCCATATTTTTTCCTGTCCCAAGGTACGATCAGTGCAGAAGAGATAAGGGCCCCATCAGTGAGCTAATTTAGGTCCCTCATTCTCAAGTTGCCCCAGCCTCATCCACCCCTGAAGTAATTTAGTGTAGCCATGGGGATACTGTAACTTATGACAGCTGGGTATAGCCCCTTACAGACCATATATCAGCTGAAAATTGCTTTAGGAGAGCAAAGCTGTGTTCCTGAATTTGAGAACTCTCATAGCTCAGGCTTCGTGACAGGATCTCTAGATATGGCTGTCTTGCACACATGGATGGTTCTTTTGTTGTTTATTTGTACTGGTACATGCCCTGACCACTTACAAACATCAGCACTGTGTTATTTGCAGTAGAAACCTTTGGATCGGAAAATAAATTGATTGAGGGAAGACAAATGTGTTTTCCTCCACAGTTGTCTTTTGTGAAGAGAAATATATTCAATCAACTTCGTGTTTCTTCTTGTTCTCACAATTTTTTTCCTACCTGTTTTTTGGGGTTTTTTTTAAACAAGCGAATTTTAGACTTGGAGGAAATATGGCAATAGCAGGCCTGGCAATAGAAATGCTGGATGGATATTCATGCCTTCTCTTTAACCCAGGAAGAAGTGAGAGGCAGAAATGGCACTGCAAGCTTCAGCACATTGTCTTGCTTCTGTGTCTCCAACTCTGAGTTTGAGTGTCCAGTTCAGTAAGTGGGAAGAAAAGTCTATCCATGACTATTTAATTTATATCCTCTCTGCTTAAACTGACACTAAGGATGTGAATTAGTGCCAACTATGGTAGGGTAATTTCTGTTATATGGACTCAGCGTTGTTCATTAAAAACTCATTTAATGTATGTCAACAAATGGAGTGCACATTGCAATGTTTTTGATCACTGGATTTGAATAATTTCCGAGACCTAAATGAAAATTTGCTATTACTGCCCGTTAGTCCAAACTCCTGAACTATCCAACTCCATAGCTTTTAATTTTTATCAGGATAAATGTCTCATATCAACAACCTCCATTCAGACCAAATCTGTGGATAACAATTAAGATATTTAAATTTTCCTGTTGGCTAGTGGCAAGAGAAGCAATCTTTTTGCCACATCCTCCTATCTTGCCTGAAGTAACTTGATGCTCAAATACTAGGAGGTGAGGTGCCAAAACCACCCCATAACATTATAATTGTTAGCCATTGACACAAAGCATTCATGCTTTCTAAAAAAGAACTAACACAAATTTCAGGAACTATTGTCTCTTAGTATAGACCACACAATATCAATTTTAATTTGTAAGTGGTATGTAAATTTGACATTTCTAAAAAGCAATTTTTCCAGCCAGATGAGTAATTCTTTGAAGTTAAGGTATTTACCAGGCAAAGCGTCACATTTTTCGCTGAAGGTTAAGCTGACACTAATCAAAAGTGACAGGATTCAAGAGCATTGTTTCACTGATGGTCCCTATATTTATATTTTTTAAAAGTACATACACACTCACACACTCTTAAATAGCCTACAGTGTAAAAATGTGTGCGACAGTGTAAAGGAAAGAAAAAACCCACAAATCTATAACTTAGGCTAGATAGTCTATAACTGGAAGACAAAGTCAACGACGACGTACATAACAATGGATGGTATTATGAAAAGTCTTCCATAATAGAATTCAGATGCAGAGGGTATAATTCTGACCCAGACTATGATTTTTTGACAACCTATTTCACAGTAGCAGATTTCAGTGGTTTTATAATCACAGATAAATGCACAGATTTATAATAATGGGGTGTCAATGGGTGGAACAGCAGGACTAAGACCCATTATTTTCTCAGGCATTTTCATGGCAACTGCCAAGTGCAGAAAAATGTGAACAATGTCTATGGATGAAGCAATATTGCTTTTCTTATGCAAATGTACTTCTGTGGCGAGGAGTACAGAAGCCTATCTGCTCATGTTTGTAGACAGTATTACCATGGAAATACTGACATAACAAAGTTTTATACATAGTAATATGCAACAAATACATTTAAAAGACTAACAGAGCAAATAAGATATATATTTGTGTTTTCAGAAACCAGAACCTAAAAAAAACTTCATTCCACTTTACACTGCTTTTATTCCAACTCCCCTCAAAATCTGCATGACAGTCACTTCTGTAAAACCAATGAGAGATGGACACCATCAGTCTGAACTAAGTCAATGACACTACACTTAAATTAAGATTTTGGCTCTTATTACTAAGCATTATTGTTCTTGCATGACGGTAGAAAAAGCAATTGGTTCACGCAACTATTTTCACACTGATGCAAAGCAGAGATATAAAACTCCTATTGGTATACGAAAAACATAATAAAGAATCCTGCAGCCATAGTATTCCAGGAAGGAGTTCTTCTAAGATCTCAGGGTGAGGCTTGGTCTGTATGACCTCCAAGAAAATCCCAGGATAATTCAGTAAACAAAGTAAGGGTTTCTTTTTTCTAAATCAGCACTGAAACAATAACTCTCGGTGATGTTATTAAAAGGCATAGTGTTTGTTCCTGGAGGTACAGTTCTTTTGCATGAGAAAGTTCTGACCATGCATGGTCATTAAAGATTCTATAGCACTTTTTCCACAAATAGCTATGTGAGACCCCATGTCCTGATCAAATTCCTATTGGATAATTATATTCTGCCTCCTGAAATTACACCTTACAGATGGCTGCTTTTAAAAGTGGGTGAAGTTATCCCTATATATTGTTTGGGAAAGTTTTTGTGATTCTTGGGAACGAAAGGGCACACTATATATGCTCTCAGTTATTTCTTTGTAAATCTCAAATAACTCTATTGAAACCAGTTGTTTTTCTAGATTTACACAACTGGATATGAGGGCAAAATATGACCATATAAATATAAATTAAGATAACTCTTTTTCACTGTTATTATTGATTATATTAAAATCCTTTTACTTTCTGCAAAGAGTAGGGGCTAGATCCAAAAAGTATTTAGCTGCCTAAGTCTAAAATTTAAATATCTACACACACACACTGCTGCCTAGGCCTTGAGATGAATTAAATTCTCTAGGTACTTAAGTTGCCACCAATGAAGTCTGCCAGGCACCTACATTTCTGCTGTTGGACATGCAAGCAGCTGCCTAAATTCTGAAACCTGGTGTCTAATTCAGGCCTACACCCCAGCAGGATACTCAAACTAGACATTACCCACTTATTTTTCCTGTGGGACTGATCTGATAAGCATGCTCACAGGTTACCTTAGAGTACTCCTACCAGATCAGTCCCTGCAGAAAACACAGCCACTGGAGAAAGAAGAAGTGGTCTTCCTATATCCCACTGGTTAAAACATTCACATGGGATGGGGGAGACCCAAGTTCAAACCTCTGGGCCTGTATCTGCCTGACAGAGGTGGTCAATCAGGCTGTCCTTCCCTTACCCCTGTCCTGGAGCATTCTTGCTGTTTCTTACACCACTTCTCTCTTGGTGTGCTTTGGCTCAGCCATTTGGGGTCAGTAAGGCATTTTTTCTCAAGACAGAATTGTCTGTTTTGGGGAGTGGGGTTCCTGTTAGCATTCA
The DNA here is from genome assembly GCF_026122565.2 of Emydura macquarii macquarii. Classification (NCBI taxonomy): domain Eukaryota; kingdom Metazoa; phylum Chordata; order Testudines; family Chelidae; genus Emydura; species Emydura macquarii. The sequence continues at coordinate 7,356,271 of NW_027133377.1, forward strand.
GGAGGTTGGAGTAAGTTTCTGTTTTGTGTTGTATATCACAATGCTGGGCAGGGTTCAGTGTGGATAGAGGTGTTAGTAGGGACCAGTATGCATGTCTATAGCCCAGCTACAGCTGGTGGCTTTCACACCTGGACTGGTAGTTGCTTAAAGAGCTTGGACAGGCCTCAGGATCATGCATAGTTACCCTTATCTATGCCTCTTAACAATTTCATGAGGCTGGTGGCCAATCTCTACAGTTGACAGGGTAAGAGCTAAGAGTAGCTTCTCCTTGGGTAAAAATGGAGATCCTTTTGGAGATTAACTGATGTCCGTTATAAGCAGTTATATAGATAAAAAGGCTGCAGATGCAAGATTACTTCTAAGAGTTACATCATGCAGAAATTAACTAATTCATCCTCCCAATATCTCTTTGGATATGATACATAAATATAATGCCCTTTTTAGAGATGGGGAAACTGAGCTAGAGAAAGACTAAGTGACTCACTCAAGGACAAATGGTGAATCAGTGTCCAAGACAGGATTCAAACCCATGTTTTCCCAATTCTAAATCCAAGCTCAAACCCCCTAGACCACATTGTCTCTTTTTTCTTCCCTTCATGCCTTCTTCCATGCAGCCCCTCGATGCCTCAAACATTCTCCCAAGCCCAGTGTGCTTTCATTTGGATCCCTCTTAAAGTGTCACCTCTTTTGCATGGCCCACAAACATAATCAAGCGGCAGACTGAGAAAAATAAACAGATCCCTTCCTTCAGCCTCCCATTGCTTCTTGGAAGATATAGTGGGCAGAAACTCTCTTCCCATTTAGTCCTGTACAACATCAAATATCATTTTTAATACCTGACAATTAAAATAAAACTGATATGAATTAGTGCAATCAATGATTGTATCCACAAGCCCACCTTCCTTGTAGATATGCTATGCAAGCAGGATCCATTTTAACAGCAGATAGACAGAATTGTGTTCACCAGCAATAAAAGTAGCTATTTTCCAACTTTTTAAAAGTAATGTTAGTGATATCAGAAATAAGCTCAGCATTATCTTCAAAATTCATCCTAATCTTCCAATGAATTTAAAATCCTCCTTAGTTCCACTTTGATGGTTTTACAGGACAAACTCTCAAAACTGTTTAAAAAAATAAATAGGGGGAAAACTGTACCTTGGTGTTTGTCACTTCAAATGGAACTTTTGACTCATTTGTAACTGGAGGTGTCAGCTTCTCACTTGGTTTTGAATGGATTATATTCGTAGCGGGTGGTTGAATGTGCAGAATGGAAGACAGGCAGAGCTGTACAGTCTCCTTCAGAGCTTTCAGCTGTGACTCCTAGGGAAAATGAAAAGTCATCAACTCTTAAAGAGAGGTTATAGTGAACACAGTAGCTTTTTTTTCTTTCTGCTCTGAACCAAACACTTGGCAACAGCTCCAGCAACCTTTTTCTCATTAAAGCAGGAAATTAAAGCAGTTTAATGCACCCTTTACATAACTGGCCTGAGGGTTACGTTATGTACACTTAAACATCAAACAGTCTTGGAAAATCACAGCAAACTCCCCTTCCATTGTTATACAACTTTGAAACGGCTTATTCAAGGACATTTTTAAAGACCATTTATATTAAAAGGAACTAAGGTGTAATATACCAAACATAATACAGTTTACAGGGATTTTAGTGGCCTCTGTTTTAGTGTTGCTAGGGAGAAAGATGTGCATGTGTGTTCATGTGCATTATACTGTCACATAGTTAATAAAATGTCCATAGTTTGGTCTAGCTTGGGGAATTTTAAAATTACCATTGTCCAAAGGAAGAGGCTATTTAATTTTCTTTCTTAGTTTAAAAAAAAAAAAACATTCAGGATCCAAGAATTGTGAATGGTAAAATGAGCTGCTGTTCTCATAATATTTAGGAGGCACTTCCTATATTTATACCAAGGAGTTATTTTAAAATTCCTCAAGCCAAACAAAACTATGGATGTTTTATTAACTATGTGACAGCTTAATTGTATGTGTGAGAGAAAGTATCTTTCTGTCGCAGTAAATACACATGTGCAGAAATACGGAGTATCATGAATGAGTGATACAATACTCCCCAGGAGTTATGGTATAACAGTCTAATAGAGAGGGTTACACACCACCCTCTTATAGACTCATGAGAATGTCCAATTGACATGTGGTAAACACAGAGAAGAAGAATTTCCCAATGGTTAGGGCTCTAGCCAGGGACTTGGGAGACCTAGGTTCAGTTCTCTGCCCTATCAAAGGCTTTCTTGTGTGAACTTGAGCAAGTCACTTAGCCTCTCTGTGCTTCAGTTCCCTCTGTGAAAAATGGAGCTGATAGCACTTCCTTTCCTCAAAGGAAAGTTGTGAGGATAAATACACTAAAGATTATGAGGTGCTCAGATACTATGATAATGGGAGCCAGATAGGTACCACAGATAGTTCCAATCATACGGTAATGTGTATATATATTTATAGCCATTTTATATTACTAGTGGCACTATGTATTTAAAGAAATTTTAGCTGCTTATATCAAATGTAAATTAGCATGCCTTTAGCATAGCTAAGCCAAGTAATCAATAACAAACGTTCTGAGATTTTTTCCATTATTTTTATATCCTGATAACTATGTGTTTTCTATTAGGAAGAATAGAACTGAACTATCAGTCCCATCTTGCTTTCATCAGACTGGAACCTAGAGATAAATCACATAACCTGTTTGGTTTTTTTTCCTGAATAAAACCCAAGTTATCCTGTCCTGGGTACCAAACACCAATATGAAAACTACCAAGGGCCGGATGAAGCATTATTGCAAAAGCACTATTTAGATCAGAAAGAGGAAAGTCACAGAAACAAGAGATGGAGAAAAGAAAAAAAGAAAAAAGTAGGACTAAACAGATTGATTTCCCTTACTGTGGGGAAAAATCTGTAACTTGGTGCAGTGAGTGAGTAGCCAGGCCTGCCAGAGTAAATAAAAATCATTCAGTAGGAAAGCATTTTGCCTAAGTAAGGGCTGATTAAAGAGAAAAGGTCTGATCTTTGAGTCTGGTGCAGCTGTTCACAGTGCAGGGACTGGTTTGGAGTGGGCAAGAGGAAACAAAGAGAATTGCTTTATATACCTGGGCACTCACCTGATCCCCAGGGCCGCTGGAGGCCAATTCATAAACCTGAAAAATCCCAGGGCTTCTCTTATATATGATTGTGATGACTCTCAACACACATGCCAGCCACCCCCCTTCCATACAATATATCTCATACTCTGGGTTTCTGAGGGGCAGTTACATAATGAATAGGCAGGGAATCACCCTCTGGTCAACTAGGTCAGTTTCAAGCTTCCTTTATTTCATCCAAGTGGCACAAGGGAACATAGCTGTAGAATATGGATCCAACTTCAGGTTTTAGCTGACATTTGAACTATCTCACTGTGGATCAAAATATGCTATATAGGAGCTAAAATACCACCAACAATGCAATCTATTTTAAAAGTACTTATATTTCTCACACTGAACCATCTTTCCTTTCCTCCAGACACTGTGTGCTGACATTGTGAGATTAGTACATTAAGGCATTAATTAGATGAAGGAAAAAAGCCTTTTAACTCAGCAGAAAGAAATAAGTTCAAGCACCCTAAAAATCCCAGAAACCCAAAGATTTTCAAAGAAAGCATGTTTAATAAGAAGACTAGCATTTTAGTAGTAGTATCTATTTTTACTATTTCTTGGACTGTATTTCTCTATCTTTCACTTCCAAACTACCCCCCATAAGAGTTTAACTTAATGTTGTGAGAGAGAATGCAGAGTTGTCATCATATTAATTACCATATCAAAACGAGAAGAGCAATAAGTGAAAACCGGAGTGGATCAAAACCCAGAATTCCTATTCCACAGGAAATTCTGAAATTTAAGTTTTTTGTTCTGATTTGGAACAACAAATCACAATTTCATTTAGAAAACAAATGGAGCAACTTTTCATTTTGATGTTACTAAAAGGTTTTATTTCAATAAGGTCAAAATAGTTTCATTTCAATAAGGTAACAACTTTTTGTTTCAACTTGATCAATTTGATTTTTATATATTATATACCAGTGGTTCCCAACCTATGGTCCGGGGGCCAAAAGTGGCCTGTGGGGTCTTTCAAAGTGGCCGACACCTCCCTTCCCGCTGGCTGCAGAAGGGCGCTGATGCCCAAGGACCCAGGCGGAACGAGTTGCCATGGGGTTACAAGACCAGTGTAGGCTCCTTGCTGCAGCTAAGGGGACTGGAGATGAGTGCTCCCTTCCCCCAGCTGTAGCAAGGAGCACGGCAAAGCACTCTGCCTGGGTCCATAGGTGCTGGTGTCCCTGCTGGAGCCAGAGGGAGGGGAGCATTGATCTCCCATCCCCCTGGCTGCAGAAAACAGCCACTGCCTAGGAACCCAGCTGAAGTGCACAGGGCTAAAGGATGTGTGCAGTTTCCCTGCTGCAGCCAGGGGGACAGGAGATCAGCAAGGAGGCAGCCTTCCCTCTGGCTGCAGTGGGGGGAGGGGGAGTGGCTGCTGGAGGAGCAGCCAGGACCCAGGATGCTTGAGGAGGGGCAGGACTCTAAAAATCAGTGCCTTTTGGTTTGTCACCCACTGTGACTTAGCTGCCAGGCCCTGTGCTTCAGTGTGTAGTGACAGTCACTCATCTACACTATGCTTTGTCTGTGAGTGTGTGATGTACCGTGAGTAAATTGTAGGTGTAAAATAGTGAATGTAAAAATGAGCACAGTAGCATCAAAATGTTTACTTTAAATAGGTGGTGATTTGTAGTCCCTAATGGTGTGGCTGTCAATTCATTTTTTATGAGTTGAGAGACTGGTGGCCCCTCAAGGCTGTAAAAATTATATTTGTGACCCTCGAGCCAAAAAGGTTGGGAACCGCTATTATATACTATATAAGTAATTGGTACTTGATTTCCTTACTCATCATTTTATCTAGAAATTTTTATTTTTTATTCTAACTGGTAATGGTTTAGCTAATTGGTACTTGGTTTGCTCAATTAGAATATTAACTGTATTCTAATATCCCATAGAAATCTCAATTTTCTTAAATCAGCATTTTTAAATGGAAAATATGTTCTGGTGCAAAAATTTTGACTAGTTCTAATGAAAATATAAATCTGTTACTCACAAAGCGTAAGGCAGTTCCTGACCCTTAAAAGTATGCAAAGGGAGCTCGAGAAGGGTTCAGGGAACCTTCAATCCCACCTTACTGAAAGTCCAGGGACAAATTCACACTTCCCACATTTGTGGGAGACCAACGATTGCTCCATCCATGTACCCCAAAAGCAGCTGGGGGGGAGGCAAATCCATTGTATAACCCTCGACCCCCAATAATTGGCCTGCAGAGTTAGCTGGGTGCACTAGAGGAAGCATGCTGCACAATCTCAAGGGATAGCTTAGCTTGCACATTTCCTCTATACTCCCAGGTGAGGGATGGACTGTGTTTCAATCATTCCTATGGGGTTATATATATCTGCACTACATCCTTCTTGGGGCTGTGGCTAAATGCTAAGATCTAGTCCAAAAGTTGATAAAGTATCAACATCTCTTCATTGCAAGGTAAGTTTAGAATTCTGCTTGGTATGAGTTTCTCGGACATTTTACTTTTAATCTTATTGATTCCCAGTCCTGGAAATCTTATATTTGAGTTTAAACTTTATGCACTGATTAGTTCCATTGACTTCAGTGGGACTGCTCCTAGTACATTAAGTGCATGTGTAAATCTTTGCAGAATTGATGTCTTAACTTGTATTTCTTTGTCAAGTTACACTGAAGTGTCCAAAGCCAATAGAGCTAAACATGCTTGCAGCACCCATAAGTTCTTACTTTGTCAAGGGCTGCTTTTTCCAGTTCATCTTTTGCAATTGCTAGCTTTTGCTCCAGATCCGTTAGCTGTTGTGCCTGTGGGAATAAAAAAAAAAGTTGATGCAATTTACAATACAATCGTTTTCCCAGTAATTTTGCAAGCTATGCCTGTGAGAGAGGAAAGGGTTAACTTTGCAGATTAAAGTCAAAATTATGTTCCAGATGACCAAGCCTCAAGGGAACTTTTTTACTGAGAAAATGTGGCTTTTCTATATAGGAACTGGGCCCAAACCTGCCCCATTTATGTCAATGGAAGTTCAGTCATTAATGTCAGTGACAGCAGGAAAAGTCCCCTTGTCTTCTAAATAATTTAGAAACACCAACGTAGTATACTTTTTGTAAAACTTAAAGTACTTGTATAGTTTTTGTTCCTTGGCTAGTCTTGTATTCCTAACCTTTCAGGCTCCACTAAATTGGAAATTAGACTACACACACACCCACCCACCCATGCATACGTATTGAGACAGGCTGCACGGCCTGCTCCCTAGTAAACTTGAGGTTAACTCCAGCTCTGCTTCTCCCTCCTCTTGTGTATGGAACTCAAAGAAGGGCTATAGAGATGACTGTTTGTGAAACAGAGTGGTGTCCAAATCCAGGGACCCATGCTGTACTCCATGCTGAAGGAATTTTGAGAAAGAGATCTTGGTCATTTAGACAATGTTTTGTGTGTGCAGAGTCATTTCACTGGCTTACACTTACAACTGTCTACCTGAGTTTCCTTAATTAACAGCAGGGAGTGATTTTTCCCCCCAGAAACCTAGTATAATTCAACAGAATTTTACATGCAGAGAAAGAAAGTTGTAGTAGGGAATTAAACTTTTAAGGAGTTAAGAGCCCCTAGTTTCCTATGGCAGTGCCACTTATATTGTAACAGCACATACTTTGTAACTAAAGAGGTGGGGGGTTTTTTTGTTTGTTTTATTGTTGTACTTGCAAATATAAATAGCTCTACGGTTATTTTCAATGTTTATGAAGGAGAAAGGAGGAAAGGACATTGGACCAGATGGCTCTCTTTTCCATCTGAAATTGTAATGAGGCATTGTACATTTTTTGCATATGAATAGCTCTAAGGTTCTAACTCATTAGTTATACAGAAGACCACATTTTAGGCCTTTGCAAGTGTTTAATCAAACAACCAATTGCTAAAACATATTGCTAATTTTTCCCAGAGATACCATAGTCCAGATGTCTGACTTACCTACCTTCCATCCTTCTAAAGATTTTAAAAGTGACATTTGTCTATTTTATTACTTGGTAGACTTTGGCTATGCTGTAGGTGGCTGAACAATGGGAAATTAACCGAATATTATGTTCAGAATTAAATGCAAAGAGTTATATTAAACATATAGTTTTAAATGTTTGACAAACTAACAAAAGTAATGACATTCAGCGTCATGGCACTCCATTCTCTTGCTGATGTGAAGAAAAGCTTCATTGGATTCAGAAAAGGATTAGTCATTTATTTGGACAATGAGAGTTCTACAGTTCTATTAGTTAGAAGCGTACCTCGAAAGCATATCATGCTTCAGGGCATAAGCCAACCTGTAACTGATGAGGGTTAGGATGGAATTTCCCCTATTGCCAGGGCATTCCATAATTTTCCACTACATGGTTCCTCACATCTTCTGAGCATCTGATGCTACTCACTATCAGAGATAGAGTACTGACCTAGATGGACCACTGGTCTGATCTGGTAAAACACTATCCATGTTCCTTACAATAAATATGGGCCTGATTCAAAGCTCACTGAAGTCAAAAGGAGTCTTTCCATTGATTTCAATGAGCCTTTGGGTAATGGTTTATAAACACAGGGAATGAATTAAGATTGAGAAGCCAGTCTAAGGCTCAATCCTGTTTATATTTTCAACTGAATATAGTCATTGAAATTACTCCCAGTAAGCTGAATACGCAGAAGTAAATATTTGCAGAACCGAACACTAAACTTGGATTCACCTGATGTAGTTACTTCTGGAGAGATCTTCAAATGAGAGTGTGTCAGCAATAATATATCTTCAGAAGTATTCACATAACAATGGATTCTCAAATTTTAAAATTACTCATTTTATTTTGAACATGCATATTGGAATATTTTGTATGCACAAAAGTCCTTAAGTACTTTAACTTTTGTGTATGTGTGCACACACATACTACATTAAAAAAACCTTCTGTTCAAAGAACATTAAGATTGTAACATCAAGCACTCTAAAGTTACAAAATGATACACTTAAGGTTGCCTGTACAACCTTAATTCAATCCCCTTGTTTTCATGCATTATGATACAGTCTTTAATTACATGATCACATACTATTTTCTTCACTGGACCCTGCCTCTTTATTAAATATTTGTTTTTATCATCCTCAGTTTATGCCTCCAGGCCTTATTTACCACTTACCTCCCTACCCTGCACTGAATACAGACCTATAGTATTGGAGTGCTTCACAAACATTAATGAAGTTGTTTTCACAATACCGCCTCCTCCGTGAGAATATCATCCCCATTTTACAGATGAGGAACTCAGTCAAAGAGAGATTAAGATTAAAATTATCAAAAGCATCCACTAAATTTGAATGACAATCTTGAGATATCATTCTCTGATTTTCCAGAGTACTTAGCATATTATAGCACATTGTTTTTCAAAACGCAGATCGATTTGACTTCAGTTGCAGTCACGAGTGCTCAGCACTTCTCCAAATCTGGCCCCAGAAGTCTCACATTGGGCAACCAGAAAATGAGCAATGCACAATTAGTGGCCCATTATGAACATTTTGATTTAAATGACTTGCTCACCATGACCTAGGAACTCTATTGCAAAGGCAGGGATAGAATCCAGTTCTCTAGGGCAGCATTCAATGGCCTTACCCAAGAGACTGTCCTTTATCTTCTTGCAGTCCCCTGACTCATTTCCTACACAACTTCCAACTTCTGCAGCAAATGAAACAGGGGGTCCTACAGACAACAGCCTAATTCACTACCTAGCCCTGATTCATTCCCAGAGCACTATCCATCCTGTGTATTGAGTGAGATAAGGTCCTGTTGAAAAAAAAAAGTGGAAGATCATGTAATTTAAGACTGTATCACAAGACATATGCACAAGGGCATCTGGCAATTCCTATCTTTGAGTGCATAACTTTAAAATCTTAACATTTAACATATTTTATTTAATGTAATTTTATATATACCATATGGACCTTTACTAACTTTTACTTTGTGAACAAACTGTAACAGACTATGCAGACACTTGTGTAAGAAACCACAGTTGGCAATGGATATGTCTCATTGCAATCATATTTTTAAATGATGGCACTGACCATACTCAAGTGCTTATCAGAAACTCAGTCTTCGTCTCAATATATCACAGTGCTTCTATAGGTGTCATTGCATTCCACTGGGAAAAAATTGTTGTCTTAGGTAGCACCATGTAGCAAGGTGGGTGTCTTTAACCATCCTTGGGGCAACAAATGCATCATCTGGAAGCCAATGGCAGCTGTTCATTGTTGGGGGACTGCTACTGGTCAACTGTGCAGCGTCTAAAGTGTGCTGGGAAGGAGTTGTGCACTGCCCACAAAAGGCAGGGTAGGAAGGGATCGAGCCTCTTTCTGGTGTTCCCTTCCCTAAACTATAATGATCTTATCATTCATGCAAACCTTGCCTTTATTTATTTAATTGTTTTAAGTGGCACTTGTTCATATCTAAACTCTTATAGTTATGGAGGCACAATAAGACAGGGCTGATGAACGTCTCTTTCTTGATCTGGATTCATTGTGCATTGGTTCACAAGTTGACAGTGACTCATAACATTGGCAAGGATTGCAGTTGGGGTGTTTGCATGCTAAGAAGAGAACGTAGCTGCAAGACAGGCTAGCAGCTTTTGAGTTTATACCCATGCAAGACTTTAGGTACTTATTCGGGGAGGGTAGCCCATCCAACTGCTCACTGTTACTATACTTTATTTTTAGCGTGTTAGTTTGATTAGAGTTACTGCAGATATGCCTCTTTGAACTGGGAATCACACCCCAACTGGAAGTGTAGACATACCATAAGCTGCTTGAGGTATGAATTTGGAGAGGCACTTCTAATGGATGTGTGTTGGGCACAGAAGGACATTATCTGGACAATGAGGACCTTTACACATGTTGCAGGAGAATCAGACAAAGACAATACTCATGTCTGCTCTGAAGTATGTAATCCTGATGACATGTACCTTTCAGATGTAGTAGGTGCTATTTTCTATAGAACAGGTTACAAGTTTTGTAAACAAAAAGGTTTTCATAGAAAAATGGCTATTTTTTAGAAATTAAAATATTGTACAAAAATTATCCATGTCACTGTAGTATTTCTCCCTTTTATTAAATGTTTTCCAATCAAATCTTGTTTTGAAAAATAAATGAAAATATTTGCAGTTTTAGAATTGCTTTTCAAATCATTGATACTTTTATTCATTAACCAAAACCTTAGGTTACCTTAGTTACTTAGGTTTTGGTAACTTATTTCAATAGCCATTTCAATAACAATTTTTATAAAAATATTGACAAATTAATGAAAGAAAAAATGGGTTCACACTGAACTTAAAGAAAGAAAAACGTCAACAATCTTTTTTTTCCATGATTTCCTGCTCCCCTTTTTTTTTTTCCTTCCAGCTCTAATTTTCAATATGGAAATACTATCATGTTTTAGAGGAGGTAACAAGGTTTGCTGATGGAATATACCAGCTAAGCTCAAGGTTAGTGGCATCTGTGAGGCTGTGTGTTGGCTGCAGCAGGTGAGTGAAAACCCCCAAGAGGAAAGTGAACCCCAGAGGAAAGTGAAAAACCCCCAAGATCACTGCCAATTTTATCTGGAGGAAAATTCCTTCCTGGCCCCACATATGGCGACCAGTTAGACCCTGAGCATGAGAGCAAGAACCAGCCAGCCAAGTATGTGAGAGAAAGAATGCTCAGTGCCACCTCAAAGCCCTGGATCACCCTATCCAGTGTCCCAGCTCCAGTCCTGACCATCCCTGATACTTCAGAGGAAGGAGATAAAAAGAAACAACCCTGACTACACTGGAGAGGGGGGAGAAATCCCTTCCTAACCTCTGCAAGTGGTCAGCTGAACTCCTCAAAGCACAAGCTTTAGGGATGTAAGTGTGATGCTGGCTGGATTGGGGGGCATTTATTATATTATTTAACATCAATATGCCAAAAGCATAATAATTCATATGAGATATGCCATGTCAGGTACTGTTAGAAAGGCTATAACGTGCTAAATAAGATGATAATATTTATGTTCATGTGTTATATGGGTAATGGAAGTTATGGATATGCGTGCTATGTCTGTATCTCAACTTGTGCTGTGTTTCTGGGTGACACCCCAGCCAGGATGTCTGCAGCACTAGCCCGCTTAATGGCCCATTAAGGAAATTCACATGTACAATGGGCACAGCAGGAGAAGCCAGGGATATACCTGATGAGTCACCAAGACTTACTCATGTGACCCTGGACTCCATGTTATTCCTGTAAATTTCCACAAGCAGCATGGTAAAGGCCAAAGGACATAAAAGGCAGCTGCACCACATCGATTTTGTCTTCAGTCACCAGTCTTCAGTCAGTCTTCAGCTACCTACCTACCTCTGGATCAACTCATCTACAACCGCACTGAACTTAAGCTGTGAAACAAAGGACTGAGACCCATCCAGGTACTGGATGTATATCAGAGGGACTATACAAGCCTGCAAACTCTACATTCTGCTGGGCACCTGATGTAAATGGACTTTCCAATCATTTGTATTTACGTGATTGCTTTGATCATTTAACACTTCTCTTATAGTTTGTTTTTTTTTGTAATAAACTTTGAGTTATAGTTAATAAAGGATTGGCTGGCAGTGTGATAATTTGGGTAAGATGCATAATTATATTGATCTGGAACTGTGGCTGATCCTTTGGGATCAGGAGAAACCTTTTTGGTAAAGAGCATAGGGTTTTAAATAACTTATCTCTTTACTGGACCTAGTGGCTGATTGGGAGCCAGAGACTGAAATGCAGTAAAGGGGACTGTGTATATTTTTATTTTAGCTTCTTGATAGCCAGTGTGGGGAATCAGAAGCATTGTTTATGGCTGGTTGGGAAGTCTGACTTCAGTGTCACCCACTAGTGTTGGGAGAATCTGCTCTCCTTTTGCATCCTGCCCTGACCTTGGCATTTTCAGATGGCTACCCTAGTCACGTACGGGTCACAGTAAGATGGAAACTGGAAGTGATCCCGTAGCTGTTGACCTCCACCAACTACCATCACATGCAACCCTGCCGTACAAGTGCACTCCTAAGTTTCCTTAGCTCTCTCTTAGCTGCTCTGTGGTCCCGCCTCAGGACCACTCTTCTCTCTGGCTTCCTGGAGGATTCCTCTTTCCTGCAGCCTGTCCATCACCCTTTGCCTGGGCTTCTGAACTCCTCCAGTAAGCACATGTGTGGCAAGTCTGGAGGAGAAGGGATACCTTGGCTTAGTATTGCCCTTTAACAACTTCAGGCCTGGTGTGGGGTTTGTATATCCCATCATACACCCCTAATGCATTAATGGAAACCTGTAAGCCTTCTTTTTGGTAGACTAAACAAGCCAATCTCTTCCAGTCTCCTTTCATAAGAGAGGCCCTCCATTCTCCTGATCATTCTAGTACCTCTTCTCTGTACCCGTTCCAGTTTAATTTCACCTTTCTTGAACATGAGTGACCAGAATTGTACAAAGTATTCCAAATGAGGTCTCACCAGTGCCTTGTACAATGGCATTAATACTTCTCTATCTTTATTAGAAATGCCTTGGCTGTTACATCCTAGGATCACATTTGCTTTTTTCACAGCCACATCACATTGGTGGATCGTAGACCTCCTGTGATCGACCACATACCCAGGTCTCTCTCCTACTCTCTCACTTCCAACTGACTAGTCTATGCTTGTGGCAGAAATTCTTATTATCAGACCCTGAGTATCTGACTTTCACTTTGTACTATTGAATTTCATCCTATTTTTGTTACTCCAATCTTCAAGGTCATCCTGATCTTCCTGTATAATGTTCCAATCCACCTCTGTATTGACATTGCCTCCCACCTTTGTATTAGCAGCAAATTTCATTAGCACACTCTTACTCTTTGTGTCAAGATCATTAATAGAAATATTGAATAAAATTAGTCCCAAGCAGGTCTTGATGAACTCCACTAGCAACACCCTCTAGTCTGATCATTCACCTTTCAGCACAATCAAATGTCTTCTCCACCTTAGCGAATGCCTCATCTATATTACAATTCTTGTACTGAACCCATCTTCTCTAATTTAATTAATATTGCTCCATGTGGTATTGTGTCAAATGCTTTACTGAAGAGTACTAGATTTCCCTTATCTAAAAAAATCAGTTATTTTCCCCAAATCAGGTTAATCTGGCACAATCCACCCTTGGTAAACCTATGTTGCATTGAAACCCCTTTACCATTTACCTCCATGAATATAATTATTCTTTCGTTCCTAGTTTGTTCAAAAAGCCTTGACTACTACTGAGGTCAGACTTACATGTCTATAACTGCCTGGATCATTTTTGTTCCCTTTCTTAATTTTAGATATGACATTAGCTATTTTCCAGTCATATCATACTACCCTCAAATAGATAGGTTTATTAAAAATCCTTGCTACTGGACTAAAAATCTTATTTTGTAAGGATCGTCAGGACACAAACCCAGGTCAGCAGCGTCACCAGGCAATGGACACCACCAGAATGCCACTTAATGGCAGCTATCACCCAGCTGCTCCCCACAACCTTCAAACCACAGTGCAGGTACACTATGGGAAATCCTGTTCAAGAGACCTGACTGGCAGCCATCTTGAGACTCCCATTTGGCCCCTTGACACTGTATAAGTCCCCAGAGTATATCAGGAAATGTCCAGGAATCAACGCAGATCCCCAGCAAGCTGCCACACCAAATCTATGTCTCTGGTCCCAAACTCATGGTATCGACTTTGGCTCTGAGTTGAACTGTGATCTTTGAAATGACCTGGAAATATGACCTTACACCACATGAGCCCCACCCCAGGACCCTGACAATTTACCTGGACCACTCCAACCCATGCTGAAAGTCAGTCCTGTGGGAACATGAAGGCAGCAGGTCATCACCTACCTGGCATGTCTCCAAGGGCACCAGACATGCCTGAATGGGTTGATCATCCCCAAAAGGAAGTCCCCACATTGAGAGTTTAAGTGTGGCAACTCTCGTCAGAGAATCAGACCCTGCAGGTGCAGATTATTACCTAGACACATGAAGAAAATGCTGCACAGTGTTCTCAACTGGAACAGTATGCCGCCAAGAACCAGTCCCTGAGGGAGCAGACCACTGGCTCTAAGGTGAGAATACTACACTCTTGACATGTGCCATGCCCACCCCCCTAGATATGGGGCTGACAGCTCGCCTCCCTGAACACTTCAGGGGAGACCACTAGCAATTCAGGGTTTTCTTAATCAATGTTGTTTGTAGTTCCTGCCCTATGTCCTATCCCGTTGATCAAGCTAAAGGGATTTGTAATTAGCCTCTTAACAGAAGACATATTAGAGTGGGCTGCAATCCTGTTAGAACAAGGAAGTCTGGTGCCGATGAATTGAAATACCTTCCTTCAGCCTTTTTTTTTTTTTTGGGGGGGGGGGGAGGGAGGGAGGGATCATTTTGGACCACCTCCACTGCATTTGCTCAGCCACAGCAACTTTGCAAAAACTCAAACAGAGGCAGGGATTGGTCACCTCCTACATCACCCACTTCTGATGAATCATCTCTGATGCCAAGTGAAATGAGGTGGCCCAGTTCTATCAGTTTCAGTGAGGATTATATAAGGAAGTCAAAGACGTACTAGCTCATGTGGAAACCCTGACCCACTTGGATGCCTTTGTTGACCTCTCTGTACTCACTGAAGACTGCTTTAGCAATGCAAAGAAAGGAAGGGGTTAGTGTCACGCCCCTGCCAATACTCCTTGGTACTGTCCCAGTACCAGAGCCCATGCAACTCAATGCAGCCCACTGCCATATGATTCTCAAGGAAAGAGAATGCTGTTGCAACCACATTTTGTGTTTCTACTGTGGGGAATCTGGCCATGCACTTGGTTGCCCCTTACAGGCCCCAGTCGAGCAACATTTGTGAAACAATTGAGCCCAGGCATGGTAAAGGGGGCCAGTCTGGGTGATCCACGAACCATTCATCCCTTAATGAAGCATTCCCAAAACATGGCAAACCCTCATTACACCTCCAAGTTCAGGTCCGCTTCCACAGCCCAAGTGAGTCTTAATGAGTCTCCTCCACAATCGGCACTCATGAACACCAGGACAGTGAACAACTTTGTGGACACCGATGCCACACTTGCCTTGGGGATCCCAGTGGAACCAAATCCAAACCCGTCTGTGTAGAGACTATAGATGGCTCTCCCCTGTCCTAGAGCCCAGTGACACAGGAGACTGCGCCTTTGGAAGCTGTTATCCAGAATCACTGAGGAATCCTAAGGTTTGATATGATCAACTCACCACATTTCCCCCTAATCATTGTTATCTCGTGGCAGGTGACCTATGACCTGCATGTCCTGTGGTAGGAACACAAAATCAGCTTCTGCTCTTAATTTTGCCAATAAGTCTGCCTGCGTGCACTGCCCAGTGGATCTTGCCCAGAGACTGGGCCACTGCCAGAAAATCCCCAGACCATGGCTGTAGTCCAGGTGTGACCATCACTAGAATCAACCCCTGCTCTTCTTGCTAAGTACCATGAGGACACGGACATCTTTGAAAAAAATGCAGATGTTTTACCATCACATCTGGAATATGACTGTTCGACTGAGCTACAGCCTGAGTTCAATATCTCCTTCAACTACATCTATGTAATGCCAGAACCAGACCAGGTCACCCTGTGTTCCTATCTCTAGAAGAATCTGGCCATCAGTATCTCCTTCCAGGGCCCTTGTTCTTTTTGTCAAAAGGAAATATGGAATCCTGCATTTATGCATGGATTATTGAGCCCTCAATCAAACAGCCATCAGAAACCGGTACCCCCTCATATTCATCCTGGTGTTGTTGGACCGAGTGTGGTCAGCCCAGGTATTCACTAAGCTCAGCCTGTGTGGAGCTGCCTATCAGGTAAGGATCAGAGCAGGGATGAATGAAAGACAACGTTTTCAAACCTGATATGGCTATTATGAATATTTAATAATGCAATTTGGTCTCACAAATGTCCTTGCCACTTTCCAATGAATGATATATTTCATGACATCTTAGACCAGTACATCATAGTTCACCTTGCTGACACAGTTGTCTTCTCTGAGCGTCCTGAGCAACATACCTAGTATATTGGATATAGTATACCTAGTGGATTGGCTCAATCAACATGGTCTATATGCAAAACTCAAAAAGTACAGCTTCTATCAATATTCCATGCGGTTCCTTGCTACATCGTATCACCCAATGGCCTCCAAATGAAACCAGGAAAATGGATGCTATACAGCTCCTCAAAACATCAAGTGCTACAATGCTTCCTGAGAGTCACTAATTTTATAGACATTTCAGTCGTGGAATTTTGGGGCCAGACAACCCCATTAACAGTGCTTCTATGTAAGAACGCTTCCTTCGCCTAGTCCCTGTTAGTACGATAGGTGATCAGACAGCTCAAGATGGCCTTCTCCAGCACACGACTCCTGACACACACTGACCCGATGCAGCCCTTTCTCGCTGAGACCAAAGCCTCCAATGCTGCCATCAGATCCATACTATCCCAACAATATCCCCTCCCTTGTGCACACTACTCACAGAAACTTACTCCAACAGAACAGAATTACAAAATACTCTATAAAGAATTTTTAGTTATCAAGGTTGCCTTTGAAGAATGGCACAACTACCTGAAAGGGACCCTATACCCAATTCAGATGTTTACAAATCATAAAAATCTAGAATAACTTTGCAACTCTAAGGCACTAAACCAAAGACATCTCTGCTGAGCCCTGTTCTTCACATATTTTAATGTCATCATCACAAACCACCCTGAAGTCCAAAACAAGGCTGCTGATGCCCCTCAAGCACAGCGCCACCATGCAGCCTCAAACCCTGCAATTTCCTGGCTGCCATAATTTCCCATGTCTTTGAGCCACTCAGCAGCAGGATAGGAACACCCTCCTATGGAACTCGAGGTAGGATGAAACGGCAACATCAAATATGGAATGATTTAATCTGTTATAAAAGGGTTGCCTGTACATCCCACAAGGGCCCCCGCATGGGGGGGGGAAAAGGGTACACTTTACTGGGGCCCAGAGACCCTGGGGGACCCGGTCCAGGCTGCATCCCCCATGGGTATGTGTGTGGGAGGGGGCCCGTGTTACAAGTTTGTACTGGGCCCGAAAAAATTATGCTTGGGCCCTGCATCCCCCTGGAGTTTCCTCTGATCTGAGGACCTGAAATTCAGCCATGAGCTCCCACTAGCAGGCCACTTCAGCCGCCTCAAGATCCTTTACCTGATTATCCACTCTTTCTGATAGTCCAAGATGTAAGCAATGGTGCACTTCTACACAGATTCTTGTGAGAGATGCACTCTGACCAAGTGGCCATCCATGAATCCCTTTGTCACTCTAATACCTGCAGAGTCCCCAGCTAAACCTTGGAGAGCCATCAGCCTGGATTTTATAGTGGAGCTCCCCATGTCTAATAGATACACTGTCATCCTCACTGTGGTTGATCAGTTAACCAAAATGACCCATTTTGCCCCCCTTTGCACCTCTGCCTATCACAGAAGAGACGTATGTCACCAGCAGCCAAGCCATCATCCATCTCCATGGGCTCCCCAAACAGACCACATTTCACTGAAGTCTGCAATTTGTGTTGCACAAAACCATGCTGCTGCTTGGCACCCACACCTACGCATCTTCCATCTATCACCCACAGACTGCTGACCAGTCCGAGGGAATGAATCAGCTTTTAGAACAGTATCTAAAGTGCTTTACAAATGATCACCAGAATGACTGGTCAGCTCTCCTGCCTTAAGCAGAATTCACCTGCAAAAATGGAACTCACATTTCCACTGGGCAGAATCTACTCTTTTTGAACTTTGGGTTCCACCCACCTGAGTTCTTCTATCTCCACCCAGCAGTACCTGCCATCTCCACAAACCCACAACCATTGACTGGGTTTGGCAAATCCATGAAATCCAGGAGGAGCTTAAGATGCATTTTCAAAATGCACAACGGACTACATGTGATATGCTGACCACTGGTGCCAGAAAGGCCCCACGTTTGTAGCTGGTCAAAAGGTTTGGCTCTCAGCATGACATGTCCACATGAACTTGCCTTGTCACATACTGGACTACCAACACCTTGGCCCATACCCAATCAGGTAGGTGATTAACCCAGTGACCATCAGGGTTCAGCTGCCCAGATCTGTCAAGGCACACCCAGTATTTCAGGTATCACTGCCGAAGCCACATGTGGACAACTCCTGTGCTCACTCACAACAACCTCTGCCCTCTTGGCACAGGTCCGGGGACATGGTGAATATAAGGCTCATGAGAATTTGGATTTTAAAATCAGATATAGTTCCCTACCTCCTTGACTGGGAAGGTTATGGCCCTGAGGAGCAATCCTGGGAACTGACATCCCAGGTCTGTGTGCCCAAATTCATAGTGGCCTGTCATGCAGCCACCCGGATAAACCTGGCCTGGTGGGGGAGGTGCCCCGGAAGGGGAGGTAATGTAAGGATTGGTGGGACTCAAACTGGGTTGGTACAGCCACCAGGCAATGGAACCTTCACAAGGCCGCTCGGCGCAACTGTAACCCAGCTGCTCCCTGTGACCCACAAACCACCATTGACATACACTACCAGAAGTCCTGCCTCCCTGTGAGATCATATTGACAGCTGCCATGGAGGCTTCCAATTGGCCTTTTGGCCCCCCAAAAGTCCACAGGTTGTACCAGGAAGCATCCAGGCAACAATGTAAATCACCAGGAAGCTGCTATGACTGACACTGCTCCCAAACTTCTGTCATCTACTTCGGCTCTGGACTTGGATTCTGAACCTCGCTCTGGACCTGGAATTACAACACAAGTTCTGACCTCGGCCAAGGTACTAACCTCAACCCATAAATCTGACGTCAAGCAGTTTGAGCCCTGTCCCTGAACCTGGACAGATATGCCATTCTTTCAGTATTCTGGGATAGAAACTATATGGTCCGTCCCTGATTTAAGCGCAGTAAGATTTGTAAGTTTTTCTTTCACTTCAGATTTGGTCCCTTTCTAGACACATTACCATCAGACGTACTGCCTTCATGCACTTGTTCCATACTATCATCCTTACTGAAGACAGAGGCAAAGTCTCTATTAGTTTTGGGGCCATACCCTGATTATCTTTAATCTCCTTCCCATCCACACTGCATAGCTTTCCAACCTCCTTCCTTATTCACTTTTTATTTATAATTGAAAACCCTTTTATTATTTATCTTAATTTTCTTGGCAAGAGCTAATTCAGATAGACTTTTAGCAATTCTTACTTTACTCCTACATTTTCTAACATCCACGAATTATTTTCTTTGCTGATAGACCCTTTTTTCCATTCCCTAGAATGGCTCTCTGCTTATGCCTAATTACCTTTTTGAGGTGGCTATTCATCCATCTGGATCTGCAGTCTTTCTCTAGATATTTTTCCCCTTGCTTGGGATGCAAATTTCAGATAGCTTTTGTATAGTTGATTTGAAGAAATTCCAAGCCTCCTCCACATTCAAGTCATTGAGTTCTTCAGTCCAGCTGTCTGTAATTAATTTCCCAAAATCTGTGCTTTTAAAATAATAAGTCATAGTTGATGAGCTGGTTTTGATTATCTTTCTATTTAATTTAAACTGAATCAACTCATGATCACTTGATCTAAGGTTATTTCCAATGACGAGCTCTTCTATAACTTTATTTCATATCAAGAATTTATGGAGTATAGGTATCATATTTCAAAAGCAGTGCTAATATTTATCATAAAAATAATTTTGCAGGCAGCAGTTATTATCTCAGTAGTACACATTTACTTGGGTATATTTTTAAAGTAATAGTTGATTGATTTACTTTAATGGCTCAGTCTATCATGTTAGTTATTTTCTTCACAGGCTATTGAACCAATAGGCCAATGGTATCAATCCAGCTGCTACAAACCGACATTAAGTCCTTGCACTAAAAATTCTTTTTATTGAAATAATGGATAGTTCATTCAGCAGCAGCTGATATTAAATCTCAGCTCAGCTTAGTTCTTTACCCTGCTGTAATTTTACAATGACCAAATTAATCATTTTCCAAAAATTTTCAGAATTGTCTGTTAAATTCTATCCAAAATTGGACATTTTGTTGCTACTTTAGGCTAATCCTTTGAAAAACTGTTGTTAATTAACATTTCCCATACAGTGAAGAGAGGTTAAGGGAAGAGCACAATTGGTACCCAGAATGAGTAAAACCATTTCAATATAGAAGTTATTCCAAAAAAAAATATTATAAAGTGCTTTGGAGAATGATAAGCTTAAAAGCTTTTATTTATTTTTTAAACCAGAAAGTAAAAAAATACCAGTTTGAGCAACACTTCCCAATAATTACTGTAATGAAGAATACTGCTAGAATTGGTGATTTCTTACTCATTGGTAAAATAAATTTTTTAACTACGTCCACTATAAGGGCATGACACTGTGAGGCAGAGAGGGACCTCAGTCCCTAATGTCCATAGTTCTGATCTTCTCATAGGATTCTGCACCTTTAAAAATCTGGTCCTAATAGAGGAAAAATGAAATGAAACAGCATTGATTCTCCCGAGAGAGTATTTTGAGTATTTACTATAAGTGCAGGAACTTCAAGCCACTTAGGAGCCTTGCATTCCCTTCACTCCCCCAAACTCCCACTGAACTCAATGTACTCATTCTAATTCACTGCAAATTACCTTAGAGAAAATGCCCATATATTATATATATATATATATATATATATATAAAAAAGGGAGAGGTGGCTATTGGACTAGAGTCTGATCTCAGTTACATAGATACAAATCCAGAGTGTCTCTGGATCCGAATGAGGATTTTTGCATCTATTTGAATCTGTGATACGTCAAACAGTGTGCAAACAATGCCTTCTTTTTCTTGGAACAATGTCTTTGATTGTTCACCAAAGATCTATAACTATTGCATGCTGTATATCATACTGACATTCTAAAAGCTCAGCTCTCTTTCTCTTAAAGTCAAAGCCAAGTAATAAGACGATGTACTCTATGATCCTCAGAGGGGCTTGATGTTTTATGCTTTCGGAGACCAGGCATAATGTCTTCAGATGTGCTAGCGTCGCTCTCTGCAAAATCTAAATTTTTCACAGGAGAGGCATGGAACAAAGGCATGGAACAAATGGAAAAATCCATCACCCAGATATATATTCACCTTCTGGAGCATGGAATACTGCATATATATATATCTGCTCATCTAGCTTCTAACAAGCATCCTCCAAATATAGCCCCTTCAATTTCCTTCCTGGAGGAAGCTTTCCCCTGGAGGTTTCCCCTGGAGGAGCTCCTCATCCTAATCCCTAGATCTCTCTGCTTCAGAGAGATACATAAACACTCATGTTTGAGTTAATAAAATCCTTTTGCTAGCATGACACAGCAAAAATGCTTGGTTTCATGCACCTGATATCAAGATGTCTTATCAGAAGCACGCTGCATCCCTGGAATCTGCCATCCTATTACAGTTGCACACAGATTATGTCTGCCTTCTTCATAGGAGACATAGGCAGTCCATGAAATGGCTCCTCTACTATCTCTTCCTCTCCTATCCCCAACCTCTGTGCAGCCATAATTTGATCAGAGATATCTTAATGGTTGAACTATTAAGAGTTGAAAGTCATGCCAAATTGTCAATGAAAAGGTAAATTGGAGAGGGTTTAGAGAAGCATCATGAGAACGATTAAAGGATTAGAAAATATGCCTTATAGTTATAGACTCAAGGAACTCAGGCTGTTTACTTTAACAAAGAGAAAAGGGGTAATTGATTACAGTCTCTAACTACCTCTATGGAGCACAAGTATTTGATAATGGGCTCTTCAACCTCGCAGAGAAAGGCGTGACATGATCCAATGCCTGTAACTGAAGCTAGGCAAATTCAGAATGGACATAAGGTGTAAATTTTTAACAGTGAGGGTAATTAATCATTGGGACAATTTACTGGGGATCACGGTGCACTCTCCAGCACAGGCCATTTTAAAATCAAGGTCAAATGTTTTTCTATTGGATGTGCTCCTGGAATGATTTTAGGGAAGTTCTATGGCCTGTTTTATACAAGTCAGACTAGCTAATCACAATGAATCTTTCTCAGGTGTGTAATAAGATCTTGGATTTCATATATTGCCTGGATATTATGAAATACTTATGGCTGTCATTCAGGTAATATGCAGGAAAATTATATTATATGAATATTATTTGTGATTGACAGTTATGGTATGTCCTCTAACTTTGGAATGAGGTCTCAAATGTAACTGAAAATCTTGTTTTGGAAATAAGAATAGGCTGAAACATGGCAAATTGTGCTGAATTGGTGTCTTCTTTGTTTTTGGTCAAAATTTCAAAACATTTCAGTGATGTGTAGTTAGAGAGGGCTAGATTTCACCCTCATTTAAAGGGACTACTAGTATGTGCAAAGATAAATACATATATAAGTGTTGGAAGGATCAGGGCCTTATTCAGGACATGCTAAACTGGGATTTTATTGGGATCTCTCCCAAGGAAATTTTTTTAGCCTAATTATATTGAATGCCAAGTACTGCTGCTTATTGATGATGTAATTATCACAAATTCTACTTAACTGGGAAACATTCAGCCAGTATCAAATAGTTAAAAGGTGTTTAACCACATGTTAAATAGGTGTGAAATTTTGAGCTCTAATCTTTTCATACAGTACTTAAATAAATATTTAAGTTAAAAAAGGTGAGTATCATTTTCTTTTCTGTATTTTTGGTGTATTTATTTATTAATTTTAAAATTATATCTTCTAATTGGAACAGCAGCTTAACTGGGAAGAGAGACAAACATGGAATGAGCTGTCCAGTGAAGAGAAATCTACTGTATTTACTCTTTGGACACTATTTGCCTCTTAGAAAATATGAACACTTGGTGCCACTGAACAGTGATAGTGAATACAGAGGTGGAACCAAGATTCAACCCATTCTCCTACCCTCCTTCTTCAGGATGTAAGCCCTGCTTACTCTTACATGTCCATACCCATAGGCACATAGAGACAGAATCTTCCTCTTAGAGTTTTTTTTGCAATGTATGTGCTTGTATTTGACTATTTTGGTCTCACTGACATCCATGTTGGCTCAGTGAAGTCATTGGAACAGCATAGTTGTAACTAAGAGCAAAACTTGCCCCAATATCCTTATTATACAAAATGTTGAGTCCCAGTAGTCCCAGAGAAAACACATTATCTATTTATCTTAGGTATTTCTACAGTTCCTATCACTGTGGAACTTAAACACCAAAGAAAAATGACTGTGCCAATACAGATTACTTACAAAGTGTATGGCTGATACTGGCCTCATTCATTGAGAATTCTTGCAGTACAGACAGTAATACAGGACATATGGAAACAAATTAAGAGGTTTCATGAGAGACTTATAAACTCTGTCTCCCTTTTTTAATGATTTCTCTGTTACACAAAGAACCTGCCTTGGGTTAGACTTATATCTTCTCCCAGCTCTGAATTCCCCTGTCACTCAAGCTTTGGGCATGAGTTTGAGGCAGTTTGGATTCACAGTGGTAGTGTTTTCAGTGTCTTAATTAACTTCTACTTCTTCTCTACTTAATACATTTGGGATCCTGATTAAAGCAACTTCCCTCAGTAAGTGGCAATCATTTGGGGGTAGATCTATTTCCCTTTGAAGCCAATGGCAAAACGCTTCCTGCCTTCAGTAGGAGTGGGTGCAGATACCTAGTGAGGTTTGAAATGTTTGTAAGCTTGTTTAGCAGTAAAACTGTTGCTGCTGCTTCCAGATTTATCTAAGTAACCTTGTCACATACAATAACTCAGACTGGCTATTAAGGATAGCATTGACTTGAAACGTAAATCCAGACCCTTAAGGCCACCTCAAGGGCATACAGAACTGTTTTTCAATTGGAATTTTCAGCTCATTAAAAATGTAATAACATTTTAATACTCAAGGCTACATTATGAGCTCTGTAACAATATGCTAATACATACATTATACCCAAATATTGCAAACTTGTTTTCCCCACCAGTTTATAAAACTATTAAAGGAATACTTTAGTAGGAGATGGTATTTTTTCTGGTTCAGCCTTTATTGGTTTAATGATGCTTTGAGGGGTAGATGAGTTTAGTTGTGACTTACTTGATCATAAAAAGATTACAAATGTGTATAACAATGTATATATAAGTGGTTATATCTGACTACATCTCTGCACACTTTATATGTCACCTCTCTCCTTAGATTTTAAGCTATTATAGGCAGATAGCATCCACTCCTATTGTATGTGTTTTGTACAGGGGCTAATTGAGCCCAATTCTGTTTAGATTCTCAGTACACAATTGTAGGTACTATTAATAGTAGATGGAAAAAAGAAAATTTGCAAAAAGCAGGCATCAAAGAATGTTAGTCTGTAAAATTACATTACAAATTCTTGTGTTGAAATCGAGAGAACCTCAAGATGCTGTATTCTTGACTTCTAGGGAATCAGAGATGCACTTTAGAGTTTTACAAACTGTTGATAGAATGGAGCAACAATGGAAAATTCTAGTATTTTGGCATTTGTTTTCATCCCAAATTGAGCCAAAAGTCCTACTATCAAAATTTTTCATGGAATGAAAAATCCTGAAAAGTTTTTTATTCAAAATTATTTAGTCAAAACATTTTGTTCCAGTGTGTTGAAACTGAAATATTTTGTTTCACTAAACTGTCTCTGCCTATGGTACCACAGTGCCTCCTGGTAAGTGTAGTTCAGGTGGTTCAGGCTCTGATGAACTGGGCCTCCCTGGCTAGACTACATCTCCAATAATATCCTACAGTCATGTGACTCCCATGATTCACCAAACAGCTTGGCTAGAGAGGTCACTGTAGAGCACCATGAGAAATACAGTAAAACAAAGGAGCCTGGCTCATAGGAAAGACAGAATATGAACTGACCTAAAACTCATATGAGGAACTATGTTCATAGCTCATAGGCAGATGCAATTTAATGTCAAACTGACTCAAAACAATAGGTTTCCAGTTATGTTCAAGACACCTAGAATTCTGACTTGGGTTGAACTGATCTGAAACAAAAGGTTTCATTTTAATTAGTCAAACAGAAATTTTTTGAATTTTCACACGTGAAGGAACTGCATTTTCATGACTGAAATAGACCGTGCCTCCCTTAGAGAAAGAATTTTTCCTTCCTCTTTCAAACACCCAGCTAACAGTGAACCCTGGATACACCAGTTCTAGTTACCTACTTTCCAGCATCAAGCCTCTTGTTGCTGAACAAGCTCATAGACAGGCTAGCCAAAGGCCAACTTCAAACTCATTACATTGAAGCTAATCTCATAGGCATGGTACAATCTGGGTGTAGGCCAGGACATGACATTTATACTGCTTTAAATGAAACTGATGGGTGATCTCCTGCTGTCAAAGGACAGACATCCATTCTCATCCTCCTTGACCTCTCTGCAATATTTGGCACCATTGACCACAAGATACTGCTCTCTCTCCAAAGAGAGATGGAAAAAGTCCAGAGGAATGTGGCAAAATGGTTTGAGTCTTTTCAGGTGGGATGCACCCAATGAGTAGTGATAGGAAGTTGATTGTCAATAGGTTTGAGCATTGGGGAAGTTCCAGAAGACTGGAAGAAAGCGAATGTTGTGCCAATTTTTTAAAAGGGGTAATGGGATGACATGGGTAATTATAGCCTATCAGTCTGACATGGATCCTGAGCAAGATAATGGAGAGGCTGATACGGGACTTGATTAATAATAAACTAAAGGAGGGCAATGTAATTAATGCAACTCAACATTGGATTATGGAAAATAGATTCTGTCAAACTAACTTGATATCTTTTTTTATTAAATTACAAGTTTGGTTGACAAAGCTAACAGTGTTGATGTAATATATATGTGTTTTAATATATCTAAGTGTAGATGTATACATCTGGGAACAAAAAATTTAGGCCATACATACAGGATGGAGAACTCTATTCTGGGAGTTGTGATGGATAATCAGCTGAATATGAGCTGCCAGTGTGATGCTGTGGCCAAAAGAGCTAACATGATCCTGGGATGCATAAAAAGGGGATCTTGAATAGAAGCAGAGAGGCCATTTTTCTCTTTTTTTTGGCACTGGTGCAACTGCTGCTGGAATGTTGTGTCCTTTTCTTCTGCCAACAATACAAAGATGTTGATAAATTGGAAACAGTTCAGAGAAGAGCCACAGGAATGATTAAAGGATTAGAAAACATGCCTTATAGTGATAGACTCAAAGAGCTCAATCCATTTGGATTGACAAAAAAAAGGTTAAGTATGACTTCATTCCAACCTGGAAGTATCTACATGTGGAACAAATGTTTAACAATGGGCTCTTCAATCTAGCAGAGAAAGGTACAACACGATCCAATGGCTGGGAGTTGAAGCTAGACAAATTCAGACTGGAAAAAATGCATACGTTTTTAATTGAGAAAGTAATTAATCACTGGAACAATTGACCAAGAGTCATGGTGGATTCTCCATCATGGACAATTTTTAAACCAAGGATTGGATGTCCTTCTAAAAGATATGCTCTAGGAATGATTTTGGGGAAGTTCTATGTCCTGTGTTATATAGGAAGTCAGACTAGATTATCAGAATGGATGCTTCCGGCTTTAGAATCTATGAAAATCTCCATCACCAGACCTCACATTTGTGGAGTCCCCCAAGGATCAGTTCTCTCCCTGGTCCTATTCAATATCTATATACAACTAACCAGGTGAGTTGGTTGGACAACACAGACTCAAGTGTCAATGACATGCAGGTGACACAGATTTACCTATCCTTCACTACATAAGACCACACCACCACCATCAAGATGGCCCAGTCTTGGACTAGATCAGCTGATGAATAAAGAAGAGCTGGCTGAAGCTGAACCTGAGCAAGAGAGAGGTTATGTTGGTGGGCAGAGGAAAGCATATTGAAGAGTTTGTCGCCATGGCACAGTCATCTTTGGTTGACAGTACACTCCCACAATTTTCAGTTTAGAAGTGCTTCTATATTCCTCGCTGATGCTACACATATCATCTATGAATAATATTTTCTGTCATTTATGGTCGTGGTCCTGGTGGGGCAGAGCAGAGTCCTGGCCAGGGTCTCTGTTGTGCCTCATCAGGTCTTCAGCCTTTCCCCTTGCCCATCCCGTACCTTGTGCCTGCAAAGATTGGGTGTCACTGGCCCTCCAGCAGTGCAGGAAATCCTCTGCAGCCCTGCTGTGACAGGATTGAGTGAGTGGAACAGAGTAGAAACTGCAGGTCAAGACTGCAAGAAGGAGGATGAGCTCCCAGCTGCTGCTGAATGGCTCAATGGCTCCTGGCCTCTTGATTATCTGAACAAAATCCATGTCCTCTATGCTATTTGGATAATCAGGATTATACTGTACATGTTTTTGACACCTATTGGCTGGACTACAGCGATTCAATACATCTGGGCATGAAGCCTTCATCACTTAGGAAACGAATTAGTAGAGAACATGTCTCCTCAGCAACACAGGCTATGGCTTCCCATAGAATAATTCAAGTTCAAAGTTTCAGTTCTCATCTTCCAGGCAATTCCTTACCTGGGCCTAGGATATCCAAAAGATTGACTAACACTCCAGGCTAAAGACAATGGCTGACAACTAAGCTCCTCTGGCACAATGAAACTTTCCACAATAAGAGTAAAGGTCATCTGTGTGAGAGAGAGTTTTCTGGGGAGCCGATCTGGGACTGTAGAACGAACTCACCCAGCAGTAAGAACCATCACAAACCTTATCTCCTTTAGTTCCCAGTGCAAGGTTCAATTCTTTGACCTTGCCTTTACCATAATCGTACAGCAACCTGTGTGTGTGTGTGTGTGTGTGTGTATGAATTAATAAAACCTTCCAAAATAAATAGTCCACTACATGCACAAGAGGCAACAACTGTGCTCAGTGCCCATTATGCTAGGCACTGTGCACACGCATATGGTGAGAGAAAGCCCATGCCCTAAGAGATTACAATCTAAATACACAAGACAGACACGGGATGGTCAGATGCACAGCAAGGTGAAGCAGCTTGCCCCAGGCAAAAGAGCAGGTAAGGGCAGGCTTGGGGATAGAACCCAGTTTGCCCAACTCCCCAATCCAGTGAAATACGAATGAGGAATTGAAACTTTTCAGTCAGCTCTACAAATTGCTAAGCGAAAAGAACCATACGTTTGTCACTTCTTTATGCTGAGAAGTGTACTGCTGGAATCACTGAACCTTGCTGTAAGTGATGAACACAGTGAAAACCCCCACCTAGACAAATCCCCAAAATTCCAAAAATTGTTCTAAACTATCTTTTACCCCAAGGCTATTCAAATGCCTGCCGAGATTTTTCTGTAGCTCATTAACCATGCAACAGTGATCCTGCCCTCATTAACTTGTTTATCAAGATACAATCTGAAACCATATTCAAACACCTTTAGTTAAAGTATATTTTCACACTATACTAGATTATGCATGGATTGTTTTGTTCTTTATCTCATTTTTTAGCTAACAATTTATTTCTATGAATAAACAAAACATCAAGCCTCTCTTAAAAATGAAAAAAAACCCTAGAATTGGGAAATGAATTGTGGCACTCAATTGGAGGTAAAGTGATTAGGAAGGCCCTGGAGAAATACATGTGCTTTATCCATAACTGAGTGGTTTCCTCAGCAGAAGGTAGACCAGTGCAGGGAAATGAAATGGGCCATCTTGGTCAAGTGGTCTACCACGGTCAGAATTCAGAATCATCATAAATCCATTGGATTCTGGTAGTTGCATGATGAAATCCAAGGTGATAGCTGTCCCGGGTCGGGACGACCATTGATGGACTTATCCTCCAGGAATTAGTCTAATTTTTTTTTAACTCAGTTATACTTCTTGCCTTCATAACATCCCATAGCAATGAGTTCCACAGGTTGACTGTGTTGCATTTTGAAGTACTTCCTTATATTTATTTTAAACACACTGACTGTTAAGTTCATTGGATGACTGGTTCTTGTGTTATGTGAAGGGGTAAATAACACTTCCTCATTCACTTTGTCTGTACCATTCATAATTTTATGGACCTCTGTGATATCCTCCCTTAGTCATCTCTTTTCTAAGCTTTTTAATCATTCTTTTTAATCATTCTTCATACAGAAGCTGTTCGACACCCCTACACATTTTTCTTGCCCTTCTTTTCACCTTTTACAATTCTAATATATCTATTTTGAGATGGGGCAACCAGAACTGCATACAGTATTCCAAGTGTGGGCATACCATGGATTTACAAATTGGCATTATGATATTTTCTATCTTATTATCTATCCCTTTCCTGATCATTTCTAACATTCTATTAGCTTTTTTGACTGCCACTGCACATTTCAGAGAAATATCCACAATGACTCCAAGATCTCTTGCTTGAGTAGTAACAGTTAATATAGATCATATCATTTTGTATGTATAATTGGGATTATATTGTCCAATTTCATTACTTTGCACTTATCAACATTGAATTGCATCTGCCATTTTCTTGTGCAGTCACCAAGTTGTGTGAGATCCCTTTATAACTCTTTGTAGTCAGTTTTGAGTTAACTATCTTGAGTAATTCTGTGCCAACTGCAAACTTCCACCTCACTATTTTGTCCTTTTTTCCAGATAATTTATGAATATGTGAACAGCACTGATCCCACTATAGATCCTTGCCATCCATTGTGAAAGCTGGCCATTTACTCTACCTTCTGTTTTTAATCTTTTAACTAGTTACTAATCCATGAGAGGACCTTCCATCTTTCCCATGACTGCTTAATTTGTTTAAGAGCCTTTGGTGAAGGACCTTTTCAAAGGCTTTATCAAAGTCCAAGTACACTATATCCAGACTGGATCATTCTTCTCCACATACTTGTTGAGACCCTCAAGGAATTCTAATGGATTGGTGAGGCATGATATCCCTTTACAAAAGCTGTATTGACTCTTCTCCAACAGATAGTGTCCAGTAATTTTCATCTTTACTATAGTTTTAACCAATTTGCCGGATACTGAAGTTAGGCTTACCTGCCTGAAGTTGTCAGAATCGCCTCTGGAGCTTTTCTTAAAAATCAGTGTTACCTTAGCTATCATCCGGTCATCTGGTACAGAGGCTGACTTAAATGATAGGTTACATACCACAATTAGCAGTTCTTCAATTTTAATTTGAGTTCCTGCAGAACTCTTGTATGAATATCATCTGGTTCTGGTGATTTATTACTAATTTACCACTTTCTTTCAAAACCTTCTTTATTGACACCTCGACCTGGGACAGGTCCTCAGATTTGTCACCTAAAAGGAATGGCTGGGTGCGATTCTCCCTCACATCTCTTCAATGAAGGCAGATGTAAAGAATTAATTTAGCTTCTCTGCAATAGTATTCCTTTAGCACCTGATTGGCCAGTGCGCCCACTGATTGTTTCGCAGGCTTCCTGCTTCTGATGTACATAGAAAAAAATACAGTTAGCTTTTGTGTCTTTTGCTAGTTGCTCTTCAAATTCTTTTTTGGCCTACCTAACTATAATTTTACGTTTATCTTGCCAGAATTTATACTCCCTTCTGTTTTCCTTAGTAGGATTTAACTGCCAATTTTAAAAGATGTCTTTTGTCTCTAACTGCCTCTTTTATTCTGTTTAGCCATAGTAGCATTTTTTTTGTCCTCTTACTGTTTTTTGGGTTTTTTTTTTTAATTTTGGGGTATACATATAGTTGATACATATAGAGGTGAATTGCGAGATTCTACTGTTAAAGAATTGCGGGAGTAGGCCTATCTCTGTAGGGGTGCCCATGCAGAGACTGAAGGATCATGACCAAAGGTTTAGTGCAGCATTACAGAGTAATTAAAAAAAAATACCCCAAAAATTCAATGCACCTCTTTTCAGTATATAAAATGCTGAGTTGTGAATCGGTTAAGGAAATCACTGTATTTCTTTAAAGAAATAAAAAGCTATTTTATGAAAACAAATAAAGTAGTCTACTGTGTTTTAAATATAATAAAAAGCCTTTTAAAATTGTGAATCAATAAAGGGACTGTTCTTCAAAACACGAAAGGGCAGCTGAGCTGAACTCTATTGCCTAACACAGCTTTAGTATAAATGGATGCAACTCAAACAAACATCAAATGGAGTTACATCTGCTCATACCAGGACTGGGTCTGAGCCAAAAGGTACAACACACACAACATTTCCATGTTTGCTATTGTATCCAAATATTTTGTGGCATTTTAGTGAATAATTTGATTTGATTTTTTTTTTTGGCAAAGCAGCCCTTTAAAAGATTAAAGGCAATTTATTTAATTGATTTTTCCATTGTGGCATTTTAAATTTTAATGTTGAAAACATCACTTCTGTTGAGTTAGCTTTTATCACTTTGTCCCTAGGGAGTACAGAATTATGCTCTTTGTGCCACTGCAAAATTGTGCAACTCCAGGAAATAAATTTACTGGGGATGTAATTAACTACTTTTAATAGGCAGTGAAACACAAGCCTACATATGGCAGCCTCAATTTTACCTTAGGGGGAGGTACAGTACACATTATTGCTACGTCCAGTCAATTATGCTCTGAATCTAATCTTACAGAAATCTGCCTCTCTCAGAATATTTTTACTATAAGAAGACCATTATGTAAAAAAGAAAACCTTACCACCCTTTAATGAGCTTTCTGGAAGACCAGCATTTTGTTTTGGAAAGACAGTTTGAAACTGAAATTTAATAGAAGTGTATTTTATATCAGTACTGATCTTAAGAACCGGGCTTAGGAATGTACTTAATTATGTGCTTAAGGCCTGTTGTGACAATTGGGCCTACAAATTTACGTAAATTGTGAGCTCACCTGTAAAAAAAAGTATGTAAAAGTTTGTAAGATGATACAACATATAATACAAAATGCTGATGGGAAAAGGCACAAAAGGGAGACAGAATAATGGAATTAGTCTAAACAAAAAGGCTAAGTTGATGAGATTCAGGGATGGCGTAAAAATTAAGCTTGTTAAAAACAGGAGATGTGGAGCCAGAAGTTAATGAGCCAAAATTGTTATGCCAGATTCCAGGCCTAATTAGTGGATAATTGTTTCTTGGGACCCTGTGCTTTCATCAATCTGAGCCAGAGGGATAACCTGACCAGAATGGGCCAGAAAGAGAGGAATCCAGATGACAGTGTCACCCCTTCTATCTCCCGCTGAATCCACCCACCACCTGGGATGACAATTACCATCTTTAATACCTAAGAGACTGTCAAAACAAGGAGGCTTTTCCTTCTAAGATTGGACTTGAACAACAACAGCAACAATGACATTTTCAGCCCATCTGAACTAACTTCTTCTCTTTTCCCCAAAAGGACACTTATTACTATCTTTGATACCATTTAAGAGACTGTCAAACAAAGGGTTTTTTCCCTTTTAAAACTTATTCCAGATAATGGAAAAGGGAACAAAAAAAGTTGTTAAAATGAAAGCCTGATTTAATACTTGACGTTTAAAATATTTTACTATGTTCCCTTCTTTTCACAACCTTTAATAAAAGATTAAAAGATTTTTAATGAGCTATGTGCCATGGCACTAAGCAAGCTGAGATCTCTATATATCAAGCCTCAAGTCTTGCTTAACAGCGTTGGACAGCAACTGGGTTATGCTAACACCTTTAGCCAACATATTCCATCTAAATGAATATAACAGGCCATCCCTACTCCATCCAGATGATTGGAAAAAAGCAAATATAGTGCCCATCTTCAAGAACAGGAGGAAAGAGGATCCAGGGAACTACAGACCGGTCAGCCTCACCTCAATCCCTGGAAAAATCATGGAGCAGGTCCTTAAGGAATCCATTTTAAGGCACTTGGAAGAGAGGAAGGTGATCAGGAATAGTCAACATGGATTCACCAAGGGAAAGTCATGCCTGACCAATGTGATTGCTTTCTATGAAGAGATGACTGACTCTGTGGATGTGGGGAAAGTGGTGGACGTGATATACCTTGACTTTAGGAAAGCTTTTGATACGGTCTTTCACAGTATTCTTATCAGCAAGTTAAGGAAGTATGGGTTGGATGAATGGACTATAAAATGGATAGAGAACCGGCTACAGCATAGGGCTCAACGAATAGTGATCAATGGCTCCATGTCTAGCTGGCAGCTGATCACAAGTGGAGTGCCCCACGGGTCGGTCCTGGGACCGGTTTTGTTCAACATCTTCATTAATGATCTGGAGGATGGGGTAGATTGCACCCTCAGCAAGTTTGCAGATGACACTAAGCTGGGGGGAGTGGTAGATACCCTGGAAGGTAGGAATAGGATACAGAGTGACCTAGACAAATTGGAGGACTGGGCCAAAAGAAATCTGATGAGGTTCAACAAGGACAAGTGCAGAGTCCTCCACTTAGGAAGGAAGAATCTCATGCACAGCTATAGACTGGGGACCGACAGGCTAGGCAGCAGTTCTGCAGAAAAGGACATGGGATTTACAGTGGATAAGAAGTTGTATATGAGTTAGCAGTGTGCCCTGGTTGCCAAGAAAGCTAATAGCATATTGGCTGCATTAGTAGGAGCATTGCCAACAGATCGCAGGAAGTGATTATTCCCCTCTATTCGGCATTGGTGAGGCCATATTTGGAGTATTATGTCCAGTTTGGGGGCCCCCACTACAAAAAGGATGTGGAGAAGTTAGAGAGAGTCCAGTGGAGGGCAACAAAAGTGATTAGGGGGCTGGAGCACAAGACTTAGGAGGAGAGGCTGAGGGAACTAGGCTTGTTTAGTCTGCAGAAGAGAAGAATGAGGGGGGATTTGATAGCGGCCTTTAACTACCTGAAAGGGGGTTCCAGGGAGGATAGATCTAGGCTGTTCTCAGTGGTGGCAGATGACAGAACAAGGAGCAACGGTCTCAAGTTGCAGTGGGGGAGGTCTAGGGATATTAGGAAAAAGTTTTTCACTAGGAGGGTGGTGAAGCACTGGAATGGGTTACCAAGGGAGGTGGTGGAATCTCCATCTTTAGAGATTTTTAAGCTGCGGCTTGACAAAGCCCTGGCTGGGATGATATAGCTGAGGTTATACCTGCTTTGAGCAGGGGGTTGGACTAGATGACCTCCTGAGGTCCCTTCCAACTCTATGATTCTACTCAGGACAGCACTTCAGCACACACTTAATTTATGCACATGCAAAAGTGTTGGTCCGAATAGGGATACTTTCTTGAACTGAGTCCTCATTGCAGGTCATTTAACAAAACATTGCTTCCTTTAATCCTGTAATGTCTCCAAATCTCTACAAACTGACAAATTAATGCCACTAATCCTGAGGAATACTGAGCACCTAGTTTGAGGTGCTTAGTATCCTCAGTTTTTTAACAACATCTACGAGAATCGGGGCTGCCAAGTACCTTACTGGAGGAGGTACTATAAATGGCAGTCCAGGTTTTAGTGACTAATTGTCCAATCGGAGAAATACTGTCACAAACTGAACTTTTCAGCAGTGTCAGCAGATAGCCTTGTACTAGAGAAGGCTGAATTATGCTGGCAGGCAAAGTTTATACTGCTGTTGCCTATGATATAGCAATTGTGTATGTAGAAAACCTGTTTTCAGGACTGTCTATCCAGAACTCTTCCTAAACACTGAAGCCACTTAAAAGAATTAAAATGTATCAGTAGAGATTATTAAAGTAGTCCAGGGGATTTAATCACACATTTTCCAATCGTTATGGTATAATTCTCTAGACCTCTTTCATAATCTCAACCAATGGCATTTTAAAATTCCCTTTCTCCTCTTTGTTTTGTCTTTACTTTCTAAAGCTTTTGACATGTAATTAGCTTGTGAGGTCGCCAGTTTTACTTTCCTATTATATGGAGAAACAATTATTATTTTACCTTGGAATCTTAAATGAAAAGAAGTAAAATGGATTAAACGATACATGAAATATGCATTTCTGAAACTAAAAATCAGAACCATTTAAACATATCACAAAAATACACTGCAAACATAATAAAATAAGTATTCAGATTTTGTAAAAATTACAGTTGATATCACTGATGAGACAAAAGGTGCAGAAACAATAAGTGATCTGTATAAAACTGCGTAATGAATGCAATTACTGAATGTTCTTTTTCACTATCATGAATTTATATCACGCCTACGTTTAACTTTTATATTTTCACACACACACACACACACACACACACACACACACACACACACACACACACACACACACAGATTTTTCTTTTTTTTTAATTAATTAAAATATCTGATATTGAGAAGTGACCTGGGGAGTGGGTGAGGAACTAGTTAAAAATAGTTGAAACAAATGCAGACCTTCATTCAGCAAAGCACATAAACTTCAGTCCCTTAAGCATATGCTGACAATGCTTTGCTGAATCAGGGTTTTAGGGTTACGATTATAATTAAAATGGACTCATTCAGAAATTGTAGCTGTCTTCATGAGGTAATTTGCTGCACAAGTAGGGCCATAAAATAGGCTGTGGCTGAAATTTGGCACTAGATGGTCTTGATTTCTCTTGTTTCAAGACATGGCAAATTAGAGTTTGCTTCTTTTAAAAAATGGTCTCCATACTCTCTATGAAGAGTGTGATAGCATAGATTGAGCACTGGGCTGAGAGCCAGCAACTCTTGAATTCTAATCCCAACTGAGATACTGACACCTTCTATAGCCTTGGGGAAGTCATTTAACCATTGTCTCACTTTGCCCATCTGTCAAATGGTGATAATTAATTGTACTTTTGTGCCTCTAAAGGAGGTCTATGAAGATGAATTTGTTCATATTTGTGAAGTGCTTTGAAAATATAAGGTGGATTGTAAATTCTAAGTATTATTATTACTTTAGATTTTATTTACTGCAACCTGATAAGAAGCTCTTGCAGAGTCAGGTTAATATTAGACACTATTAACTGATTCATTAGAGAATTAGAGAAGACAGAGCTGCCACTTTTATTCATTTTTTACAGCTGCAAGCAGAACAGAAATTCAGTGATGATAATGGTTACTGCTTATCCTGTGGCCTTTTGAAATAAACGAGAGAACAAGTTTCTGGTGGCCATGCAAAAAAACAAAACAAAACCAAAAAACAACAACAACAACAACAAAAACCCAAACCCAAAAACTAAAAACCCACACAACCAACAAACAAAAAAAGCAACCACACCTACCACCACAACTGGCACCCTTCCTGGCAATTTTAGCAGAGAACACAATGTTTGAATGAGTACAGATTGAAGTGTTCTCTCCAATCTATGGCTATCCCCAGAAGTCAGGGTTGAGGCTGTCTGGGTTGAGCACTAACTGTTCTACAGTTCTATCGGTACACAGAGAAGTTTATTCTCCAGATCTCTCAGTACAGCACCCATCACAAGCACTAAGCTAAATATTAAAAATTGGGGAATCTGCTCTTCCACTGCTTGGGCATGTTACTAGCTCCTTAATGTATTGCATGCACCACCAATTACAACATATGGGTCAAATTTATTCATGCTCTGTGCTGGTGGAAGACCCCAGCTGGAAGATCATCTGCTCACAACATGATTGTACTCTCCCTTCTACCAGAGGGACAGTGTAGCCCAAAGGTGTGTAATGTTGCAGAAGACTGAGTGGCATGTAGGAATCCAATGATTCAGTGTGTTCTTGTTTCTGTCCCCAAGAAGGGATCCTACTGAGCCCTTGGCAGAGGATAAAGATGCCTTTTATCAGAGGAAAGTAGTGGTAGAAACACCACCCATTCTTCAAGAAGGTTGGGAACCTCTCACCAATGATAGAAACCTCTAAAACTGAGCACAAGAGGTGTGAAAAGCTGTCAGTTTACCAATGCAATCGCAGAATTTGAGATCGCTGCTCCATACCTAAGATATTATATTCCACATTTCACAATTTTATGTACACAAACAGTTGTTACAACTGACAGTTTTTATGAGGGGGTAGTCCAGCCCTGAAGTACATGCAGAGAAATATACTGACTGAAATTTATTTTGTTCTACTGTTGCTGGCATCTCACCTTCCAGTGCTACAATAGAGGACTTTAGCCTAAAGCTCAGTTATTCCCTTTCCCTTTGTTAAGCAAACGTGACTAGTCACTTCATTAAAACAAAACAAAAACAACAGGCATTTCAGAAAATACACAACGGCACAATTTCAAATTAACAAGTGAAAGTAATGAAGGTTTCTTACAACTGAACACTGACTCTAGAGAGATTGTAGATTCTCTGGTAAGTAATGAGAGTTCTGCTTCACGTGTGGAATCCAGGAGTTCCAATGGAGATTTTACAATTCTTTAGCATTTTCCATCTAAGGAGCTCAAACTGCTTTATGTAAATTTATGTATCCTCACAATATCCCCGGGAGGTAAATAAACAATATTATTCCATTTTGCACATAAGGACTCTAAGTTACAAGGAGATTAAATTACTTGCCCAAGTTCACACTGGCTATGGCACAGCCTATAATGGAACAGTCAACTCGTAGTGTTTAAGGCCAGAAGGGACCACCAGATCATCTAGGCTGACTTCCTGCATATCACAGGCCAACACTTCCAACTAGCTCCTGCACGCTAATTACAGGAGGCTAATTTATTATGTGCCATAGACAGAGAATAGGAGGGACTAAGGTGCCCCAGTGCTACAGGCCTCTGCGATAGCAAGGAAGTGATTAAGTGAGATATACCCAGATGATCCTAATGAATGATCTGCATCCTGTGCTGCAAGGGAAGGTGAAAAGTCTCCAAGATCATTGCCCATCTGATCTAGAGGAAAATTCCTTCCCAGCTCCACATATGGTGGTCAGTTAGAACCCGAGCACACACGCTAGAACCAGCCAGCCAAGAACTTGAGAGAGAGAATGCTTGGTGCCACCTCAAAAACCTGCCCATTTCCAATCTCCAGCTGTGGACAACCCTGATGCTTCAGAGGAAGGAGATAAAAGACCCCAGCATACACTGAAAGGAAAAAAACCCTTCCTGACCTCTTTCTGGTCTTCAGCCCTGTGCCACAACCACAGGCCCATCCTTCCTGATAGGCAGCACAGTCTACTAGATAGGTAATGAATTGGGACTTAAGAGAAATTGGTTGTATTCCCAGGTTGGCCACTGACTTGTCATATAACATAGCCTAGTACAAATAATAATATTTACCTTCCTGGTGCAGGTAAATAAAATAAGCCTTTTCCCCCTAACCAGTTTTAGATAATACATTTCTTTCCCATCTTATCATTTTCACCTACAATCCAAACTGAACCTGGACTGAAGTGGAGTTGATTCCACCTCATTAGTTGTCATTTTTCTAGTTCCAGACTGGAACACTGGACCTAACTTAGAGAAAATTCCTCAAATTCTTTGAGAAACTGCCTAAAGTTAGTGAAAATTGAATAAGGCTTTTCATGCCCAGGGCCTCTCTCTAATTCTGCTCCCCCATCTTCAAGGTTCCAAAACCAGAAGTAAGAGGTATGTAAAATCCTGTGAGACATCTTGTTCTCATAATATTATCTGCCTGATTTTACAGACAGAAATTTGGATACGTTTGATCTGAGGATCTAAACTTTTGGGTGCTTATGGGTATTAGACTGAACCTAAATTTGGTTTGCACATCCCTAGTAGATATTGGATATTGTTTTCTGGAAGCTGTAGTTGCAGAAAAGAAATTTCAGCAGAGCGGGTATTTAGATGGATAAAAGCCAGATGCCTGCAGGATAAGATTTTATTGTCCATGTTTGTCACAAGTCATTCTACTTGTCACAAATATCAGAAGGCTTTCCTTTAAGTGTTAGCCTGTACAGCTTTTAGCATGGAGGACTGCTAATCAAATAGAAACCACAGGGCAGCCATAAAATACTGTATTGCCCAATTAGAAAGGTAAAAAGCCCTTCACAGGAATCTGTAAAAGAGTGGGAGCAATTTGGGCCACCAGCAGAATACTGACTGGGGCACTGGTCTAGGCATTTTAATGTAAATATTCATAAGCTAAATATTTTTCCTCTTTAATTTTAAATAATGATGAAGATAACAGAATTTTGAAGCTTTGAAATCACCTCCATCTTTGTTACAGAAAGCATCGTAACACTATGCATTGTTCCTTCAATACTGAAGTAGAGGGGATTTCAGAGAACATATTATGGGAGAGATGTCTGCAGTTCAGAGCTTTGAGCTCCTTTCATTATGTTGACGGTTAGGGAAATGATTCTGCAGTACTGCAGTAATAAAGGCAGTTATCATCCCAGGGGATAATTTTAATGTTATATTGATTTTAAGTAAATACCTTAGCCAGCTCTAGTAATATAAACTCACCTTAAAAATCAAATCCTTTTTCCCATAGCGAAGCTCCTTCAGCTGGGCCTGGATCTTTTTTGACTGCAAATGAAGGATAATAAATTAAACTTTAAAATAATTTACATTGGAGAAGATGGCATGGAAGAGATATCAGCAAATTCTGACAATGGAAAACTGAATTTCGCTCGGAGATCAAAAAAACTGAAGCAAAGTCAGTTTTTTTCTTTCTTTCTTTTTTAAGATGCACGCATACAAATTCTTTGCAAGGACAGCATGTCTAAACCAATTATGGGAACCAAGGAAGAGTTAAATGGTGACCTTCAATTAAAATACATTCACAAACTATCACATTGTTACGTGCAGTTAGTTTAACTCATCAATTTGAGACACAAGATTTTATTAAATGTTTGCAGCTAAACACAACTGAAGGCAGCATGGGTGAGAATATACAGAAGTATTTAATGACTTCTACTATTATGTGTTGAATTGTACTTTGTGAGAGTCACATTGTATAGACCATGTAGACAGCTGGTGTAAAGTAAACAAAGCTATGTTGATTTATATCAGCAAAGGATCTGACCCAGAAAGAGTTCTTTTAATTTTAAGTAAAAGAATTTGTTATATTTTTTTAAAATAACATACTAACCTTAAATCCATTTACTCTACTTTTCTCATATATTCCTTTTAAAGACTTTAGAAAAGCAGGATATGAACTATACTGAGTTCCTTAATCCACTGATCTTTTTCCTCTCCTTTACCTAAACAGCCAGCCCAAATAAAGTATTTTCTGGCTTCACAATGTTAATAATTCCAATAGTTTTTCAGAATAGATATTATTGTAAAGACCTAAGTTCCCCATTGCTAGCCACTGAAATCAATGTTTTGGAGTTTTTAGTGTTGTGTTGAGGTCTCCCCCTCCATCAACTTGCATGTTTAATGATGTCTTCATGGTGTTGGATGGTCTCAGATATTTAGTGTTGTGTGGAATGAAATTCGAAACTCGTCCCAAATCCATTAAAAAGGAACATTGACTTATCAAAGGAGTTGGTGCATTCTCCATAACTGGGACCTTTAAGTGAGATTGGATGTCTTTCTAAAAGATGTGTTATAATTCTGTGACAAGTTGTTGAGCTAGATGAAGAAATCACTGGATGGTAGCTTGTCTTATGCGAGAAGTACGACCAGATCATCACAATGGTCCTTTCTGGCCTCTAATCTATGGATATATGAATAAAATTCCTAAGACTTGAGACCTTTAGAATGCACGTTTTTTAGTTCTGAGTTAACGTGGACCACTCCAGTTTTCTAAGTAAATGTGCCAACTTTTTAAAAATGTTAAATTGTGGTTTCACAAGGTTATGATAAGAAACCAGGTGAACGCTTGCAGCTTTGCTTTCAGTTTACAGGTTTATTTAGGCCTGTAAACTCAATATGAAACTTAGGGTCTGAGGACCATTCATGAAGTAAAACTGAAAGAAATGTTCACCTGAAGCCTGGGTGAACCAAACAACCAAAATTAGCACATTTCACCTCTACCTTCTGAATGATCTTTCTATCCTATATTTCTTCTTTCCCTCATGGCCCCTATGTTTATTTTGGAGAATAGAGTGTGCCACGGCTGTGTTCTAAGGAAAGGTCAGTACAGCTCTGTGGACCACCTGCCATCAGTACACCTCAATACTATGGGTCAAATCCTGATCCAGGTAAAACAAGGCAACACTGCTGCTGACCTTAATGACCCCAGGACTTGGTACTAAGAAAACATGTAATCTCTCTGACTTATACAGCTGCCACTGAGCTATGGAAAAATTAAAAAGTCATTCCCTTAGAAAATTCTCACATTCAGTACCTCAGAAGTAATTCAGTCACTTTTTCCAGTCACTAGTAGCTAATTGTTTAAGGGTTTGTACTCGAATAACAAACCATGTATGTCTAATGAACACATAAATAGTTACTTTATATTATATATCAAAGTATGGTTGCTAATATACACTGAATTAGTCTAAGAGGACTGAATAGAGGAAAGATGCCAGATTGGTGGGCACAGGTGCGAGGCATTATATTGTAAGCCAAGCTGAAGGCTTGCCTTTGAAAAAGATTTTAACACCCTGAGCTTTGTTCCAGAGAAACAGAAATCAGCCTTCAAAGAGAAAATGTCTCTCGCCAGCTGTACAGCTCACACAGCATCCCTTGCTAGCTTCACCACTGATCAAGACTGGCACTTGTTAATGAGGACACCTTTTGTCATGTCTTCCCAGCTGATGTCCAAGACTACATTGGCCAGCTTGTGCCTGAACATGTTAGTAGAAAACACTATGTCTATTTTTATAATTGATACTAGCAGCACTATTCCCTGTCACTCTTTGTCAGATCTACAGCTGACTAACGTTCTGAGACAGTGTCGCACACCCACCTTTCAGTCCTGACTATAGTGTCAGCTTTTTATTCAACACTAGACTGCTGATGATGCTGTGCTAGTTTTTAGTGTAAAAGTCCCCATGATTCTTAGAGAACATCTACAGCAAGGAGACAAAGGTTACACTAAATTAACATAATCTATTTGCTAATTGCATATCTAGCTAGTAAAATTAATATTTCTAGA
This sequence comes from Emydura macquarii macquarii, assembly GCF_026122565.2. NCBI lineage: Eukaryota > Metazoa > Chordata > Testudines > Chelidae > Emydura > Emydura macquarii. Next base: position 7,398,237 of record NW_027133377.1, read on the forward strand.
GCTAAATTCATCCCTAGTGTAACTCCACTAAGCTCAACGAGCTGTCGCTGGGAGGGGGATGTTTGCCCTGTAATAGTTTATGGATGTAAGGTAAGATTCTGCCCTCTACTGTGCTGGTGGAAGGAGGACGTAGAGAATTTCTACCTCTCCTTCCTTTGAAGTCAACAGAGCAGCATCTCCAAGTAGCATTTAAGGGGAAAAAAAGGGGGAGGGGACAATCTACTACCATGCTGTTCCACGTACCTCAGCTTAAAGAAGTTTTCATCTACTACCAGAGGGAATGACACACCAGCATCCACCTAGTATGTATACTTCATTCTGCACATTACTCCTATTCAGAACAGAAGCAAACAGTATGCTTTCCCCTATCTTACCCCATTGAATCCTGGCAAAAGGACCCACTGGGCAGCATCTCATCCTAGCTGTTCTGGCCAGGTAATGGGATTAGCACATAATTCATAAAGGCTACCTATAAAGATTAATGTTCTGGCACTTGAAAAGCAAGGCACATTCACAAACTGCTCCCACAGGTTCTTTGTATAATCCAGAAGTCAGTTCTTGGAAAGTCCCTGACAACAAGACACACTACTCTACACTCAACTATGGATTATACTGTGCGCTATAAGAGTTCCATTGATTTCTCATACTGTACTGTATGTTAATAAGTGCTTTTCAGTTAGTGTAGCCAGTTAAGTCACACACTGTTGGCCTAATAAATTAGTGGTTTGTTCATTGGTAAAATCCTAAATTCCGTACTTAGCTTTTACATAAATCAATTTTGCATTGATTTGAAGGTGATTTACTAGGAAAGGGACTGAGTAAAAACCTCAAAGCTAGGCACCTTAAAAATAAGTTGTGTATTTCATTAGATGCACTAAAATATAAACTGCCTCCAGATTTAATTCTGTTTTATATTATGCATCAATTTGAAAATAATGTGAATGTATGTGAGGATTAAATTTTCTGCAGCCGGCTGATTTGGGTCATAGAAATTAATGGGACACTCTCTACTGCTGTAACTACCACACGTTAGCTGTAGCGACTGTTAAGGAGATTGTGCTCATCCTACACAGAGAATTAGACCTGTTGATCGGGACTGCAGGCCACTACCTGACTCCTCCCTCAAAATGGCCTACCATGCCTCCTCCTCTCCTTAGGTGCCATAGAGAACGTAGAGCTCCCCAGCATGCAAAGAGAGGTGTGGAGTGCTTCTGATGCCTGTAATCCCTTCCCCTCCCTTGTGCGGTGGGACCAATGGAATTCTCAGCACTTTAGGTTCTTCTGTATCTGCGGAAGCAGGAAGGCACCAATTGGTCCGGAAGGAACAATGTTAGATTTCTTAACCTCCATGTCTATGATTCATAATGATTCTCCTGCTATGTGTTTTGATGAGGATTCCACTTTAACTACTGGTCTGTCATGTAAATACACACAGAGAGATGGGGTTTTCTTTAAAACAGATTTTACTTTTAAAAATGTACATTATTATTTTAAGAAGGACCTAACTTGAAAGATATCTTAATGAGAATTTTTAGAGACATGTTGCAAGCAGTTCTGATTCTCACCACTTCAAGCTCCCAGAACCAGAATAAAATTTATTGGCAATATACTCTCAGACACTGATTTCATACCAAGCATTGGAAAGTCAAATTTCCTGTTTTCCATTTAAATGTAAACTTCAGTGTTAGTTTATACACAGTTAAGTTGCAAATATTAAAATATATTTAAATAAGATGCAGAGTTAATAGAAAAAATAAAGTTAAATAATACTAAAAATTCAAGATGTGATGCACCCTGAGGAAATTAGCAAGAAAAAAACCAACAATGTTGTATCATACTTTTAGGCCAGGACTTGTTCAATTCAGCAGTATTAAGGGGAAAAAAATACATGTAAAACAAAATACTGTAGAGTAAACCAGAAAGACAGTGTTGAGGTAGCTTGAGCCAAGTGAGAGAAAAGAATCTATTGCTTCTGACTGCTTGTGAGAAAAGTTTTATTATTAGGTCATTTCACCTATCTTCTTGGCAAGGCATAATTGTTCCCTAAAGTGCACTATTGTTGATGAGTCTCCTCTAGTTCATGCTTCTCCAGTTTGACTTCACTGAAGTCACTCCTGATTTACATCACTGGGGCTTGGTTCTTGTTTGAGAGTGGTGGGGATCAATAGTAACTTGTCTGAGTACTCCTGTTGACTAAAGGGAACGACTCACATATGTGCATAACATTACTCAGTTCAGTAGCTCCCTTTGGTAGCTAACATACTTATTTATATGAGTAAAGATACTCACATGCTTAAGTATTTGCAGAATCAGGGCCTTTATGTTGTCTATATGAGACTGCCAGCTCTTTAGCAGAGGTACCATTTCTTATTCCATATTTGACAAAGTGCCATGCATGTGTTTTTAGATCATAAACTGTTTTAACATTAAAAATAATTTCTCCAGTGTTTTATTCAGAATTATTTAAAATTACTCAAACAATGGAGTTATTATTACTACTTTCTGGTGTTTGGATGGGGCAAATCAATGCTTTGGACACTGGAATTCATCAGACAAGTTCCCCCAATGACCTCAAATCTAAATGTATGGATTAACTTTGTCTAAGAATGGAGGCTGTATTTTGTTTCCTGATGTGTGTGTAATATTTTTATCATGGGAGCAAATGAGAATAGATTTTAGATGCATGGACTCTGAACTCTAGCTGTAGATACACGATGGCTACGTAATCTAGGCCAGAGTCCCTGTGTGAAATTCTTTATAGCAATCCTCAACACTCTCTCTTTTTCTCTCTGGGTGTGTTACGATTAGAACAGTAAGAAACTCTACTCACCTCTTCTGCATGAATACCACAAAGCTTGTTTCCTGACAGGAGTTTGTTTTTCAGGCTTTTGTTCTGAGAAAAGAACATGATTTTACTACTGAGAGGTACTAAAATATTAAGAAATCCTTTAAATATTTTAACATGTTGGTTTTATTTTTTTTTACTAGATATGATCTTCAAGATGTTAGTGAGGCCAGAAATAAATATGAACCCAAGATAAATGCATAACAGTACAGTAGAAGGCCTGTGGATTTTGCATTAAAATATTCATTCACAAAGACAGAACTGCACACTGTAAACTTACAAAACACTATATGAATTAATATTCATTCATTCATTAATTAATTAAATAATATTTAATCTCAGTATGATGAAAAAAGACAAGGGCTAGATCCTCATCTAATATAAATCGGCATTACTGAGCACTGACTTCAGTTGAGCTAAGGCAATTTACAGCAGCTGAGGGTCTAGACCAGTATCCCACCATTCAACCTTAAAGTCAAGATTCAAAGATTCTTTTCATTTTAAAATTATTCAATTTAAAACTGGCAGAAAGTCTGAAATATTAAATGTTGAGTCCCCTCGTTTCACGCCCACATTCAATCTTCTTTTCTATCTATAGCAGTTTTAAATTCCACTTTTTATTTGCAGAAATGAAAAATGATTATAACATTGATAAAATGAAATGTCAATAGTCTGGTAATATTCTTCTGTATTCTTTCTTTTTGCTCATGTTGTGTTATAGTCGATAGCCAAAGGTATTTACCCTTACAAACGCTCCAATGGATGAATAGCTGCCTAGCCTTGAAGATTATATTTGCTCTTTTTAAATTTTTTTCCCCTTGAATTAAGAACGCAGTCAGCCAGATCCTGAGCCACAGTAAATCAGCCTAACTCTGGCAAATGGAGTTACACCAATTTATATCAGCTGAGGCTCTGTTCCCACCTTTTTAGCTCATTTCTCTTGAATGAATTTACCATGCTGAATTCCTCAAACACATTACAGTAAGAGCTGAACAGAGTTTCTTTTCACTATTTTTAGTTCAATTTTCTGTCCTCATTATTACACTACAGCCCATTGCCATTCATATTTTATTAGCTGTGGGACATTAAGGAGTCTTATGAAAAAATTAAAGTAGTTTCTAATGGATCTTGGGTTTTTTTGTTTTTTAATTTTTAAGTACCACACACTAGATAATATAGAGTTTGCATAATTTATACTGAGGACCTGCATTTTTTATGTATTAACAATCTTTAGGAAATTGACAAGCTGTGCAGATGTCGTCTATCTGGGATTGTACTGTCAGAGTACGTGTGACGGAGGTGCAAGACAGAAATGGTTTGACAAATGTTACATACCTCTAAATATTGCTAGTCCCTCAGAGAAATTTTATTAGGTTATTTTCTTATACAACAGCCAGTGTAATGCATACTGTAGCTACACTTTTCAGTGCCATAAAAAGCACTATATCAACAATGTTTCTACAAAGCTGTAGATTGCACCCCAGTGGGTAGCCACAGGTAACACCCAAACGAGGCAAGGAATGAGAAACGTTAACAGCTCAACACAGTCAGTGTTCTCGATAGATCAGCACAAAGGGCCAGGTCACCACCTCTCACATTAAATCCTGCAGAGAGAGTGGAGCTCCAAAAAGTTTCCCTAGTAGAGATTCCCTTACTATGTTGTATTGGGTAGACAAGAAGGTCCACCCCTGCACCACTCCCTGCTTTCCTCCCTCACCCCCCAGCCCCAAAACAGACAGAATCCAAACCTCATGGATCCCAAGGAATCAGGGGGAGACTGTGCCTCTGCAGAGCTCTCACCCCATAACCCTCCTCCACAGCAGTGCAGCTCCACTGGAGCAGAGGCACCAAGGAATCTCCATGTTCATGTCTGCACTGGGGATGCCCTTAAGCAGGAGGATCCCACCTTCAGATCCGTAGGGCAGGTAATAAACCCTGATGTTGTATCATTTTCTCATAGCAATCTGCAGGGCTGGCAGAAAGATGTCCATATCCAAAGTGGGGCCACCCATTCCCAGCTGCTTCCTCTGCAATGCATCCTGATCCCCCAAAAAAGCACTCTCCAAGGGACCCTGGAAAAGGAGAAATCACTGCTGTGGAAGGGGGTGGGTTAGGTGAGAACTTCCTGCATAAAGGAAACGCTCCATGAGTGTAGCTGGGGACATAATTGCCCCTTGCCAAAGCTGTTTACATTCTTCTCACTGAGTGGCTTTCAACTGGCTCTTTTCTCACGTTGTCCTGTGCACACGCTGAAAAGCTATTCCTCCCTCAATGTAATGCAATAAAGGCCAACCAGAAACCTTTTGAGATTTTCCCGACCCTCCACCTTCTCCCCTCACATTCCTCTTTCTGGGCGTTTATTGGGGTTTGAAACATTTAAAAATTACCAGAAGACAGTTTTTAAATTGTAACCTATAAATACAAATCACCTACAGTACTGCCTGAGTCATTGTCAACATGTAACAGATGTACACATCACAAGTAAGTGAAGATATGAATGTGTGGACTATGGGGTGATAGTTCTATATTTGGAGTACATTCATTTTGATCTGTATTTATTTATCCACCTGTTGTGGATGGTACTGAGGATATTTGACACCTTTTGAAGTATTTGGGACCATGACGCCATTTCCCCTAATCGACCACAAAAAGGCAAAAAATATAAGAAGGGGCTATAAGGTAGTGAGCCAGATTTTCAAAGGTATCTGAGGTGCCTATCTGCATCTTTAGGCACTTGAGTGATATTTTCAGGAGTGCATAAGTGCCTAACTCCAATGGATTTCAATGGGAGTTGGGCACCTAGGCGCCATTGACAATTATCATGTATGTACCTATCTGCATCCTTAGGCACGTAAATATCTTTAAAATCTGGTCCAGAATTACTAAATTATAGAGACAACAATAATTTTCATTCTTTCCCAGGAAAAGTGTGTGTGATTACACCCATTTTACAGATTGGAAAATAAGGGAATAGAGAATTACAGTGGCCTGTCCAGAGTCAAAAATAAAAGAACCCAAATTTCCTGTGCTGTAACCCTGAAATACCCTGCCTAAATAGAGATGCAGATACACTTCTTCCCAGACCTATCCTACCACACAATTTAAAAGAGAGTCTCTAGTTTCTATCAAAAAATATTTTATAAAAAGAAATCCATGGAAGGCCTAACATTACATGGTCACAAGCAGAATGCTCTTCGTCCATGGCAAGGAATTATACGTACTTTTATTTCTTATTAGCAAATAGGATATTTAAAGAGGCTGTGGAATTAAGTACTAACTCCCATTAACTTTCAATGAGTGTTGGGCACTTAAATCCCTCAGACTTCTTCAAAAATCCCAACCAACATTGTTACCCCTTGGATGTATTATTTGGATTAACTCTGTGGTCTTTGCTCCATGTGATCGGAACAGTAAAATTTTTTGGGGGGAGGGGGGAAGGGATTCTTTTTTAAGCCACAAAAAAGAAATCTTAAAAAGGTGAGAGGTGCTCTCATCACAGAGAAGCACATTCCCCATAAACAAATGTGGCCTCAATTATAGTAGGGAAATAATCAGCATGGCTGGCTTTTAAAATAGCTTTCCTTGACAAACTTCAGGTGCCTACAGATACACAGATATTCAGTTGACTCACCCTGGCAACCAAATGAAGTGGGTCTCATTAGCTTCAACTAACCATAAATGGGACAAGAGTTGTTCTCATGGCAGACCTAAGGGCCAGGGCATGAAGCAGGAGGAAGTACCGACTGAGTCTTGTGTTTGTTGTGATTTAAGTTAACAAACGTAAACTCCAGGAGGGGGGTAAATTCAGCTGGTTGAGAATTTTTCAAACAAACCAGCATTTAGTCAGAAAAATTGCACTGAGTTGAAGCCAAAACTTTTCACAGGAACGTACCACTATTGATGCAACATTTGTTGGGAAAGGATTTTCAGACCAGGATGGAATTTCTGGTCAAAATGAGGTGGGGAGGGGGGCATTCATCTGAGATATTGGACACCCACATTCAAGTCCTTGGTCTGAACCAGGCACAGCCAGGACATGTTCCATATTCCTTGTTGTGCCCTAATCACCAGGTTACTGACTGTTCTGGAGTATCTCTCTCTCTTCCCCTCTTTCTGTATTTTTCATAAAAAAAATTCAAAAGATCTCAGTTTCATTCCAGTACAGAATGGGACATTTATGAAAATCTCAAAAATTTTCACAAGATGGGAAAAACATTTCCTGGCTTGGTGTAGTTCAGACTAGGGGCCAGATTCTCAGATGGTACAATTCAGCCTAGCTCCACTGAAGCCAATGGACTTTCATCAGTTTTCAGAAGCTGAGAAATTGGACTAAAATTTCTAGAGTGCACAAGCACAGATGCATGTGCTATGTAAGGAGCACACGGAGAATTCTGCTAATGTACAGTGGCTCTTTCTCACTTTTCATAAGGAACACCTAACTCGCCTAAGTGGAAAGGGTAGCTATTTCGGGAATAGTTGTGAAAGTTGGGTATTTCAATAGCTCCCCTTCTTTTGATGAAGGGCAGCCCCTTGGAAGAATGAATCCAGAGAGCTGGAGTATTCCGCTTTAAAAAAAATCCAGCTGCAGCTGGTCACTGTAATTTTTATTCTGGGCCTTGCTGGATCTAGAAAAAAATCTACATCAAAGGGATCAGAAAAACTAAACTAAAATAATGGTGATCCTATTCTTCCTGTGCTAATGAATTATAAACAGATAGAAACCTAACACACCTCCTTTGATTCATTTAGCACATCACAACAATGTAAATTTATTACTGAATAGCAATGGCATTCTCTAAAATTATGCATGGGAAATATACTGGCATTTGAAAATGAATATTAATTAGATTCATATTTAAGTCTATGTCTCAGTGGAAATCCTGGAAGCTTTATTTGTGAATTAGTCACATATAGTTTTTACCAGTGCAAAGAGATTCCCACTCTATTTGAATTCCTTCATGTACCTTTTGCAAAATTCCTAGGTAATGGCAAAGTACAATTCCTGGGTAATGACAAAGTACAGCATCTTGTTTCACACACATTTCACTCTGTTCCTGTGTATTACACATTAACACAAGCTGCTTTTACAGTGATAAATAGTTGTAAGTTGCTTAAAACAGGTTTCCACAGTCCTACAAGACAATGGTCTTATTCTGCAGATTCTCTCCTATGAGAAGATATGTTTGGTGCAGGAGAAAGGGAGTCAGGCCACCTTAATTCTCATGGGGCATTTACTATTAACTGCTATTATTTATTTATATTACCATAGCACCTAGGATTCTTTAGTCGTGAATCGGGGCCCCATTGTACCACATGCTAAAGAAACATAGAACAAAAAGACAATCTCTGTCCCAAAGAGCTTACAATCTATGTATAAGGCAAGAGATAATGGGGGATAAAGACAAACAGCAGGAGGAGTACCAAGAACCAATGAAATAGTTGAATTGGCCCTAGTCCATCAGGATAAATTAGAGCAATTTAGGAGTTACTCTAATGTATGTTAACTGGCTATGATCATATGTTAGTTGTAAATTGCTGAATGGCAGGTACACTCTGTCATACCACCAACACTCCTGTTCCAGAGCTCAATTGGAATAGGCGCATTTATGCCAGTTAAGAGATCCCTTATTCTGGTAGAATTCTTAAATGGCCTGTTAGGACTAGATTTTATCAGGATCGGGGGGAGTTTTGGTATTTACTATTTGGAATTTACTAAGCTCTGGCCACATTGCAGTGACAGGTACTGTTCTGCATCCTGATTAAAAATGATTATTTCCTCCAGCACCAGATGAAGCATACTTAACCTGCATTATTGCTGTATCTGGGCCTCAGTGATAATCTGATCAGGACTCTTGTTTAAGGGTCATTTTTGTGAAGAGCTTGCTTGCATTTGAATTCCGTAACTGTTTGGTAAAAGAGGCTATCAGTAATTAGTTCAATTAATTAAGCTGCAAGACTCTGAGGTTGCAAATCCTTATTGAGTCAGGGGGAAAACGTTCAAAATTAGGTCTCATAAGGATTTAGAAGACCTCTCTTTTTTCCCAGTTAAGCATCCTTTGATGAACATAAAAACAAAGCAAAACAAAACCAAAACCAAACAATTAAAATTGAATGAATATGTTACATAGTCACTTTTTCACAACACTATATTTGTTTTATATTCTTAAATAGGAAAACATTAAAAAGATATTTCAATAGCTAAGGTATGCAGGTAAAACATAATTGTTTAAACACCCATAAATGTGTCCTTAATAGCCAGCCTATCTTTAAAAAAATATATAATAATGATGATAACTAGATATACCTTTTTAGATTTACAGCAAGTATCCTATTATAGCCAAACTAAATGTGTAGTTAAGTATATTTAGGTTGCTTGAAATGCTAATATCTGAAGCATTTGCATCATCTTATCATTAAGCACATTGAACAACTGTAATTTAGGTCTAAAGCCTCATTCCCCTTTCTGTTGTTGAACTTCTTTGCATCAGCAGTTTAAGTGCATCCATAAATTTAGTTGCAGTTGAAACCTGCCTTGGTTGTTCCTCAGATTTGTAGTAACCTTAGGGCTGTTCTGCATAGTGCATTATTCTGTACCAGAAGGATGTAAATTCTAATGCACATTCGTGCATCATGTGCTAACTGACCTACCTGGACCCAGCTGGGTCACACCAAAAAATTCCCGCGTGCATATTAATGTAGTCCATTTTCAAACCGTACTATATTAATGTGTGCTAGGGAACTTTTAGAGTGCACAGACAGGGTACACGTGGGCCACTTAGATTACGACATACTAGTGTGCACTAGAATTTACACCCTTCCAGTGCAGTCTAGTGCACTTAAACAAGTGCCTAATCATTTCCCTCCCAAGCAGCTGACAAATCTGGCTAGACACTGGATACTCATAGATGGGATACACATAGGAATGTGTACGGCAAAGAATTCAATGGTAGCTCAGCCGTCACTGACCTTCCAGGGGAGGTGAGAACTTTTAACAACAGACAGGACCTGATGACAGATACATGTTTCCAGGAGAAAATAAAAACCTTTGGGCCTTGCCTGAAAAGTTTTAGTAGTTCCATGTCTGTTTTTTTTTAAAATAGGTGACAAGGCAGTTCTGAAAGTAAAAAAAAAATATGCCTTACCACCTTGTACTTTGATTACCTTCACAGTTGTGAATTTGAATTGTGAATTCAGGGCTCTGTGAACTAGAAATGTGAAGGGAAAAGAGACAGGAGTGAATTCATTATCAGGAAAGTTGATAGGAATCCCTGTATTTAAGTTTCTTTTTTTATAAAATAGCCATGATTTTTTTTTTAAATGAGAAGCTGTGACACCTTTGTTGTTTGCAGTAGGCCTTTGAAATTCAGCAGGGGAAAATCCTTTAAGCTAGATAAGTGTCTTTTCTTTGTTCCATGAAATTCCATTCAGGTTTAGCTGAGTTCTAAGCTTTTAAATAAATCACCTTTTTTTGGTCAGCTTGGCAGCATGCCAAAATAACAACATTCTAAAGATCTGGGCCCCTGTTGCTACCAAAGTAGGAGTAGCGGGACACACTCTGCTGGAAACCCTGGAAGCAGAAAGTCTCTTGACCGGATGTTGAGAAAGTAAGAAAGTGTGTGAGCACAGCTGCTGTCCCCACCACCCTCACCTCCCCAAAACCACACACATGGTATCCGTGGCCCGTTCCTGAGTCTGCTGGTTAAGAAATATAATTAGCCTTGCTGTTCTTGTGAAGCAGACTAAATTGCACCGCTGAAAAGTCAGGGTTCAAACCCCTGTTGAAGCACTGTCAACTGTCACAACTGTTACAGTTGTTCACTAATAGAAAATTATTCAGGGTGCAAAATCAGATATTCATGCCAGTTTATGGTTTTCATGCGATCGTAATTTGGCCCCGAGGGCATATTACCCCTTTTTCACACAAGCTAAGAGTCAAAGTTCAGGGCCCTGAGGATGTCTCAGGTCAGAGAAGAAACTGATGATTGAGTCTGGAATTTTCTTTGATGCAATCTTGTTTATTTTACAAGGAATGTACAAAGTCCTGCTTCTCTTAATGCAGGAGGGACCAAAATTATCCTTATCTTACAGGCCCAAGGTTCGTTCAGCCAACATCGTTGACCCAGACCTCTCTCTAGGCTCTTCTGGGTTGCACCTTGTTAACAGGTTCACAGCCCCTTTTGTTTTAGGGGTGGGGCTTGTGATTAACTTGTAATTGAAAGTATGTTCCAACTAGGGATGTAAAAATTAGTTTAATTAAAAACCTGTTTAAATGTTCTAAAAATAGAATGTTTAAATGATTTAAAGGTATGGGGGGGAGCTGCAGCTGTGCTCTGCTCCTCACTGCAAAGTCAGAGCTGCCTAGGCTCCCTCCCACTGCATGTGCAGAGCTGTAGCTGGGCAGCTCTCAGTTGCAGGGAACTGAGCTGAGCCAGCTGTGGCTACCCCACCCTGCCCTAGGCTCCAGAATTGCCCAGCTGCCCTCGCTTGTGGGGAGCCAAGTCCAGCTGCAGCTACCTCCCCCCCACCCCTGCTGTGGCTCCTCCCTCCCCACTTTAAATGGTAATCAGCTGTTTAAAATGTTTAAACTGTTGATTACCATTTAAACTTTTAAGCTTTTACATCCCTAGTTTGAACCCAGTCTCAAAGAAGTTTGTGATCAAAGCGTTCACCAGTCCCTCTCAGCATAACATGCATATATGCATTATGATACAATCTTTAATTACACGATCACACACTATTTCTTCCACATGACCCCTGCTTTATTCAGTGCACAAGATGGATGCAAAAGGGGTCAGAAATAAAATTGCATGGACAACCATAAATCTTGCATTTAGTGAAACTTAAATAACATTTTAAACATTTTTTATATTTAATTTTCAGATTTGCATACAATTTGTAGCCCTAACCAATCCTATGTTAACGTATACTCTCTCATTCTGCTAAAAGGGCAAGAATCATTGCAAATCTGAAGGTCATGCTTCAAGCAAAACTGTGTAAATGTCAACTGAAATTTATGACAAACTTTGCCTCACAAAAGTAAAGTAAGAATCATTATCCCATTTTATGGATGGATAAACTGAGGCACAAATGGGATAAAAGACAAAGTGTTCAAATTTCATTGCCTAAAAATAGGTACCTAAATCTGTATTCAGGCACCTAAATACATGGCCTAATTTTCTGAGGTTTTGAATACTTAGGGCATTTGTTGACTTGACTGGGAGCAAGATCAGGCCCTTAATCTAAGAGTGGTATTATCTGACATAGCATATACAATCCCTACTAGAAGTGTGATGTACTGTAGCCAAGAACTGCTCAGTAGAGAAACAATACCACACGGGCAGTGTCACGACCAGGACATGGGCACTTATATCTAGTCGTCAATGCAGGAGTCAGGGGGTGGGAAGGGACAGGTTACTGGGAGGTCAGAGTCTGAGATAAGCCAGTGGATAAACAGAGTCAGATGTCGGGAGGCAGGCAGGGTTAGGTTACAAGGAGACTGGGGTCGGGTGCCAAGTTACAGACAATTATCAAATAGCAAAGTCAAGGACAAACCAATGCCAGAAGCCAGAGTCTACGGTCTATCACAAGCAGGGCTTGGAGCACAGACAGGCAGACAGGCTGGGTGGTTGCTCAGACATTTCCCCTTCATGTTTTAAGTTCTGGTACAGGCCAATCAATGAGCTATGAGGGGCCACCGCTCAGGTTGGGTGGTATTTCCTACCAAGCCCAGCCTCATATGGCCCTCCCAAGGGAGCCTAGCCTAAGCCTCCCATGGTGATATGGAAGCATCACTGCCCAGAATCCTCATAATCCTAGGTTCCACCCATGCAAGTCCTTATGTGCAGTCTCAGTACAAAAGTACCAGGGGCGTAGCTACAGGTGGGCCTCCCAATCGCCGCTTAAGCTACCTTAGGTTGGAGCTTTCTCAGCTGGTGGCTTGCCGGAAGCAGGAAGTTTGGGAAGTGCTTTTTTTTCAGCCGGCCCACCTATGTCAGCCACAGGCCCTGCCAAAAGATCAGGTCTGGCTAAATCACTGAAAACTATCAGTGTCGTCGCCATCGCTTTTGAGAAGTTGGTGCACAGAGTATATAAAATGCAAAGAAAATCATTTTTCCCTCCAGAAACTTATTCCTGGCAATCAGTGTCAAACTAGACATTTTATCTGATGTCTGGCAGGAGTTATTTGTTTTGTACAGGATAAATGTTCTCTGCCTTTGCTTGATGAATAGTGCAAATCAAACCATGCTGAGCCCTCACTCATCTCCAGCACATTTCATATATGTGGTTTAAAAAAAACTAACTGTAAGGTGCTCAGTGAGAAAGTGACAGACTCGATTGCCAAGATGAACTATTTTCCATTTCCTGTTTAACAATAGCTATTCACAGGACCCTGATGGAGGAAATCAGAAGGCAGCAATGGGACCAAAATCAAACATCTAGGCCTTATCTGATGTCACATTGTGCTAGTACCCTGAGTGGTTTGAATATTAGTTTTGTATTGTATGATGTTGAGAAAATGTTTTATGTAGCATGAAATAGTGAGCCAGCTTTATTCCTGGCAGGGTCGACTCAGCCCTTCATCTTTACAAGGTAGATAAATTGAGTTTCATGCAGTTCTACTGTGTGAGGTTTTTCAAATAAGACTTTAAGAACTCAGGTTCTATCTGCTCTTCATGGGCATTAGAGATAATGTGACACTTTTGGTAAGAGTAGAAGTTTGCCTCAGTTTTCTTGACCAAAGGTTCCTTCCCTCACATTGCTGAGCAGCACTGTGTGCGCTGATTAGCTGATGGCCTCTGCTTGCAGTGGCTACATTTCAGTGTGAGGCTGTCTGCACAGTACATAGTTTCTGAAGTGCACTGGGTTCATTCAGAATGAGCCTTGCTATGTAAATGTAAGGTATTTTATACTTAATATCAACACTGATCAGCTACTGTTGAGGGTTTCAGACATATGGCCTTATGCAGAATGTCTTACACTCCATATGCACATACTATACAGGGCTACTAGAATACTTCCCTAAATAAACAGTGGATGTTTTGCTATACTTATCCGTCTTTTTCTACCACTGGGAATGAGACCCTTTTCCCTCTGCTGTTTCACGAAGTCTAGGCATTACCTGTGTGAATAATGTTACAGGCTAATGCATTAGATGGGTACAGGACTGCGTTAATACACACACATATTATATTTGTGAGAACTCCCTCATAACTCATACTATCTGCATCAAGAGTGCTGTATCATTTTGAGGAGGACAGAACAAGAGATATACATAAATTTATACTCTAAAGTTTCCTCAGAAACATCTGGTTACTTCACCCGCATGGATTTACCAAAGCTTTGAGGCCTAACTTTTTAAATCTGAGAATAAAGACATCTGCTTTGCTGCTCCATCCTTACATCACAGAGTAAAATCTATAGGGCTGAAGTGTAGGTTGTAGCCACAGCCCTGTGTTGGATTATCACTGGATCACTGGAAAGCACAATGCCTCTAGGAGCTCCCAGGCATGCACTAGGAGAACCACTGCTGCACCATTCCTTTAGGGTGTGCAGCATACATATCTCTGTGAACCTGGCCAGTTCTGCGGCTTGGTATGGAACAGCTGTGCCTATGAACCTGCCTCTGTCCAGCCCCTGGTATGCAATGGCTTGTGTCACAGGGAGGAGAGCAGGTCTTCTGTTCAGGGAAGCAGAGGGATTGGGATTGTGCCTGGGGCTACAGGGGAAAAAAAAAGGAAAATGCTTCTTATACCCTTCTTCCTTGTGCATTTACAAGGGGACCAAATGCAGCAGGAAGAAATTTAAGCTTTTAAGTGCTCTCTTCTCAAGAATAAACACATTCCATCCTCTGCTGCACATACAGGCTACTCTTCCAATACATGTACATTGTTTTTATCGGAGTAAGAAAGAGCTTACAAAGATAAATAAGAATGGTATTGAAGCTCACCCATCCATTTTCTGCTCTAGTCCCCAGCGAAGGCCCATGTACACCAAAACACAAATGCAACTCCACTCTTTGCTACCTATAATATAAAGGCTGCTCTAAGATGCACCAGATGCCAACAAGCCCAAGGGACTCCTCCAACAGTTAGAGGCCCAGCTGCACTCATTACTTCTAGCTAAGCCCTCTATACCAGTAGTCACCAGAGGAGCTACCACAGCAGCTTTGCACCACCTGAAGAGCTCTGTGTGGAGGGGAGATGTGCTGGCTTATGACCTCTTTGCATCAGTGGGAAGGCATGAGACTGTCAGAGCATATTCCCTAAGAAGGGCTATAATCCTGTATGTGACATCACAAAGGGTGTCAGTTGAAATCATAGCAGAATGTTAAATGAACTGGAGTAAGCAATAAGCAGCCAAGGGACAGGTACCTTAAGAAACAAAGATCCTTTATGCATCATTTTGAATACTCATGTTGCAAAGAATATATATTAAAAAAATTCATAGAAATGACAACATGAGCCATACTTTCATCTCACACATAACAATCACACTTCATGCTGTGGATTACTCCTGCTGTGTAACACCTTGCGCTGGCTCCATTATGGACAGTAAATTGTCAGTCACATTTCTATCTGGTCATGTGGAGTACTTGGCAGGGTAGCACTATAAGGAATAAAATGTGTAGCATATTCTGAGATTGGATTCCTACTTGTTTTATGCAGCTCAGTGTGCAAATACAAGTCCACCTCACATCCAGACAGCAGTGAGGGTTTGCGGACAGTTACAAATTTTGATGTAGTTTTGTAATGTATTTCTTCCACAGCATAACAACTACTGAAATATTTATTCAAATGCAAAGTAATTGTGTTTTGATGCAACAAACAAACAAACATGCACACAGGCACCCTTCTCCCTGCATCCCTTCACGTAGTTGAACTTCTTAACATTTCCATGAGGAAAGTCTAAGCCCTGGCTATTCAATAAAAGATCAATCCCATTAAAATTAATGACTTTAGTGGTTTTGTGTCTCGAAGGTTTCAAATCATTGACCTAGCAGAACTCAGAAAATAGTCTAATGCTCTTATGTGAACACTTAACTAATGGCCCACCTGTTTCTTAGGGAGTTGTAACTCTACCTTCAGATGTCAGGGATCCCACCATGAACATGAGGAAGAGGAAGTTAGGACTGGCAGCCAGCTACCTTTAGACTAGCCAACATAGTGCAGTGTTCTACATTTTTCCCACAAGCATTTTTGGTTTAAGAGAGAAAGACCATGGCCAAGGGACAGTATTTTTTTCTGCCACACAGTTATTCATAGATGTCTCTTTGGCATTTATTCCACCCAATGACTCAGAGAACTTGTTTTTTTGTTTTCAAAGGTTAACATGATTATTTTTTGAGATGTTGACTTCTTTGTGGGTTATTTTCTATTCAATGCTACTTGTAACCAATGTGACATTAAAGGGTCCCTGATCTGGCCCTCAAAGTTAGTAAAGTGCTTTGAGATCCTGAGATGCAAGACACTATAGAAATGCAAAGGATTAACTAAAGCATTATTGTTAATATTTTATTCTCTGTATCTTACATGATGAAGCTTTCATTTACCCACGGTCATTTACCCAAAGGTTTTATTCCTTTGTCCCTGTTAGCCCATGCTTACAACTGTATGTATCTAAGCAATGCTTTTCATAGACTATGTTAGGTATAGCTCTCACTGGCAACAAATAGTGGTAAGAGCTATTTACTGCCCAATTGCATACAGTTAAAATCAATTGGAGACCACAGCTAGTGCAGAATTCAGCAGCTCACTTACCGGGCAGGGCACCTCATTGGAAACCCATGACATCAATGCTCTGAGATCTGCTCTGGATACCTATTGATTTCCAAATGGAGTTTAAGGTGTTCACTGTGACTTAAAGGTTCACAGGGAACAATCTCTCTCCCCTTGCCATACTAAGACTGATGCAGCCAGACACACTCCAGATGGATCCTCCTCATTAGAAAAGAGAGGGGACTGCTGGCAGGGCAATCTCTGTGATGGCCTCAGTACTCTGGAACTTGTTCCACCTTTATCTGAAATAGCCTGGATTTGGTGACCTTCCAGGCATGCTGTGTGATAGATTTTATGGCGAGGTCTGTGTGTTCTCTACTGCAACGAACAAAGGAACTTTTTTATAGGTGGCTGGCTGGGCAAGTTCCTCTTTGACTGTCTCCATGCAGACACACCCCAAACGCCCCACAGTAGCTACTCCACTACTCTAGCTAGGGATAATGCTGTAATATTAATTGTTAGTGTATCTAGAGCCTTTCTGAAGCATCTTTTCTTATTATTTAAATGAAAATAAATAACAAATAAAAGGAACTGACCTATCATATGTGCTTCATTGTAAAACAACAGTGATTTGCTCAGTGATCAGAGAAAAGTAAGGCCCAATCTTTTCATTGAAGTGGATGGGAGTTTTGTTACTGTACTGGTCCAAATATTTTATTTCATCCCTATTTTTTCATTTCCCTCTTCTCTGAATAAGGTGATTCAGAATCTCTCATGCTGGAGGAATGAAACAAATGGTACAAATACTTCCAGAGCCTGATCTTACTTCCAATGAAATCTCTCTCTTCATTTCAATAGAAGCTAGATCCAGCTGCCTCTAGGAAAGGAAGTGCAATTTAGTATTCCTCCCATGTAACATATACTTCTAATTAAAAAACATAGTGGATTAGAATAGAGAATCCTATTTTACAGTATTTGATTCTGAAATACAGGGTAATTGCCTGTGTCATGCAGGATTATCTAGAAAAGAATCCTGGCAATTCTTTGATCTCTCTCTTTGGTATAGGTGACTAGGTGCTTTAGGGGTTATTTGCAGGATCACTAAAGGAAAGCACTTGGTTAGGTACACATTAACCAGCAGCTTCATGTTCCCATTTGTTTGACAAAGGGTGAACAGAAGCTGGTACTGGTGCAGGCTGCAAGACTGGGCTTAAAAAGTCCATTGCTGTAAAATGACAGATCCACTAAGGCAGGCTGATAAAAATGAAAAGAGCATCCTGAATGTTGGCAAAGATAAAAATAAAAATAATCTATTTATAAAATATTAATTTTCTGCCTTCCCAACAAACGAACTGCTGCATTACTGAATGTGCAAGGCGCCATGATGACCGGATTCAGTTCCACAACTTTACTTTTTCTGTAACAGCAACAGATGAACTGCTGTGTTAAGCATATTTTAAGTCACTAAATATCTGTTTCTCAAAATTGTCAACATATGCCTTAAATTATAAGATACACAGTTATGAAGGGACAAGATCTGAAGAAGACTATGGGGGTACATTAAGTGCTCTATGTGGTATCATAGCACTTAAGTTCCCGTTAATATTAATAGGCTCTGCCTACTGAATTCTCCCAATAGAACTGCATTGAACATTTGCCTGGTTTCGTTCAAGATTTGTCACTCCAAAATCCTGACTGGTATTATCTCTTTGTCTAGCTAAAAGAATCCCTACTTCATATCATATCCTTCTCACTCTCTGGATTATTATCCTTTCCAGAAGTATAGCACCTTTTATATGAGGAACTCAAAATACTTCACGAACTGATTATTTGAGTCATACAACATCCATGTGAGAGATATCATAACTGAAGCTCAAAGCATTTAAAGACTAGATTTTTGTCATAAGGACACAGCCCATATAAAGAGGCAATGCATTGCTGCTCCACACACAGACTATCTCAGTGAGGAATCATAGACAATTCCCTTAGTGCTTACTGGGGTTGTGGTGGCAATTTATCAGCAGTAAATTGCAACCCACCCCTTTGCTGGCCAACAACTAGAGACAGGGAGCCAAGCCTCCACCTATTCCCTGCTCCTTCCCATCCTCTCTATGCCCACATGATCTGGGGAGTGAGTAAGCAGGTGCATAACCTCTTAATACTGCATGCCCAGATATATGGTCTGGGTAACTTGCGTAGAAATGGCAGAGGGATTCTTCCTCCCTTGCATGGGCTTGTAGACCAAGTGATAATCTAGCCCTAGGTGATTTGCTCAGCGTCTCTCAGTGAGACAGGAAAGCCAGGAATAGAATCGTAGTCTTGACTCCTATTCTCCGTCTCTTACCATTAAATATACCTCCCTCCAGGCACTACTATCCTGTCCATACTAGTAAAAGTAACTTTCTAGGCAATAGTGCCTCCTCTCAGTGGGGAAAATCTTTACATGGAAAAGTAGCACATCTTAGGTATTGAAAATCATCTCTCCTTGCAGCAACACACAGTGAAAATGGGGCAGCTGGGAGAACTTAGAGGAAACCAGATGAAAGGTCTTAAGAATAGTTCATATTCATTAAGTTTCTGAGTGTAAAAAAATCAGTATCAAATTTTACAATCAGAGATGAATATAAAGGAAGAGAAATAATAAAAAAAGAATAGCTCAGTCAAAAAACAGTTCAGGAAAAGCTAGGGTTCTGATACCAAATATAGATGCAAGAAAGGGGATCTACCTAGGATAGGAGACACCTCTGGGTGCTTAGGTAAGATGACAAGCAGAAGAGGGGGCATGGAGTCTCTCACTCAGAACATTATAAATAGTAGAAACTCTGCTTGGTCACTCACTGGACAATTGATGTTTCTGATGGGAAAGTCAAAAATGTTAGCTTGTGGTGCAAACCCACTGTGCTCCTACACTTCATTAGTTTTGCCATGACTATGGAGCTAATCTAAAGCCTAATGAAGACAATAGAAGTTTCTCAGTTGACTTCAGTGGACTTATTATCATGTCCTTATAGGATAACTGCTTTTTACATGAAAATAAAGAGTCTCCTGGGAGGAACAAATATGCAACAAAGTAGTTATTTTAATATTTTCTCCCCATTTTGTAGTCAGCACTAACATCACAGCCATTTTCAGAAGCATCAGAAACAAACCGTTAGGTGTGACAGACATAGTAGCAGCAACCTTCAGCATAAGGTTAGTCTAATATTAAGAGGAACCCCACAATCTCTGGAACGATTTCCACATGACTTTGCCCAGATTTTTGTTTGTAGAGAAGTTATCACTTTTTCATAATCTTTGAGATTTGATTGAACACTGAGATTTGATTTAGACTCAAAAGAATTCTCTCAGCTATTTTCTCATGACGGGTTTGTCTACATGTGGAACCAATTGCTAAGTAAGCTAGGACGTGAATTTAAAGCACAGTTATTGCTATTCTGCACTAGATTGCTGTGTGGACACTCTTATTCCTCACAAAGTGTGCCTTTTTCCAGATTAGCTTCACCCACTTCCTAAAAGCTATTCCATATTAGCTATTTCAAACTATTTCCATGTTTAAATACACGCTAAGAACTGTTGGGCTCAGTTTCACTATAACTTATATCAAAGTACATCAAAAGAGACTCCATTAAAATAAAATGGAATTTAATTGGTGTAGAACTGGTATGAGGTGAGTGAGCCCCACTATTTATTTTTAAAAGTAAACCTATTGCATGTGGAGACTCAGTATGGATACGAGTATGTTTCAGTAACGGCTCATTTCGTAACACTTTCTTTTCCCACTTGTGACCAAGTATATGACCTCTATTTCCTCCTCTACAGACATACACACATTTATCTAATCTCTCTCCCTACCTATGAGTCCCAAATGTGGGTATCCTTTTTGGTCACTACTTGAATTCACTTGGCTAACCAATTTGCTGAGACTTGGAAGTTAAGGAATCCGGCACACAGTATCATAGTGTGAAGTGGATTTGTTGCCATGTACATTCAGTTGATCTCGCACCACTTTAATAAAGTAGAATAACTGTATAAAAGTTACATCGACCTGAAACACACATTTTGATGGTAACATAAACCACAAACCCCAAAGCATTTTAAATGTTTCACAAACATAACATGTTGGTTTCTACTTTGAATGTTTGACTGAGCTGCTATTGCATTTGGCAAAGACAGACTTCTGTAGGTTGCCAAATAGCAACTCATACCCATAAAACAAAAGCATATGCTTCCTTTTTCAGTCACTACCTTATTAATTCTTTTAGACGTGCTTTGTAGGTAAAGTCGCATTCCACTAGACATTTTTCCTAGCTCTGCAGCAGCAATTTACTACAGAACACAGACTAGTTGTCATCCAGATAACGCTCTAACCAGAATAACAGTCGTTACTGTTATCTCCTGGCATCCTGCTTTTGTTCTCATTCCAGAAATCCATTATTAACAATATTCTCTTAACAGTTGCAAAAGTGCTTATGTAAGCTGTGAAAATAAATTTGGCTGAGCAGATATTTTGAGGCCATTTACTGTATTTTAATGTCTGAAAGAAAAATAAATAAATCCATCTGTCTTGAACACATCACACGTTGCTTGCTCCATGTCATTCTTTCAACAAAACAACAGTTTCATACTGTCTGATACCAAAACATCCAGTAAAACTATTCCCATTAACTAGCTAGTAGTTTATGCTGTCCAAATTTATTATAAATACTATAGGCCAGATCCCCAGCTACAGCTGTTTTGCATTGCTCAGCACTTAGCACCTGGTAAACTGTCCCTAAATCAGAAGCCGAGGATTCTCTTGGCTAGGGGCATTCTGCCTACTCTATGCCACCTGCTTCTATGCCCAGAATAGGGGTTACTACAAGTAAAGGAGTGTGCATGGCCAGAGCATATTGCATTCTGGCCAACCTAATGGCCTCTGGGGACCATAACAAGCCAGCATAAAAGCTATAGCAATATCTAGGTTGCTCTAACGTGTGCTATAAACTGATTTGATTTCCATCCAGATCTTGGCTCAGAGGAGGCAGAAAGCTGTCTGAGAACCCACTATGCCTCTTCTCCCACCTCCAAGCTGTGCTGAGTATTTGCCTGACATTCTTGCTTTGATCGTTAAGTCTTCTGAAATTTTTGCCTACTCTCAAGTTATATCAACTATATATGAAACATTTAGACATCTAGCTTTGTGTAAGTGCTGATTAGAGATGGGAGCTTAAAACAAGGTTTCCCAATAAAGAGGAAGTTGTTATATATGATCATTTTGTTTTGGTCTAGGCTTACAACTCTTACTATATGTGTAGTTTTACCCTTTCATTCTATGGCAGCCCAGCTGTAACCTAAGTCCCAGGCATCTAGTACCTTGTGTTCAGAGTAGTAGTGAAGGGTGTTTTCAACATTTTTCCATCTTTGCTTTCATCATATTTTTAGGAAGAAGAATGTTAACGTTTCAACCAGCATTACTCAACTGGCTTTACTTTGGTGAGATTTATGGTACATAACATATTATATTTCCATCTACTACTAATACATTTAATCCATAATAAATTCTATTGGGTCATAAAGACACATGGTACTTTATGAAAAGAGTAAGGAGTACTCCCTGCCCTCAAAAACTCATGATCTAAAAAGAATAAATCTGGCAAAGTGTTGAGCTCCATGCTGTTTATTTGGGAAAGGACGGTAGAAAGAGGAAACTGCATCACTTCCCTATTCTCACTAGATGGTAGAGCTGGCTTCTTGTGCTGTAGAAGAGCAGACCGTACCATTCCAATGGGTGGTGTAACACAAACATTTCCCCTGAATGCCATGGCCACTCCTTAGCCCCCATTTCTTCTCTATGAGTGGAACCACTGGCTCTGCTCAGTTCTTCGCCCATCTTGAACTCCCTGCTTCTCTCTTCAGAGGGCATTCACCAAGCAAAGCTCTGTGATGAATGAGATGCAGGCTTCCTAATTCCAGTGAATGAGCAGGCGCAACCCTCTAAGGCTGAGGAGGGAGGACCAGGATTTGCCCTTCACAGATGATTTTTTTAAAAATCCTTGCTGAGGTGATCTGAGTGAAAGCCTTCTGGATAGCGTGGAGAGACCTAATAACAGAGCTCAGTACACAGATCTCAGTTGAAATTGCAAAGGATTATGGAGTATTTACCTCCTGATAATAGAAAGCACTCAAAATCTGGAAGAAAGGAATCATTCTTTCTATGGCAGATAGCAGCGTGAAGTGTGCTGTATGTTCAGGTATGACCTTAGAAGTGTTGCCTGTGAACTTTCAGGAAGTTATACAACTTTCTCAGTCTTTTCTTTCCAGCTGACTATGTAAGAACCGCATACCTTTTTAGATCTATCCATAAATTCACACAGTACAACCAGTTCAAACTCCACTTACCACAATATATACTCCAATGTACAACTCAGCAAGCAACCTGCAACTATTTTCTTAACCTCTCACGTCACTTGTGCAGTAAGATACCAATTCAAAAAGTGTTATATAGTATTATACAGTCTATTTTTTCCTGCCTTCTAAACAACATCTGAATAAACACAGCATCAACTGCCAATACATTTTCAATCAGTGTCAGTTGTGTTTAACTGAATGGCTTAATAAATGGTCTGAACTAAAGCTGCTTAATTGTATTTTCTGCAGTGTAAAGAGATGCAATGTAAATTTATAAGTTAGATGTTTTTAAGATTGGAAACACCCTTTATGAGAAACAAACTTGGCATTTCCTAGATTTGTTTGTTATTTGGACAAAGTGTGTATTAATCTTAATAGCAATAGCCATTATTTTGATATGGATTCAGTTAACCCTTGTGTGACCTTGAATCCTGTTAATGAAACAAGGAGAACATCTATGTCTTTAGGTCTTCTGCAAGGATAGGACATAAAGTAGTGGGATGGCCCCTCCTGACTTAATATCAAACAGTTTAAAATATCTAATAGACTGGATTTTAGACACCACAGATAAAGCATGAGTGTGATATATTTGTGCTTCATGATTGTGCACCTCAATCCCTGGAAAAATCATGGAGCAGGTCCTTAAGGAATCCATTTTAAGGCACTTGGAGGAGAGGAAGGTGATCAGGAACAGTCAACACGGATTCACCAAGGGAAAGTCATGCCTGACCAACCTGATTGCTTTCTATGATGAGGTGACTGGCTCTGTGGATGTAGGGAAGGCGGTGGATGTGATATACCTTGACTTTAGCAAAGCTTTTGATACTGTCTCGCACAGTATTCTTATCAGCAAGTTAAAGAAGTATGGGTTGGATGAATGGACTATAAAATGGATAGAGAACTGGCTAGAGCATAGGGCTCAACGTGTAGTGATCAATGGCTCCATGTCTAGCTGGCAACCGGTCACAAGCGGAGTTCCCCAGGGGTCTGTCCTGGGGCCGGTTTTGTTCAACATCTTTATTAATGATCTGGCGGATGGGGTAGATTGCACCCTCAGCAAGTTTGCGGACGACACTAAGATGGGGGGAGTGGTAGATACCCTGGAGGGTAGGGATAGGATACAGAGTGACCTAAACAAACTGGAGGATTGGGCCAAAAGAAATCTAATGAGGTTCAACAAGGACAAGTGCAGAGTCCTCCACTTAGGAAGGAAGAATCCCATGCACAGCTATAGACTGGGGACCGACGAGCTGGGCAGCAGCTCTGCAGAAAAGGACCTGGGGGTAACGGTGGATAAAAAGCTGGATATGAGTCAGCAGTGTGCCCTGGTTGTCAAGAAGGCTAATGGAATATTGGGCTGCATTAGGAGGGGCATTGCCAGCAGGTCACGGGAAGTGATTATTCCCCTCTATTCGGCATTGGTGAGGCCGCATTTAGAATACTGTGTCCAGTTTTGGGCCCCCCACTACAAAAAAGATGTGGACAATTTGGAGAGAGTGCAGCGGAGGGCAACCAAAATGATTAGGGGGCTGGAGCACAGGACTTATGAGGAGAGGCTGAGGGAACTGGGCTTGTTTAGTCTGCAAAAGAGAAGAGTGAGGGCGGATTTGATAGCGGCTTTTAACTACCTGAAAGGGGGTTCCAGGGAGGATGGGGCTAGGCTGTTCTCGGTGGTGGCAGATGACAGAACAAGGAGCAACGGTCTCAAGTTGCAGGGGGGGAGGTCTAGGTTGGACATTAGGAAAAAGTTTTTTACTAGGAGGGTGGTGAAGCATTGGAATGGGTTACCTAGGGAGGTGGTGGAATCTCCATCCTTAGAGGTTTTTAAGCTGAGGCTTGACAAAGCCCTGGTTGGGATGATATAGCTGAGGTTAGTCCTGCTTTGAGCAGGGGGTTGGACTAGATGACCTCCTGAGGTCCCTTCCAACTCTAATATTCTATGATTCTATGATTCTATGATTGAATAGGCAGTCTTTCCCACAGTGCAAAGCTTTGCTGAGTGTGGTAACTGGTGTGAAGAATTAAAAGGGGATTAACTTGTTCCTTTTTGACAAGTAAATATGTGCCATCAGTCTGTTCAGGTAGAAGGAAGCCAATGTTAGGCAGAGGAGAGAATATAAAAAACTCAAAGATTTCAAGGGATATAGCCCCAATCCTGCATCGTCTTGAATCAATCCACCAGCCCTAATGTTGGTATTGTAGCATAATAGCTCCTATGATATCCACACTCCCTTTGGCCACTTTTTAACGCGTCACTGCAGGGGCTCCCTATTCTTTCATGATCTCTCACTGCTGGAATAGTCCCTGGAGGCTGCTGTCTTCCAGTCTATAATACAGCAACCTTCAGGGACTGGCCCAGAGCTAAACATGGCGGGAGAGGGGAATGCAAAAGTTACCTTTGTGAACTCTCTCCTGTGCTGTGCCAAGCATTCTTCAGGCAAACCAGGAACTGTCATTCTATTTTTGATATTATAAACCAATCTTTATTATTTGTGATGGCAAAGATTTACAAAGGGATCACACTAAACTGGATGACTAGACAACAAAATGGCAGATGAAATTCAATATTGATAAGAGCAAAGTAAGGAAAATTGGAAAACAATCCCAACTATGCATACAAAGTGATGGGGTTTCATTCGCTGTTGTCACCTAAGAAAAAGTCATCAGGGATATTTCTCTGAAAACACCTGCTGAATGTGCAGTACCAGTTAAAAAAGCTAACAATGTTTAGGCTCCATTAGGAAAAGGCTGGATAATAAGACAGAAAATATGATAATACCAATATATAAATCCATGGTACAGCCACAACTTAAATACTGAGTGCAGTTCTGGTCATCCCATCTCAAAAAATACATATATTATTGTTGGAAAAAGCACAAGAAAGGGCAACAAAAAATGATATGGCTACGGATAAACTTCCATATAAAGAGAGATTAAAGAGACTGGGACTATCCAGCTTAGAAAAGAGATGACTAAAATGATAGAGGTCTATAAAATAATAAAAGCTATAGAGGAGTGAATAAGGAAGTGTTATTTACCCTTTCACATAACACAAGAATCTGGGGTTACCCAATTCAATTAATAAGGAGAAGTTTTAAAACTAACACAAGGAACTACTTCTTCACACAATGCACAATCAACCTGTGGAACTTATTGCTAGGGGACGTTGTGAAGGCCAAAAGTATAACTTGGTTCCAAAAAGAATTAAATAAGTTCATGGAGGATAGGTCCGTCAATGGCTATTAGTCAAGATGGTCAGGGATGTAACCCCATGCTCGGAGTTTTCCTAAACCTCCAATTGCCAGAAGCTGGAACTGAATGACAGGAAGTGGATCACTCAATAATTGCCTTCTTCTGTCCATTCCCTCTCAAGCATCTGTCACCAGCCACTGTAAGAAGACAAGATACTGGGCTAGATGGACTACTAGTCTGACCCATGGCCATTCTTATGTTCTAACAATTTATTATTTGTATTATCACAGAATCTAGGAGCCCCAGGCATGGACCAGGACCCCACTGTGGTAGGCGCTGCACAAACACAGAACAAAAAAGAATCCCTGCTCCAATCACCTTACAACCTAAATGTTGTTTGCATACATGTTAGACAGAGGGATGAATAATAATAAATAGATTAAGTCATTACTTCTAGGAGGGCATACCCTACCAGTGGAAATTGTAAACCACGTGAGGTTATCTTTACAACTCTATGAATCGTAGAGATGGTGCCAGACAGACTTAGACCAGAGCTTTCCCAAAATATAGGATGTTGGCATGTAAGGTTTGTATTTGTTCAGACACAGACAACCTGATTTTCAAAAGTAACCACTGATTTTGGATGTTCCTCTTGAGACATACAAATCAGGCTGATTTAAAACTTCCACTGGAGCTGTGAGTGCTCAGCATTTCTGAAAAGTAGGTACAATTTGATACAGTTTTGCTAAAAACAATGTACAATCTCTGTTGAGAAATTGCATGCCAAACGTATTTTGTTCAGAAATTATGACAAAACTAACGTAACAGGCAAACCTGCTGACAAACTTAGTAAGTGCTGCCCCTTTAGGCTTTTCAATAAATCAACCAACATGCACTGGAAAACATCCACCCTACTGACAGGGTCTATTATCTGAGGCTATGGTTACACTAAGGAGCTTACAGCTTCAGCAATACAGCTGCACTGCTGTAAGCTCTAGAGTTTAGCTGCTCTAAGCCGACAGGAGAGAGTTCTCCTGTTGAGTTAATTAATCCACTCCAACAAGCGGCAGTAGGTATGTCGGTGGGAGAAGCTTTCCCAACAACATAGTGCTGTCTTTGCTGGTGCTTAGGTTGGTGTAATTTATCACTAGGGATGTGGCTTATTCGCACCCCTGAGCAACATACATTATACCAATGTAAGTGATAGTGTAGACATTGCCTGAGTGTGTTTTGTTTAACACATCTCCCTGTAGAGACCATTTGATTACATTTACTACTCCCAATATCCAAAAAGTAGTACACCACCTTCTTCTTTTGTGAAACCATTGTTTTCCTTCTATTCCTTATATATAAATATATATTTTCCCCCTTTGAAAGCAGCACCGAACCAGCCACCATACCGGAGAAAAAATCCAACCCCCCCCCCCCCCCTTTTTTTTTTTTTTTTTTTTTTTTTTTTTAAAGATAATTATACTATCCATCCAAATGTCCAATTGTGTGTTTTTCTTAACAACATCTGATTCCAACTTTGGGGCTGAATTCTTCACAAATATACAATTATCAATTCAAGCAAGTTACACTAGAGATGAATTTGGCCTAGAGGATTTTTAAGTAACTTCTTAGTTCTTGTTCACCCTGTCTTTTACAGTAATAGCATTCTTCTAGTTAGAGGAGTAGGTGAATTGCCCCTCCAAATGCCAGTATATTTGCTAGGGAAAGCCACGCATGCAACAAGTAGTCACCCTCCACTTCCTCTCCAACTCAAGGGTGTCTCTGGAAAACCAGTTTCATACATTGCAGCACACAGCACTGTCATCCAAACACTTTACCCATACTCCACTCGAATTTGCCATTAAGTCCCAGTTCCGGAAGCCTTATTTAACCTAAGTACTACCGGTGAAACAGAGGCCTATTGGTGCCAACTGGCAAAGGGTTCACTGTTCTTTACAAGCAACTCCTGTCCCAGACCTAACAAACTCACTACACCTAATGCACCACTTTCATGATAAAGGGTAACACATGAAGTCTACTAAAAGCTTGTAACTTATCAATACTCAATCACTGTGAGATGTGTGTCTGGATAAAATTTAAGGAATAATACAAGTATATCGAAAATTATGCCCTTATGGTCTTGGAGTGAAAGTGAATCACCAGGGATTAATTCATTTTGGTGATGACCCATTAAAGCAGAAGAGAGTTGTCACCTCTTGGCTATGCAATGTATTGCTCAATAGTCTACCTTTGCATCAACCCATAAAAGTCAATGGAAAACCATCAAAGATAAACTATAATCATCACAACTACTTGGAAGTGAAAAGAACTAAATGAGAATGAGGTGTTTGATCTGTCTATGAATAAAGACAAAAGACTCGTTCAGTATACTGTGGGTGGAAAACAACACTCTGGGATCTATTCACAGAGGACTCAACGTACCTTGATGAGCAGGGGTGCTTCATGAAAAGACTGAATCCTAGTTTTTTAGGGCTAGGAAGCCCTGCACAAGAGTGAACTCTAGGGTGACAGTTTACTTTATTAAGTAGGAATTTTAATAAGTATAACCCCTATATTGTGTTTTATTATTTTGTTTTGTGTGTAACCCTTTGTTTCCATCACTCTCACTTTTTTCTGTTTCAGTCGCTACTCTTTCTTGAATATATTTCCTTTTCTTTTACTATAATTGAACTCAAGTGCAGTACGCTGTGTGGGAGCAGTGGGCTAAGGTAAAACTGGTAAAGCGGGGAAAGCTGTTTCTTTGGAAACTGAGGACCTGGGATTTCTGTGGGGGTCCAGTAATCAGGGACCAGATACTGGGGGAAGAGGGACTCATGGGGCTGAGGTACTTCTATTGCCAATCTGCAGATCAAAGGCAGGGTTTATAGAGTTCAGAGGAGAGTGCTTCAGTGGCTGACACGCAGGTTGTGTTAGGGAGCTAATACTCATCTAGCACAACTCCCTCGCTCTGGAGGCAGGTGGCTTCGAGGTGACCCGAGAAGCACCACACTACTTTACTAAGCAAGTAGATCCATTGATCTTAATGAAGCTACTTGCATAGTTAGGTGCTACTCAAGATGAGAAAGTGTTCCAGAATCAAGCCTTGAACTCCTGTAGGTATTTAGTCTTGCAAAATATCAACTGCACTCTTCCAGAATGAGGGAAAGTCTGGCAGATTTCTACTGTTTTCTTTGAGAAAGTCTGAATTGCAGCAGTGACAAAAAAAAAGTAATGAATGCCTTAACTTTACAGAGGTGATGGCTGCGCTTATTTTGAAAGGGTGCATCTGATACTTTGCCATTTTCAAAACACTTTAACATCAATGCCAGATTAACAACTTTAAAACTTAGGGCCAAATTATTTACTGAGGTAAATAGATAAAACTCCATAGAAATCAATAGAGCAGTACCTTGTTAAAATAGCAAAGAATGTGTCTCAAAATTGCTTATTGAAAGGATAATTTAAAGCAGTGATATTCAGGCTGAGGCTTGAGAGCCACAAGTGGCTCTTTAATATGTCTTCTGTGGCTCTTTACAGCAGAAGGTATTAAAACATGCATTTAATTAATTATGGATCTAAGCTATTAGCCAATCGTGATGCTTTTACCATGTTGTTAACCAATGGTAGTTGATAAAATAATAATACTTGATCAGCCATTTTGCTGAGAGAATTATACACACACACATATATATACACACACACACACACAAAATATTTTGACCGTCATACAGTTTAAATATTAATAGATAGTACTATATAGTAAATTAAACAATTAATTCACACTACTGTGGTTCTTTTAGGTAATGTTGATTGCTAATTTGGCTCCTGAACCACTGAGGTCTGAGTATCACTGATTTAAAGACACTGCATGGAACTTTGGAAGTAATGTATAAGTGTGCAATACTCCAAACAAATACTGAGTAATAAAAGAGATTAATCTATCAATCCATCATTTAACATTAAATGTTCAGAATTTCCTGAAACCAACTAATTCATTGTGTCTATGATCATTGTGCATACAATCCAGGCAGAGATAAGAGAACATCCTGTTGGGATACTGACCCTAGAGAAAGGGAGAAACTAATCTTGGAATAAATGCCATTGTGGCTCATTCTAAATAGTTTTGTAGAAAACTACTATTAACAAATACAAATATGGGAATATTCAGTATGAGTTGCCATACTGGAGCCAAACATTAGTCCGTCCAGTCAGATATCCTGCATCCAGCAACGTGGGTTATGCCCGACTGTGCAGAGCAGTGTTTCTCAATTGGTGTTCCACGGAACACTGTTAGGGTTCCGCGAGCAGCTGTCCTCCGCCGCCACCGAGAGCAGCTGTTCGCCGCCGCCGCCGAAAAAGGGAAGATGTCCCAGATTTTCCGGCGGAGGGTATCCAGTGTAAGTGTAATTTAAGTGTAATTTAATTGAGAAATGCTGACCTTTGCTTATTTCGACATTTGAAGACTGTTAAGAGTTTGGGGGGGTTCCGCAATTATTTATGGAGTTCAAAAGGGTTCCATGGCCAAATTTAATTGAGAAACACTGGTGCAGAGAAAGGTGAAAAATCCAAAATGCATCTGGCAAATTATGTATCATTGGTGGGACACCAAGAAATTCTGTCCTAATTTTCCCCCACCGCATTCCCCAGGTGATCAGTTCACAGAATCATACAAGTTAGAAAGGGAGGTGAGCTGTTATATCACAAAGTCCATCATCTTGTTAGTGTAGGACTGTTTCCTGCAGTATATTTTCATCTAGCTATTTGTCCAGTCTTCAATGTATCAAGTGATGGGACTTATACTTCCATTTAAGTTCTACACTTCCATTTAGATCATATATAAGTTTCCCAAGTTCTCTCTTGGGAAA
This sequence comes from Emydura macquarii macquarii, assembly GCF_026122565.2. NCBI lineage: Eukaryota > Metazoa > Chordata > Testudines > Chelidae > Emydura > Emydura macquarii. The sequence continues at coordinate 7,429,232 of NW_027133377.1, forward strand.
CATGATGCCTTCTTGTTGTACAATAATTTGTTTATTGTCTTTGGCTTTAAAGGAGGAGGAAAGTGAATTATTTGCATTCTGATTCTGGAACTTATTTCAGAGGTACCAAGCTGTTCTTTCTGAATAATTCCAGGGACACACTAGTGACACTAAATTCTCAATATATTCCTCCCACCCTATTTCTTATGGGGTTTTTGGCATTGTTGAAGACTTAATAGGACCAGAATATTTTTCTCTCCTGAAGTGTTCTCTGATCCTCCCCACTCCAGTTGTTAAATATTTTATTTATTTGTTCATCTCTAATTTCCAAACCCCTCAAACATCCTAGTTAAAGCTAAAAACAACCACCTGCTAGTATGACTCAGCAGTGTGCATTCATACAGGGTTCAAGAACCCAGTAACATGATGACTCGAGACAGCAACCCAGAATCCTTATGCAGCATCCCACAATACATTGACAAAATTGCTATTATTATTATTACTAGTACAAGTCTAGCAGTACAGCCCAAAGGCCCCAGTAAGGATCAAGACCCTGTTGTTCTAAGCATACTACAGGGACACTGGAAAGAGTTGAAGAGTTTACAATCTAATTAATTACAATCAACCTGTTATATACACTTTGCCTTGAACAAGCGGCTTTCACCTGATGTTCCCAAGCTTATGCAAATATTAAAACAATAAGTCTCACAATACTCATTATTACTTATATTACAGTTGCACCTAGTGTACGTCTGGCTGGGAGCAAGCCTTGCAGCCTAGGCAGGTAGACTCACTCTAGCAGGGGTCAAGTGAGCATGCTGAAAATAGCAGGATAGATGTCATGGCTCAGACTGGAGATTGGGCTTCTCAAGCCTAGAAAGCATTGTGGACTTGAGAGCCTGAGCTCCAGCATAAGCCGCAATGACCATATTGATATTTTTAGTGCACTGGCTTGAGCCCAGCTGGCATGAGTCTGTCTACCCTGGCTGGAAGGCTCACTCCCAGCTGCCATGTACACGTACCCCGAAAGGCCCCAACCAAGATTTAGGTCCCATTGTGTTAGTGGCTGTAAAATTGCACTGTAAGAGACAGTCCTTGCTCTGAAAGGCCTATAGTTTAAATAGACTTGACAGACAACACGGCACACAGCAAGTTAGTGACACATCCAGGTATAAATCCCAGGTCTTTCAAGTCCCACTACTGTCCCCATTCATTGCATCATGCTGCCTCTCGGCTCAGTATTACTGATCCAAATTCAGTGGAGTTACACTAGGATTGCATTTAGCCTATTATTTCATAAATGGTTAAACTGAGGCACAGATGCAAAAATTTTCAACAGTGAGCACTCATTTGGAGTATTTAACTTGCAGGTGCCAAACCTGAAACATAGACTAAAGCCTGATTTTCAGGGATGTTGAGCTCTGGCAGCTCCCATTGACATATGAATCTTCATTTGGAAGAAACTTCCAGATAATTTTAGGATTGTCCATTTCTTGCATATTCCTGTGTAGCAGCTGGCAATGGCCACTCTCAGGGACAGACTACTGGACTATTTTGATACATTATGGTAATTCTCCTTCTTATCATTATCCCCATTTTACAGACAGGGATCTGAGGCTCAGATATGTTAATTGACCTAATGAACTTCACAGGGTGGTCTATAGCAGAGCTAGGAATTGAATCCAGATTTCCTGAATTCAGTCCAATCCTTTAACCATAAGACCATCCTATTTGGCAGACTAGATTGGGGACTAAACACCATCAAATCAAGTTTCAGGTATCATGGCAAAAATAGAGATTTGTGAAGCAGGATGGGAGGAAAGTTAATATTTTAAATGAAAAGATGAAAACAAATTTTCCATGGGACTGGGATCCCGGGTCCATTTTAATGCGTGGTAATATTGCTTTCGTTTTAAAAGTATACAGTTATTGTTGGCAGGGAGGTAGAATTTCTGTTCCATCTGTGGTCAAACTAGAAAGGCTGATTTGGAGGCACCGCTCCCATTACTGGATGAAATTTCCCATTGTTGCCAAAGAACAGGAGCGACTGGAAAGAGCATCAAGCAAGCAGGGAAAAACTAAATTCAGGACTGACCAATGTCCATTGGTAAAAGCTTGGAAACATTATGGTGCTTAATAGGCTCAATGCTCAGAACTTGAAGTTAAAAGGAAAGGACAAGCACACAACCAAATCAAAATGAAACCAGTGTTTTCTGGTTGTATGCTTTCCAGTCTTTGGGTAGTTCCTAGGCATCTACAAGCAATTTTATAAGAGTTTTCTAGAGTGGTGGGTGCTCAGTCTCTCTGATCATCCAACCCTTCATGAAACAGATTTGGAACCTTAAAACTGTAAAATTCCAAGTTAGAAGATTCTTTTTAAAAGTGTGTGATGAAATGATTTGCCCAAGATATCTGTGTCAGAGACAAAAATAAGACCTCGATCTTCCAGGACTAACTCCTGTGATTTCCCTCCACTTCAAATTAATTTCTTTGAGCCAACACATCCTTAAATTCAGAAGCATAAACACCTTTGATTACAAAATAAAATCCCCTAAAACTAATTACTGTAAAAAGACGGATTGAGCGCCAAAGCCCTTCCATCTGGCAATAAAAGTCTAATGATCTACCTAAGAAAGATATTAATTCTACATCTGGTTTAAACATTAGATATATTAATTAAATATTTCTCTTTGAGTATTGAGAGAGGCCTTTCTATGACTGCTTTATGAAATCAGACAAGCATAACAAGACAAGATATATTAGATAAGGCAGACAATTTCAAAACACCCAATAAGGTCAAAAAAGAAAAAAGTAGTGACCATTTAGATTGAAATTATAAAGGACCCTGTGATGTGGAGAAGATTCCATGGTCTGTTGAACTTCTTTTGTTACACTGAATTGAAGTTTCAATCCCGAAGAAATACGATTCCTGAGTAACTAGCACTCACCCATTAGACCCAACTTGTTATGAGCACTTGGGAGATTGTGACTCCAGCTAAATCCTCTTCTGTGAAGAAAATCAAGAAATGCAATAACTGAAATATACTGTTTAGGAATGTCCAAAAAAATCAAGCAAGAATTCAGAGAAAGGATGGCATGAGCCAAGAGAAACAAAAGAAGACGTAAGTGAATATATAAACTATCTGCACTGGTAGCCTGATTCCTCTGGGGCTCAGAATTAAATATAAATGTGTATTACTTCTTTTGGATTGTATTCACCTAAACAGAATCCAAAAGATAGTCAAGACTTGAGCTCGAGTTAACCCATTTCCAACTCATAAATGCACCTTCAACAGGCTGAATTCAGACATACATTATTAAAGAAATAAAAAAAAAAACATATTGTGGAAGAAAGCACACGTAAGAGCTGGGAAAAATAAATAAAGATTTGCTGGTGTGGGATGAAGGGTAAGAGGTAAAGTGGACTACAGTCAGGTTCAATTCTGTTCTTAGTTACTCCATTCTATTTAGTGGGATTACACGTGTCACTGAAGACTAGAATTTGGTACATAATGGAAAAATGATCCATAAAGGTTCTTTTGGAGGATAAGTCCTTGTCATGGAACTAATATATATTCTCTTTTTCTTACCTCTAGTTTAGCAGCAGATAAGATAACAAGCCTTTCAGTCTTTCTCTCTGGACAGTATTCAGGGTGCAGGAAGATTTAAGCATTAGCTATGCTAATTTTTAGTGAAGTTTTGGCAATAAACACCATTCTGAATGCTACCCAAGGTTTCAAATGAAATGCAAGAAAACCATTTAAAGAACAGATTGTGTTTCTTTACTGCTTGAGGTTTACTGATGGCATCAACTGGTCCTCTTGCATTAAAATAAAGTTGTTTATTACAAAGCAATGTAAATTGTTCATGGTATAGGCTTGAAGTTGCTTGTGCTAATACCTTGAGGGCCTGATTCTCCACTAACTTGAAACTTGTACAGTCCCTTACACTGTGGAAAGAGACAGTAGAATAAATGTAAAGAGCTAACACCAATGTGAATGGATAATTCTGATATGGTAGAATGTTGCTTTGAAAGCACTGCCCCTGGATACCTGATAGCTGTGGGGTTAGAGCATTCACTCACTTTGTCTCTCTACTATCCTGGGACCAGCATGGCTACAACACTATCTGGTCTGAATGCTATCTGAATATAACTTTTTCCTCAATTTATTTACAGATAGAGAAACACTAATCTCATATTTAAGATGCATGCCTAACTTCAACCAGCTTCTGTTATGTGCTCCTTGAAACAGGACCCATTTCTTGATATATGCACATACAAAGCCACTCAGCATGTAACTAGATTTCCATTCACATCTTCTTTTCTTAGTTAAGGAAAGAAACAATTGCCCAAATCAATATATCTTTCTCAGTTTTGGCGCTAAGCCAGCAATGGGTTAATTGTCTATCATCAATATAGCATCATAAACTTTAATAAAAAAGAAACATGGCATGCTGAGCTGTCCTACTGTTCTTGAGCTTGGAGAAGATACACTTCAAAACAGGGATGAGGACAAAATAAGACCAACCAAACCAAAATAGTAGGAATGCTTTAAAAATATTGCCTTCTAGGTCAGCAAATTATACTGATTTCTGGTGTAATCTAATAGAAGTTCTTTAAAAATTAGATGTACCAGAAATCATAGGCATTCTGGATTGTTCAATTAAAGTGGCATGTGCAGCCCTAGGGCAATCACAAAGTTACATTTTAACACCTTTTCAGAAGCATTGTTTTTATGTGGAAGGAGTATACAGATGTTGCTCCAGTCCCTGAGAAAAATTCAAACACTATTCCCAGCCCAGAGAGATTTGTGAAAGTGCAGGTGGAAAATGAAATTGTCTCACAGGTGCCAGTGGGTGACAAATGTTCCCACCACATTAATGTAAGCTAATATAAAAGTGCACTGAAGGTCATAGCTCTTCACTCCCTAGAATCAACACTTCACAAAGGATTGGGGGTTGTAAACACCAGATAAGGCTATCTTAATATGTGGGAAAAAAATGTTTGAGATAAGTCACAAAGGGGTTATTTCTTCTTCTTGCACTGCCAATTTAAAAATAAAATAAGGTGTCTACAAAATGACTGATATTAACACTGGCCTGTTCATCTTTTATCATGGCAAATTTAAAGCTGGCATTATAAAAAAAATATTCCCATATCCTACACTATTCACATTCTTACGCCATACCCATTATTGTGGCATCTGAGTACCCTCTATTGTGGCATCTGGGTACCCTCTATTGTGGCAATAAGCAACATGACCAACATCTGAACTTGTGGCTCATTCTCTCCCTCTTTTGATCCCTAAAGGGCAATTTGAGTGTGAACTTGTTTTTTAATTTATGTATCATATATCTTATGTTTTGATGTATATGTTTTAAATTGTATTTTTGCATGATTGCGTTGTGTGTGTGTAAATGTTATGTGTAAATTACATAGGCATAATAATATATCTGTTTTTCAAGAAAGTGATGTAGAAGTTTGCTTTATATTTGGAATAGAAGGTGGTAAGCTTCCTGTTGTCCAATGGGAGAATAAAGAGAATATTACAACTTAATCATGGATAACCCTTCCCCACCAACATAGATCATTACCACCTCAGAATTATAGCCAGATATACCATCCCTTTTGGGGGCAGGCAAAGAGTCTTTTAAAAGAAATTTAAAATATTCAGTTTTAATTAAAAAAATTAAACTCAAGAAAAGGGTAAATTTTCAGTTTGGAGAACTTAATCATTAATAGGCACAGAAAACACGGGGCTAGATCTCCATGCAGAATGCTGACAATATATCTGCATGAATAAGCCATAGATGTGGTCACTAATTTACTTTAAATATTCTTTCAGACAACTTCAAAGATTCTTACTTTTTGAAGTCAAGGTAAGGTTTGATAAGAGAACAATAGAAATATTACAACTTGGAATTCAATCTTAAGATATTTTTCTTTCAGTGTAACAGGTGTAAAATTAAGAGATGATGGTTATCATACTTTTCATTCTGTGAGCTGTTTTGTGAGACTCTGTTATATGCATCTTCTTTCCTCTCTAACCCTCTATTACTTTGTTTTTGAAACATTTCATTGCACTGTCCACTGGTGGTCTACAGACCAGCACTCTGTTAAGGAAAGCATCGCTATATAAGATAGCACTCAAGCACATGTGTAAGTCCTCTACTAAAATGGATCTAATCATTTACAAAACACTGGACTAGATTAGCGATGGTAGGCTGGTGCACAGAAGTTTGGGAACCATTGCAATACACAAACTGATGCTTGGTACAGATATGGTAGATTGGTGCACTTTATTGTATTTGTCTTTTTCGTTTATTCATTCTCCTGTTTCTCCATCTTTTCTTTCCTTCTTCCTGGATGTTTTGAAGCAAAATGAGGTCATTAATCAGGACCTTAAAGAGTAATTTAGACTAAAGCTACTGAACCATATATAATGTACATTCTTCATTTGCAAAACAACTAGTGTGAAATCCTGGCTTCATTTAAGTGAATGGGAGTTTTGCCACTGAATAAAGGGAGCCAAGATTTCATGCCTAATGTGTTTAAAAACAGCCAGAATTTTAGACTGTAGATTCTTTATATGGTCTGAAGACCTCTAAGAACTTTTACTAATGAGAGTATTTTAAATGGCATTTTGTATTATAGAAATAATATGTTTTTCAATTAAAAGAACATGCATCTACTTCATACCAGAAGGAAAAGTTACTAAACATTAACAATGTTTATTAATTACTACAGATTCTGTATGAACAGTGAGTCTCCTAAGGGCAGGAATAATTTTGCCCAAGTAACACCAAAGTTTGCTCAAAGCACCAACACAGAAGAAAAGAAAATGGAAACTTCTTTTCCCCAGCCTGGAGTCAGGATGCAGGAAGACTTTATCCCCATGTGTTGTCATGACCAGTGAGTCCATTAAGTGTTTGGAGGAGCACTGGTCATACTTCCAGCCCATCCATAATGCCCTTCAATATGCTTATGACTTGGGGTATTCCCTCTCCTGCATTGCCTCTCCCCAATTCTCAGTCCCAAGTACAGTGGTACTGAAAACTCCTTGCATTTTGGCCTTTTCATTACCACAGAGGGGTGAGAGGCAGATTTTCACCCTAAATTAGTGTCTGACAGGAAAATATATCATTTGCATAATGAAATGACGTGATTCAGATGGTGAAGTCACAGAAGTGACTGATGGTGGGATTAGATCATTTCAAACTAATGTATTTTCCTTATATACTGTAGGGGCTTTTTCCAGTCAAACCTTTAAATTATAGAATCTAAGGGGGAGCTTCTTCCCTTGACAAAATATTTTACATTATATATTAGATCTGACTATTGAGAAATGGTACGTTATACTGATTTCCTGACACTTAATTTCCTCTTGTTGCGCCACTGATGCTCCCTACACAGTTTTTCTACTGTCTTGATATTTACACCCTTCAAATATCTGTAGACTGTTATTTCCACCTTTCGATTTAGGGCTAGATACCCTAACTCATGCTGACCAGGACCTTACTCAGTAAATAATAAGGAAAGGAAGGATTGTCTCGTGATTAGGGCACTAACCTAGGACCTGGGAGATCTGGTTTCCATATCCTGCTCTACCTTTTGTGTGATCTTAACCTCTCTATTCCTCAACTGCAAAATGGAGATAATACCACTTCACTACCTCACAAGAGTGTTATGGGGATAAATACATTAGAGATTGTGAGGTGCTCAGAGACTATGGTGATGGGACCATATAAGTACCTTAGCTAGATAGTCCCATTGATTTCAGTGGACAGCTTCACAAATAAAGTACTCTTCTACCTCAGGAAGAGGATAAATACCTCAGCTTTAAAAAGGTGCTTATTGACTCCATTTTAAACAACCCCTCCAGAAAAGTAAATAATAAATACATCGTACTAGTTGTATATGCAGAGCTATTTAGAAACAATGGATTATTAAGTGCTTTTACTGTTCTTTCTGGCTAGATTTTTCAATCAATGTAGCGTTTTAAACAACAGTAGGTTTTCCTGCACTGTATGTCTCATGCAGCACTGAAAGCAAAATCTCATATCTTTAAACTAAAGGAAATAACATTTTTATTTTGGATGGGTGGTAGGAGGATTGTCTCTAAGCATAATGGCCATAAATTTGGTTTCATTACAGACACAACAAAGTACAATATCTAAAAAGCAACACAACTTCAAAACAAAAAACAACTCAAATAAGATATAGCTGTATGCTGTACCTTACTAGCAAGGACATCAGTTCACACTGCCATTTCAATTTTTTTTTTTTTTTCCCTAAATGCACATTTTCTTTTTTTGGATGCATTTTCAACATGTCACCAAAGCTTCATCTCTTCAACACACTGCCATATGCTCTAATTCTGGATTAAAGCTATAATATCTTTCTATGTAGGAACTGTGGGAGGTCTCCAGTTTTTTCCTCTATCCCTCTGAGAAAGATCATCTGACTACCTCGAGGGTTAGTCAAAATAAGCAGTTGAAAAAAACCTGTGCGTCAAACCTGCACAGCTAAATATGTATCACGACTGTTCCATGTGCAGACAATACTGCATGCCAGTTTGATTTGAGAAGAATTGGAATGGAATTTATTTTTTATTATTTAGTAAGAGATAGGCAATCTTTAGTGGTGATAGAAGGCCTTATTTTTTCTCAGTTGTCTCTTTTCATCTCATCTCTGGGTCTACCAAACTGTTTTCCTCTATATGCTCAGGTAATGGTGCTGAATGCTGATAAATGATACTGAACACTGAAACACCAACCTCGGTGCAAATCTTAGCTAGTTCACAATACCTGACCATACACTTTTTGGATACTATATGAATCAAGAAATAAAATGACCTATATTTGCTGGTAACTCTGTTGCAGAAAGAGTATGTGGAACAATCAGGCATTATAGTGTCCACAATTTTTAATCACAACCTATGTGATTAGGTGATATGTTAAATATCTATTATAGTAAAATAAGAGGTTTACGTATTCAAAATGCTCTAATTTAATTCTGACGCTAGCATTTATAAGTTTACACAAACCACCAATAGGTATTTCAAGGTTATGTACTCTAAAATAAAGGTAGAATACTATGATGAAAAAGAGTGTTTGAATGATCTCATATCATGTCTTAATGGGATAAATTTGAGCAAACATGGAAAATTTCATAATTTCAGAACAGTAAAACAAAGCTGAAAACCTGTGCCTTTACTGTAAAAATACTAACAATTTGACCTCTATTCCTTTTTTGGTTTAATCTCACAGAATAAATGAAAGTGCACTCCATGTTGTTCAAATTCAGAGATTTCTTTAAAATCCATTCTAAAAATACTTTGCTGACAATCAAATCTCTTTCTTACCTCATTCTGGAGATCTCTGATCATTTTGCTCTTCCTTTCCATTTCTGTCTTCAGAAAATTAATCTGCCAATTTAAAAAATGCTGAATGTTAAGTTTTGAAGCATACTACAAATGCCACATTTTAATTTCTTTTCTTTTCTTTTCTTCTTCACAACTTTTGACAGTGCAAAAATTAAACCACTAGTCATATCTTTCCCTACTTTCCCTTATTAAACTAAATGAGCTACCCAACATTGGTAGACTACAGTTTTTTGCAATTTGCAAAAACTGACAGTACAGGTAGCTGGGGGACTTGCTAAACAAGATAGGTTAATAAAGAAACCCATTGTGCATGAAAAATCTTAGAGTCATAGTTTTGTTTTTTGATAGATCTGATACATGCAGACATTTTTTTTAAATGATAAATTCCATGGTAATCCTCAGAGAATTGAAGACTTTTAGAATAAAATTAGCTGGTTTTATAATCTAAAGGTTGTTAAAAATCTCTGCAGTTTTCCCATCTCCTGTATGCTAACACAACATCTGGCAGTACCAGATTCTAACATCTTCACTTATACCAAATAGCATGACTGGCCTCTTCAAGCTTTTGAAGCCAATGAGAACACTGCTGGAGAAAAGGAGTTAGAATCTGGTCCCTAGCCTATGCTAAAGTCAAGAAATTCTTACACATAGAAGTTTGACTCAACTTCTGCAGTGCATGCAGTTTAAAAGGATCATTGGTTTATACAACTTAAGTTGTAATTTTCTTTATAGGAGTCAGACTGCATTCACTTCATTGCTAGATAACTCAGCTACATTTTACAGGGCAGTGAGAAAAAAAGGAGTATGTAGTTAAAATAAATGTGGTGACATGAAAATATCCATTTTATATTAGAATGCCATGTCAATCCTACTTAAATGAGCAATACAGAGATTAAAAAGTAGACCAGCTCTCTTGCAAAAAACAACGAACAACAAGAAAAGGCATTCATGGAAAGAAATAACGCTTGTGAAACTATTCCTATAAATGCACTGTGGCAAAACTAGCTGTTTTAAGGAGGACAGTAGGATACAGATCTTTTCACGCCTTGAACTCCGGTTTCAGTGGCTTTACCCTACAACAAGCTCTTTGGATTGTGTGACATGAGTAGGTTGTTTTAGTCCACTTCCTAATGGAGAGATGTCAGTAACTAAAAACCACAATCAGACGTGGAACCACTGGTGATGCCACTGAACACTATCATTCAGTTGGGAGAGGGGTCCCTTCAGCGCAGGGCTCATTGACAGGGCTGTATGAAACTTCTGCTGTACAAATCCTGTGCATAAAGACCTAGATTGTGGACAATGCTGATTATTCTCAACTGTCATTGATTATAATGGGAGTTGAAGACATTCAGTAACCTCACAGAGAACCAGGATCCTCAAAGAGAGTATTTAATATCCTAATACTTTTGGGCTTTACTAAATCACTTAAAAATAGGAACTGTGAAACCACAGGTCCAAGAACCATGGAACAATCACAAATAGGGTATAGGATAAATGTGATTCTTTAGATCAGTGTTTCTCAACCTTTTAAGTAGCAACTACCTCCTAATTTCTGAAAATTTTAATAAGTACCCCAACACTCAGTTTTCCACTTTAAGTAATGCAATCTTTTTCTCCTTTACCCCTGGACGACTGTATTTCTTGTAAAGCAGAAGAGTTCTGAGTTCTGCAGTGCTGTGTGGCTGTGGCAGATCAAAAACCCCTGCTGTTTCTCCCCTCCTTCTCCTCCCCTTACTCCATATAGGAGCAAAGATCAACGCCAGCCAATAACTATGGCCTGATGGCGGGGTCACATGGTGTTCTCCTCACACAGGCAGGAACTTGTGAGGTCTGAGCAGGCACTAGCGGCCCACCAGAGTGGATGCAGCGCTCCCCAGGATGGTTGCGGGTTGGGGGCAAATCACACTGTGTGGGCCCCTCTTAAAATTTTTATACTGGTAAAATCTGGGGCTGTCATAGTTGCGAGTAGAGCCCAGCTCCAGGCCTTGGCAAGCCGCCGGGCTCTCTGCCCGGCTTTCTGGGCCCCAGGATTTGAGCCAGGGAGGGGAGCTGCCACCTGGGCAAGTTGCAGACGGTTGCCACCTGGCTGCCAGCCCAGCAGGTGGGCGACTGCCATCTGCTCCAAGCTGGGGCGGAGAAGGCTTCCGTGCAGGCTGAGACCCGGGGGTGAGGGCAGGCGGCAGGCAGCTGCTGCCCATCTTCAAGCCTGACGTGGGAGGCTGTCTCTCGGTTCAGAGCTGGGGCATGGGTGGCAGTCACCCAGCTGTGAGCCCACTCGCAGGGTGCAGGAGGCTGCTGCCGGGCTCCCACTTGGGAGCTGGGACTGGGCAGGAAGCCAGCAGCTGCCACCCGCTTCCCCCAGAAGCCGGAGGCTGCTGCCTGTCTCCGAGCTGGGAGGGGGTGGGACATCGGCGGCTGCCGCCCGGCTTCCCCAGAAGTCAGCAGCTGCCACCCACCTCCCTTCACTGGGTTTTTTGCCACGTAGCCCCTACCTATGTCTCGCGTACACCACAGGTTGAGGAACTATGCATTAGATGCACTGCTCTATCTGTTCAAAGTTTATAGTTAAGACAGGCAAAAAAATTGACCTCCATTGACATGAATCCTATTTCTCAGTCATTACTCTCAAGAGAATTCCTTATCTTTTTTCTCCAAAGTTGCTCATTTCTGGTGCTGAAATAGGTAAAAAATAGGAGAGAGATGGTACAGAAAAAATTTCTCAGTGTGATACTGCTATTATAGGACAGAGGCACCAGCCTGGCTATTTGCTAAGGTGACATTTAGTGCATTTTAAAGGATCCACACAAAGCTCCATGCACCGCTTAAGCTTTTTGCACAGTAGATGTACATCAAACTGATATGGGCACCTTAAGAATATGTGTAATAAATAAATTAATCTAAATAAATACATTTCACATTTTAGTTTTCCAGAAAAAGGAAATGGAAAATACTCTGAAAAACATTTTTTTCAAGTTAAATTACATCTGAATTAAGAAAAAATGCATTTATTTTTACATTCCTATTATAATTGGAATTCTAGGACTATATCATTTAATCTCAAACAGCTGAAGAGCCAATTAGTCATAAAATGGAGCTGCAGTAAGCCACATAAGATTTAGATTTATATTACTTGGCTACTAGCTTTAATAGAGAAATAACCCATCTGTCCATTTGAATGTGTCTGTCTATGCCTCTATGTGTGGTGCCCTAAAGCAACTATTTCAGTTGCAGGATGTTGCATGATGCTTTTATTGAAATCCAAGGAAAGAGCATCATGCAAGGCTATGAAGGACTGCATGCAGTTTGAGAACCTTGAGTTGAAAAACGCTGCTTAGGGGCATATATTAATAGTGTATGAATCATTACTTAGGTGGGTGTAGAAACTCTGCTTTCTGTCTCCTCCACCCTAATGCACCTATTATCATCACATGCATGAATGGCCATTCAAGTTCTGGTCTATCTTTTTGTTTTATTTAAAGGCTGAGAAGCCTCTCAGAAGTTTTCTGCACCCCATTAATTCATTCTTTTCACTCATTTCACCCATTTTGACATGGAATGGTTATCAGATATTGTTTGCCCTTAACCAATATTTAGCTGTAATTAAAAAAGATATATTGAAAATATATTTCAGCTCCAAGCCAGTGAACTTTTCAATGTTAAACATGGACAGTGCTTCTGTGTCTCCAGGAGACAAGCACTCAAGATATTCAGAGCTGTGTGTATTTCAGAGCTTATTACAGTTATTAAAGACAACAGCTTCCATCCACTGGCCTTTACTCTCAGCAGTTTTTGACCTTGAAATTTTCAAATTAAATTCCCTCCTCTGCCACCACCAGCACTGACATACAAAATGCCGCAACAGATGGCAATGATCTAATTCTAAGAATCAGACATTTATTTTATGGTTATTTTACCATAGTTGAAGGACAGAAGATCACCAATCTATAATTGTTATCTCACAGTCAAAGCTTGCAGCTGTTTGTTAGTCACTTTTTATGTCTCACTTAGGACAGGTTAAGCCATGACCAATTAACAATGCACTGAACTACACTGTGTGCACTAATATTGTTCATTACTATGGTTGCACCTGGCAGCCCTTCCACAATCAACGGTACAGCAGCATATCCACTATGATCCTGCACTGAGGGCTATATTGCTCTAATGGTTTAGTTAGGGTGGAGATGAAAACAAAGCAGGCACTTTCCCAGGACAAGAATACATATAGTTAGAAAAAAGAATCAGTTTTAAATTAGGGAAATTTTGGGCATTTGGGGCCAAACTGTGGTCCCAGTGAATTCAACATCAAAACTCCCATTGGCTTTGCCAGGACCAGGATTTGGCCCCTAAAGTAAGGCATATTCTGTTGGTGTTAAACCCGTAAGCCCTGCAAAAAAAAAAAAGTTAGATCTGCATTGCCTGTGGAAGAAAATAGAGAAAACTGGCTTTATTTAGGGTTCAATTCCATGAAGTGCTAAGCTCAGCTGCCACGAATCTATAAAGGAGTTGAGGGCACTTGGTGGCTCTTGGAATTTTCAACAGGATGCAGGATTGAACCCTTAAAGACAAGGTACTTCACTCAGATAAACTTTTCTATTTGTGTGATGATTGCTTTTCAAGCTTTTCATTAAGGCTCTTTTCAACAAGATATGGCCATTTATTATGGCTCTGCTCTGACTGAAATACCTATTATTTAAACGAAGTGAACAGTCTATATATTTCTAGCAAAGGGCAGGATAAATCAGAGGTATTGTTTCTTACTAAGATTTCTGTTCATTGGTAAGGGTCTCTGTATAAAATCTTGCATTCTTTCTTATTACTATTTCTCAGAATTTATTATTACTGTTTTATTTATATTTACTACTAATAAAATTACTCTGTTAGCAACAGTACCGGTCCCATGCCTGGATAAAAATATGGGTTCTGCAGTTGGGTTTGTGCCCCACTGAGGTAAAAATGTACTGAATCAGAAAAAGAGAGAGAAAAGAGAGAGAGACAAAGAAATAAAGAAGAAATGAAGACAAAATAGAAATCCCTGGATTCAGGAAAAGGCTGCAGAGGCAGAAGAAAGAACATTTCCATTCCACATAAAACTGTCCACACCCGATGATCATGCACAGATCTCAGAGAAATGCTAATGTTAAGTCAGAAATAGAAAAGAGACCAATGAAATTAAAGCCGTCATCAATGGTCTCCAGCAGGGGAAAGCTCCTACGGCTGATAGAATGCAAGCATAGGTACAAAAGGCGGGAAATGAAATTCTGATTGAGCAGCTAACAAAACTCTGTAATGAGATATGGGTGAATGAACAAGTGTCACAAGATTGGAAAGAGGCATCATAGTGGCATCACCAAAAACGGGTGATTTTACTCAGTGCATGAACTGGAGAGGTATTGTACTGGGTTCCATCCAGGTAGCTCTTGTTGTGAACAGATATTCACTCTTGGACAGATCATTGAAAAAAGCAACTGCTAGGAAAAACCTATCTTAATTGACTTTAAGAAAGCATTCTACAGTGTTCACAGACAGACCCTGTAAAATATTATTGAAGCTATTAAATACCAGACAAGCTGATCAACATAATAAGGAGTTTATATGAGGGAAGTATATGTTCATTAAGAATGGATACAGGTCTGGGTAAATAGTTAGTGTGTGTGTTATTACTAATCCCCTTTTCATTAGCAATAGATTGGGTGGTGAAGCTGGCTACCAAAGATATTGTGGATGGTGTAAAACATGTTAGCAAAGATGATTTACAGAATCTTGTCTTCACTGATGACATTGCTTTACTAAGTATGACATGGAACAGATTGCCCCTACATCAGAGATAGAACAGGAAGCAGCAAAAATTAGGCAAAGTAAATCCAGAGAAAACCAAGATGATGAAGGTAGAAGATTGGACAACAGATGCAAAAGCTGTGTGTAGACAGGAAAGAAACAACTAGAAGACTTCTGCTACTTGAGGAGTGTGATATTTGAATGTGGCTGTAATAAAGATTTTCATAAGAGATTAGGAAAAGCAAACATCACTAATGGAAAGATGAACAACATCCAGTCAAACAGAGGTCTTCACACCAAACTAAAGGTCAGATTATACCATGCGATTGTACTGAGGATGCTACTATATGGAGCAGAGACTTGAACTATGACAGTGGCCAAGAGATTGGAGGCTGCCCATTACAGAGGTCTTTAGAAGATATTACACATTTCATGGAAAGACAAAATAATAAATGTGAGAGTAAGGGATTTGATACAGCAGGACATGCTGGAAAATATCACCAAAGAAAAAAGGCTCAGGTAGCTGGGACATGGATAAATGTGTAAGATTGGAGACATGCTAAGTAAGCACTGAATTGCGTATCCGAGGGAGGAATGACAATGCAAGGAAGGCCAAGGAAGAAATAGCAGAAAACAATGACAGAGGATGTTGAACGATCTGGCATCACCTGGGAAAAAGTATCCAATTATTGAGAGGCCATAATCAGTAGAGAAATTGGACAGCCTAATGTGTCAGTGGCACAGGAGGAACTAAGTTTTAATATTGACATAGCAGGAGTAGATGGCCTAGTGCTATAGTGGTTTCAATTTTCCTCTACAACAGAATTCAGAGAATGGTGATGGGTAATTGCTCCTCTTCTCGAATACCCCCATCTGCAGCGCTCCAAAGGGATCCATACTATTCCTGTTTCTCTTCAAGAACTATGAAACCACTGAGAGAGATACTGAGGGCTATGACCTTAGCTGCCAACAGTATGCCCAATGACACTCAGCTACATATTATTCTCAATTGATGAAGCCACCAACACAACAAAAATGGCAGACTGCTTACAGGAAATCAGCTTTTGGATAAAGAACATCTGGCTGAAGCTGAACACAGGCAAGACTAAAGTGATGTTGGCTAGAAAGGGGAAACACTTCAGAGAACTGGCCAAGACATTGTATCTACCTTTCCTGTTTTGTGGCGACTGTGACAATTTATTTTTTTTAAGTTTTGGGTTTAACAAAAAACAAAGCTTTTTGAATTTTTCAGTAAAGCATAAAGTTGAAAAATATTGTTTCAGGTCAAATGAAAAGTTGGTTATACTTAAAGAGAAATATTACATTTACATTCCAAGCATTTTCTTAATATTTGTCATTTTTTTAATGAATAAAATGAAAGGAGATCTCAAAACAAAAAGTAATTCTGAATAAAAAAATTGAAATGTTTCATTTAAAAATGTTGAAATGTGTTGCTTAGATTTTTTTTTCAGATTTTTCTACTGAAACTATTTTGTAATATTGACACATTCATGAAACGTTTCCGTCACTGAATTTGCATTTTTTTGACAAAAATAGAGTTTTGTTAAAGAAAAATGCCCAGCTCTGTAAGTGTGCAGATACCATGATGATGGGTAACAATATAAAAGTCTTTAGAAAGAGAAATGTTCTGTGATTCCAAAGAGCTTTACAAGCATTAATTAATCCTCACAATGCCCATCAGATAAATAATTATTATGCCTATTTTTCAGGCAGATAAACTAAGGCACAGGGAGGCAAAGAGGCATACACAAGGTCACACAGCAATTTAGTGTCCACAATGGGAATATAACTCAGAAATTCTGGCTCCCCGCTTCCTGTGCTCTGTAGGTCCTGATCTAACAAAAATTTGTATATGACAGTTGAATAGGACTACTTATGTACCTAAAGTTATCTGTGTGAATATCTTGAGTAAGGTCTTTGTTAGCTTATCCTTACTCACTACTTTGAAAAGGCAGGTAGGTGCATCTTAATGTCAGCATTGAAACTAATATATGAAAGACTTGAGTCATACTTTTAAAATTGCTAGCATATGCAGTACCTATATTTTTCAGTTCACTAACAAAAACAATTCAGTCCACAAAGTCATACACTTTATACTGCATAATATTAAAGGAAAGTGAAACTTATTACACACACACACACACACACACACACACACACACACACACACACACACACACACACACACACACACACACACACACACACACACAGAGCTACTTCAAATAGTGCAAATCTGAAAAATGGGATACAAAGCCAAGCTATATTTTTGTTCCAACAACATTTTAGAAATTTCTCTATAACCTAAAAACTGAACTCAAGAGATAATCAATTGAAAGCTGTTTCAAATGAGTTAAGCAAAGTTCTAAGTTGGAGGAAATATAATGGATTTTTTTTTAATAATCCTATTTCTTCCTTTTCTTCCCCCGCCCCCTATTTTTTCCCTCATTTTCCCTATCTCAGTTTAGATTTGTTCATTTTTTAAAAAGTCATATATTGCACGCTTTATAAAAGGTAGTTTCTTGACAAAACTACAGCATAGCAGTTTTAGATTAAATCTCAAAAAAACCTTCCTAACTGTAAAAATAGTAGGAGAATGGAACAAACTGCCTAGGGAAGTCATGGAAGCTCCTTCACTGGAGGTTTTCAAAAAGAGGCTGAATAGACATCTGTCTTGGATGGTTTGGACACAACACACCCTGCATCTTGCAAGGGAGTTAGACTAGATTACCTTTGTGCTCCCTTCTAATCCCATGGTTCTCTGATTCTAAGGCAGCATATAAAACTATGTTTTTTTATTGGTTCAATGGTGATTTTGTCTTGAGTTCATGAATAGTTACAGTCAACTCAAAATTGAATTTTTGGTTAATCTATTAGTCCATAACATTTTGCCCAGACATAATTTATGTAACTGGTCAGTGGGCAATAAAGGGTTAATATAGTATGTTCTGCAAAACTTGGACACTTGAGTAATGTATTACAGGTGCTGTTAATTTAGATCTGCAGATTTAGGTCAAGTCCTCTACAATATTTCCACATTATTTTAATATAATTTGATTTACTTAGTTATTTTAGGTTCTTAAATACAACCATTTTGCAGGTAATAGATGCCATTATTACCCTTCACCAGGTGTTCTCTATTTGTTCAAAATATGTAATGCTAATTTACCAGCTGAATAACACACAATAAGCAGCAGATTGATTATATTATTCCTAGTTGCCAAGAATAGAACAGCATTCTAACCTTCCCCAGTTCCACAATTTTCTGCAAATATTCCAGTATGAGGCTTTTATGGGCTTGATTCAACAATTCTCATCTCATTTACACCAGTGTAAATCAGGAGTAACTCCACTGACTTCAACAGACTAAAACCTGTGCAAGTTTGACCATAATAATGTATTATAGGTCAGTAAAACAGAACTAAATGCAACCCTCACCCTCCACACAACGCTTCCCCCTTCAAGTACCAAGAAAATATTTTACAGATTTTTGTCCAAATCAGTCAGCTGTCTTGCAGAAAAGTGTGAACATTGTCAGGAGAAAGGATTAAGTGGCAGTAAATTTTTTTTCCATTTTTATTGCCTCTTTCAACTGATCTCAATACACTATTAATTTGTTTTATTGAAGGTTACGCTAAGAAATTAATTGCCTTACAGGATTACCTATGAAGAGCCCAAACTTGCTACCCTTGAAATCACTGGGAGGTCAATCACTGGCAGAGCTGAAAATGGAGCCCAAGCCTTCTGTGTCACAATCTTCTTCTCTAACCACTTGACAACAATCTGGGACAAATTCTGCTCTCACCTACACTGGTGATATCCTACTATGTTCCAAAGGTGGTGGAGGGTGGGGAAGAATCATTATTGTATGGTAACTAAAATCAGAATTTGGTCTCGAGTATCTCACTCCAGAATTATGCCCTACCCTGAATGCACAGAGAAAGAAATCCAGGGGAAGGTAAAAGTTAATGCAAAAGAGATGGAACTTTATGATAAATAAAAAATAGGAAAAATGAAACGTGAAATAATCCCATTTTGAGGTACCTCTCTGTTGACCTCATTTGAGATACACTCATTTACATCAGTGTTGAACTGACCTTAAACTTACACAGTGTAACAAACAAGAAGTGAGAAGATTCTAATTTAAAGTCTGATTTTTATTGTTTGACTCTTGCCACCAATACTCGTCTTTATTACCATACATTATTGACCCTTCACCAAACCCAGTGGTGGCTCATGAATGTAATTGAAAGCAGAATTTGGCTTATCATGTTTTAAACTGGCTAGAGAAGAGAATTGGGATAAATAAGTCTTGTGCTCTGCTTTGCTATTGATGTTAAGACAATATTCCCATTTGAATACTATTGATAGGTTAGCTAGATAATTTGTTTAAATTTTCTTTACATACATTGCCATGACTACTTTGGCAGGACTAATTTTGACCTAGCTTATTTTTTATACTGTCATCGTCTCCTCAAAAGCAAAGCTTAAGTGTTGGGTTTTTTGTTTATTGTTTTGTTCCCTCTAAAAAAAAATCTTAGAAAACTACAAACCATAATAAACACCTAAACATGTGGCAAAGGTCATAAAACACTTTGTAAAGGAATGGATTCCCCTCCTAAGCTTTCAAAGTGCAGTGAAAGAAAAAGTGCTTTCAGTTATTATGAATATTCCCTTGAAGTGTTCTTTTAATTGATGGTAATAAAATGCACCTTATTTCTCCTTTACAGCAGAATGCTTCCATATATGTATTTGGACACGGATATTTGTTTTTAAAAAACATAGTATGAGTTGGATATAGGCTGCATTTCAGCAATGCACTTAAACATGCACTTAACTTTAAGCACGAGTCGTGCCACTGAGTTCCATAAAAGCACCCTACTTTAAGTACTTTGCCGAATTGGGGCTATGGTATCTGATCTTGCTGTCACTGAAGCCAATGGAAATTTTGCTATTAACGTAATTGGGAATATCATTGTTCCCAATTCAGTTAATAAACCCACATCTTGTTAAACAAGGATTCACAATTTTCAGATACAAATAAGAGAAATATTAACCTTCACCTAAAATCACATTTTGGCAAATGTTTGCAAAGCTTTACTAAATCATTTAATTCCCTTTTTTTACCCTATTTTTATGTTCATCCCGTTCTTGTCTTCTATGCCTGAAAATAGTGAAATATGACCAAATAAATAAATAAACAAACCAATATTTCCAGCCAGGCTTAAAACAGACATTAACCAGGAAATCTGGCAAGACAGCTTTCAAATAATGTTAAAACATTTTGTTACCAGTTGACCAATTGAAGACAGATAATTTACAGAGATGTTCTGTTTATTTAAGCACTGCCATCTATAGGAGACATTTCCTTATTTATGTCCTAGCAATAAACCAGTTATACAAGAGAAATGAGAAAGGGTTGTCATTTTCTGTGCAGTAGTAAAATCTGGCCATTTATGGTCAACAGAATAACAGTAACACATAAAGATAGATTAAATTGTCCCTGGTTAACAGAAGATTTAGCCAAAAACAATTAGACATTTTAATGATTACTTTCATTTGACTTCATGGATTACAATCCTAAGAACAAGATCCTCTTTCTTTGGAAGTCAATGGGCAAATCGCCCACTGATTTCAATGAGATCAACATTGGACCCATGGGGCCTGATTTGGTTCTCACTGACACCGTTTTAAATCTGGAATGACTGCACTGAAGTCAATGGAATTATACCAGTATAAAGTGGCATAAGGAGGGCTTCTGGATGCAGCCGCCTTACAGCAAGGACTAAGATCTTCTTGTCTTCACAGCAGTATGCAGAATCAATAAATAATTATAACTTTGTTCATGCAAAGATATTAGAGATAATGAAAACAAATCACAAGGGAGGAGGGTAGAAAGACAGAAGAACCAAACAAAAATTATGAAGCAAGGACAGAGAATCACTCACAGTAGCCTGCTGTTTTTCTGCTTTCTCAGCTGCCTCATTAAGTTGCTTTTGAAAGGCCTCCTGGAGAGATTTCATTTCTTCCCTAGGTCATTGAAAAGAAACAAACACAAAACTTCACCACTAATCTCCATTAGGAAATTTTTTTTGGTTTACTTTAGTTTACCAAACGGGCTCTTTTAATTATGCAGATTAACAACCAGATGTGCTGTGTCTAGGTGTTTTGTTAACAAAGCCATAATGGCCCAGTGAACTCCAGCGCTGATGCCAAAAAAAAAAAAAAAAAAAAAAAAAAATTATATATAGAATAGTTATTGGCTACCATTTGTATTGAGTGCCCTCCTGTGCAAAACATCTGCTAATTGCGTAATTTCTAGTGAAAAGAATAGTCACAGCAACAGTGAAGAAAGGAAAGAGAAGCACTTGGAACAAGGAAATACCCTACTATCTATGAGAGCTAGTTCATATTTTCTTTTAAAGAAAAGAGAAATTCCAGCTGGTAAACCTAAACCATTAGTTCTCTCTTTCTAGAAGCAAATTATACACCGGTGTCTTTAGAGCAGTTGTCTGATTGTTTAAAATCAGGTTAACCCATCATAAACAAAAAACAAAATAGAGATTTATTGGATAGATTATCTACCGAGATCCAGTACTTTTGCATTGCTCAGGAAGTGCAAACAGACCATAAAGTGTCATCACATTGCCAACAGAGAATTCCTCTGGAACAGGAGACCTCCCTCTAGCATAATTATGTCCGATACTGGTTCTATGCTTGCTAGCTACCCACTTCACTCCCACATGGGGGGGGAAGGGGGGGCACTGCCAGGGTTATGTTGCTGCTGCAACAATGACATACCTTAAAGCAGTCTAACATAGGGTGACTAGATGTCCCAATTATATAAGGACAGTCCTGATATTTGGAGCTTTGACTTATATAGGTGACTATTATCCACCACCCCGTCCCGATTTTTCACACTTACTATCTAGTCACCCTAGTCTAACAGCATTATCAGGGATGACACTGGCATAGACCAACCCTAAGGACCAGGAAGCTGGAACCAGATCCTGAGGTCCCCTCCCTGCACAGAGCAGGGCTCAAGTGCAGGATACAGTTTAGCTCAGTGACTTCTTGATTGCTGTAGAATGAGCTTAGTGCATGGTGATGCAAGAAGTATCTGAGTTGCTGGCTCATCTACCATATTAGTCCTCATCTGCACTGGTATTACCAACCTTGGGATAGTGCATATTTAACTGAAACAGTGCTTGAATCAGCTGGTGAAACCAGAGGGCAATCAGCAGCAAGACTTCCAATGTTGTCTTATATACCCAAAGTTTGTGTCATTTTGAAGTGCTGACAGGGCATTGAAATGACAGAACTTGAACCACCATCAGAGATGGTCAACCATGTTCTACTGCAGCATAAAAACCACAACAGAGCTCAGAAGAGAAGGGATTCAAGTTAGACTTCTGAAGGATGAACACTAAGGTCAGATCCTCACATGGTGTAAATCTGCACAGATTCATTGAAGTAAATGGTACTATACCATTTTATATCAGCTGAGATTCTGGCACTCTACATTTTACTGGATCATGCTATGTAACAGGCTTACGCCATGTCTATACTGATGGCAGCAAATTCGCTGCCGCCAGATCGATCTTTCTGGATCGATTGAGCGGTCAGTGTAGACCCGCTCAATCGATCAGGAAATCGACGCTCGTTAACCACCCCCTCAAGTAGCGTAGTGCTGTGTCGACGGGAACGCTGTTCCCGTCAGCACAGGACAGTATAGACAGCGCACAGAAGGGAAGCAGAGCAGTCAACGTGAGTTACGCAAGCTACTCTGCGTAGTTTGCATAACTCCTGTTGACTGCGGCCGAATCTCCAGGTAAGTGTAGACCAGGGCTCAGTCAAAGTGCAGCCCATAGGGTAAATGCAGTCCGCAGTTCTACAAAGGAAGTAGATTATGGGTTTAATGCAGAAATGCTCCTCAGAAAGGTATGATAGGTCCTAGGATCTTGATCCAGCTGGTCCTCTATTAAACAAGGAAGCTGCCCTCTCCTCCATTTAGTGCAGATTAGGTGCAGCCTCTGCTTCTTAGCAGATAAAACACGAGGGCCTCCATTGCATAAATTGTGAGGGGAGTTTAATGGAATGATTTACAACAAGGTAAAGATAATGTTTCTATGCCGATGTATTGCTTCTCAGATGGAAAGTGTTTGGATTTATACTTTGATATATAATCACTGGGAAAGGTATGTATCATAGTAGGTGCACAGCACCTATTGAATTCATAATATGTCAATTTTCATTCCCTGATTTATTGTCAATATGGGCTTCTAAAACCTGGACTTCCAATAATCTCTGTGTAACCCAAATCCACTGAGTCGGTGGTATAACCTTCATATATAGGGTGAATTAGAAGACTGATGATTAAGAGTCAATTAGAGTCAATTCTCCAAAAGGGTTCTAAGATATTTTTGTAAATTGTGTGTGTGTGTCCATTTGTGAATCCACAAAAACCTTTGTTTGCATCCACAGAATAGTGAACTACATGCACAATGGGGCAATGACCATGCAGTTTGCTGATCTACATCCACAAAAGAGGCATTTTCATGCACAAAGAGATGAAACGACAAATGTTTCAGGTACATATTTCAGAAACTACTTGCGAATTTGAACTACTGAACAATGACATCCTCAACCTGAATCATCATTATACCATCTCATTACGTTTTAATTATATTATAGAATTGTTAATTTGTTTCAAAGAGCACATTATTTTTCACGTATTAAAAGTTCCAAGATGTGATGATCACTGTATAATATCATCATGGTTAAGAATTACAGACATAAGAATTATAGCAATTACAGTGGCTAATATTGGAATGTCAAGCCAACACTTACCAACATTTAATATATGAGAAACTGGAGGATAAAAATAGTATTTGATATGCTTCAAGGTGGTAAATGGTGATATTTTAATGATGTCCAATTATATAGACATTTACATGTTTAAAGTTCTCTAGAAATATTAACTAACTAAACCTCACAACTCCACAGTTCAGACAGGTCTAAAAATGTCCCCATTTAACACAAATATCTGATTTGGCCATTTTAAGATTGTGAAGGACTGATCCAACAGCCACTGAAATAAATGGAAAGACTCCCACTGACTTTTGTGAGCACTGAAACAGGCCCTAATTTTCTTTGGTATCTAACATCTGGTAGGGAGACCATTTCATCATAATCCTTCCTTATAGCCATCTAATTTAAATATACACGACAAAACTGCTATTGCAATTGCTAGTATTGCGATATGAGCAACAAAATCATTGCAGGATTTCAGGTGTCTCTTTGTATGACAATGAAAGGGATATGTGTCGTACGTAGACTGGACATATCTGATTAATTGTTAATGTATATTTTTATTGTGATAAAACTAAAATATACATGTATTAGACTCATCATACTGTTTCAGAGAAAATAATCCCCATATTGGCTAGGTTGACTCGTTGTTAAATGATATTGGCATATCAATTTATCAGATCAACTCCACTTGTAAGAATTATGTGAACTATGTCATTTTTTACTGAGCTAGGATTAAGGATCCTGATCTTTTATCCTAGCCATGGAGAAGTCTCCAATTCACTAGAGAGTCAAGTGAATAATTTGCAATGAATATTTTTGCTCCAACAAATTTATTCTCTTTATTTCTTGTCACAGATTATCCTGCAAGAATTTTCAGAACTAGGTGCTCAGTTTATTTTTCATGGGTTTTATCTGAACCCATGCTCCACCTTGAAAGCCAGCAATTTTTAAAACTGTCTTCTGATTTTGGGTGCCTCAATTCTTGAGTTTTTAATCTGAGACACTTTAAAGGAGCCTGATTTTTCAAGCCTGCTGATCACTGCACCCTCTGAAAATCAGGCCAACTTATGATACCTCAATGAGGCATTCAATTCACTAGTCACACAGAACTTTGTTGACTTGAATAAATAAGTATGCAGCTCTGAGCTATCCTGCAATATCATACCCAATTTCCTTGATCTATGCCTAGTTCTAATGTTACTGCTTGTGAATATTATTGACCAACTGTGAAGTCAAGTGTATCATGTATCAGTTAGTATTTCAGGTGTGGCAGAAACAATCCTGCATTGTTCCTCCCTCCCCCTTTAACTGTTTAACTGTCATGGTTGACAGATAGTAGACATGACTACTGTGCTGTGCTTAGTGGTTCAAACAAAGGAAAGATCGAATTCCATAGTCTTATAGTTTCCAATCTGTAAACAGGAAAGGAAGAAAGAGGCAGCTTCTTACCTTTGTTTTTGGCCTTGTTCCAGAAGTTTCTGCACATCACTTTTGGCAGATGCCTCATCATTTTTCAAAGTCTGGTAACAAAAGGGGAGGAGGAGGAGAATTACCAACAAGATCTTTAATATTACTCAACTATGAAATGATTAAGGGTGATCTCTTTTATAAAAGGCTCCTACTGAATGACACATTTTACCATCAGTTAAAAAAAAAAAGAGGCAGAAATAGTCTGCTGCAGTGAGTCAGCACTTGCTGCAGTACACACAGCTGTTCTGGGTGAGACATTAAAGCAGAAAGGATCTAATAGAGCATGTAAATTTAAATATATCCTAATACTATTAGCCATTTGCTATGTATGTCCACTGGAGAAGTAGAATTCTTTGCATAATTCCAGATTTCTGCAGTGTCAAACTCAAAACACATTATTTAAAAAAAAAAAAAAAAAAAAAAAAACCTTTCCTGAGTCCTACCTTTAACTTTTTTTCCCCACTCAATTTGATGAGAATGTAGCAAATTCCAAAGTAATCAAAGTAAAAAAAAAAGAGAGAGGAAGTATGTTCCCTATATAAATGGTGAAAGAAAAATTCAACAATAAAAATAGCAGTAGAGAATGACAGGACAATGCAGACTGATATGTTAAAATGTACCATAGACTACTGCTCAGAGAAGGTAGCATCATCAATGAATGGAATACAGGTAGTAAAACATCCCCTCAAAGATAACTGTGCAGTCCTGTGAGTTGTTCAAGGAGACAATTTCTGAGAACTGTTCTCTCAACTAGTCAATTGAAGGGGTGGTCCTGTAGGAAGTTATGAATGCCCTATTTTCAACAGACGGTTCAAATAAAATACAGTTCTCTACAAGGCAATGAAAGGGTCAGAATAAGCAATCTAGCCGATAACCAGTCTGAATTATTTTCACTCGTTTCACTAGGCCAAGAGACTCCCTCATGGAGAGACATCTGCTCTGTTATGTGAAGATTTGGTCATTGAGGATGTCAACAAATCCAGGGCAAGATTGTATATACCTGACTCACATGGAGGGTTTGTCTTCACTACTGAGTTAACTTATAACTCAAGTATTGCCCTTAACTTGAGTCCCATCCATGCACCAAAAGTGTTAAATGGAGCATGATGGTGCTTTTAACTCCAGTCAGCTGGCTCATTAGGGGATATAGGCTGCAGTTTTATTTAATACTCTTCAGTGTTATTTCACAGCGTAGATGCTTTCACTCTAGATAGATTAAGCCTAGTTAGTCTACACTACAAAGTTTTACTGTCACAGATACATCAGCTAGAAGCCTGAAAATATCACACTCCCAGCCAACATAAGACTATTACCAGTGGAAGTAAGGGATAGCTCCAGGGAGTCAATCAATAAAAAAAAATGTTCTCCTCTTGTATTCTAATATATTCTGTTCCCTAATGGTTTCTCCATTAACTGCTTCAATTTCCACAAATGAAACACAGCATCCAAGTAAAGTTTTGGGGATTCATAATCTGCATAGTCCACTCATGCGTAGTGCAGTCCATGTTTTCCTCAGATTAAATAATATTGAAAACTGGCATACGTAACATGTAAAACTAAGCATCAGGGTCATGGTAGTTAATTACCAATCATTCACATCGTAAAAGAAAATATGTTTGTAACAAATAGATACTAATACTAATAAACAAAGTGAGTGATTGTGTATCACAGAGAAGTGAAGAGTAATCTAACCTGGAGGTTTACTTTAATTCCCTGAAGTTCTTTTGATGTCTTCGACAGTTGACGGAGGATATTGCTCCTTTCCTTAAAGACTTCTTTCAGTTGTCTTTCCAGTTCTTCGTAGCCCTGTCTAACACAGAAAGCACAGACAGGAAGTCCTCTCAATTGTCTCCTCAATGTACTTGAAATCAGAGTCTTTAATTCATCAATTTTTTATTAATCATGAGCAGCATCCATTTCCACTTCTCCCTTGTACGCATGTTTCCACATAGGAAATTTAGGAATTGAAATGTTTAATGAAAAACTGAAGTGCTGCATCTGTGTACACAAATCCTCAAACCATAGCACTGACAGCAGCCTATTCACTGTTACAGGCTGGACCAAATGCTTTTGTATTTTTACACAAGTTGACAGTACAGGAGATTCTTCTTTCTTGTGAGAGATTACACAGAAGGAATTATTGAACCTTGTGGAGTCAGAGACTTTGGGCTATCCTTGTGGGAGAAGGATGTTCCAAAAATATTTGAATTTTCCCTTCTCTAATTTAAACCCTTTTTTACCCAGTTAATGATTCAGGCTCAGATAGGATTTAGGTGCTTAAATACCTTTGAGGATCTGGGCCTCAGTTCATAAAAAGAAACAAATATCTCAAACCTGCAACAAACCAAGATTATTTTAGGGCTTCATATAAAGCCCACTGAAGTGAATGGTAATCTTTGGGTCAGGTCCGTATCTGACCCATATCTGAATCTAACAAGAGCACTAACCATGTTTTGAAAAATATTGGTTATCTGATTAATTTAGTAATGGATAGCTCATCTAATTCACCCAAAGGATGGAAGGAAAAAAATAAAATAAAATAGTGTACTATACAATCAGATTCTGAATACTTTGTACATCTGAAAGCTTTGAAAAAGAGGTCTTTTTTTCCCAATGCAGTTATAAGTTTTTAAATTATTGGTAGTACACTACTATACTGAATTGAAGTTCCATTAAAATATCTTTAGTTTACTTTATCAACATTTTACAGATTTGACTGTGGAGAAACAGTGTGGAAATATTTGAGCTGCCATCTCTTTAATGAAACTTATAACTTCTGTAATTTCCTCTCACTACTGTGAAAACCACTGAGATGTTTCACTCTGCAACATAACACCCTGCAATGCTGACAGGTGGTCACTATCCAATTAGTGACTAAACCTACACTTCATACAACTGCTTCCAACTTATGTGCTCAAGTAGTTTCTTGGAAATAGAACATTTATCCTCCATTTCCACATATTAAATCAATAGCAAATAGTATTTCAAGTATCTTCAAAGAATAAAAACACTATGCATTTGTGGGTCAAGATCAAGGAAAAATGGATTTCTCCATGTGAGAAGAATAGAATAAATACAAATTGTTTTGAAAAGGTATATAAAAATGGGGACAAAGGAGAGTGGATCTACAGAATGCCATTTGCCTCAAGTATGAATTTATCCTTTATTTCCTATAAAATCAATACCCATTTCCACTCATTCCTATGTCCACCCAAACATTAGACTAATTTCTGTTTCACACAATCCTCTACTAAGAGGCGAACAATGTATTCAGCCACCCACACTCTGCTGTGAATTCAATAAGCAAAAGTAGGAAGAGAAAGGAAATATATAGAGGCATTGATTTCTATACTGTCACATAAGACCCAGTTCTAATCAGTAGTTACTTGGAGCATGTAACTTACTTATTATGGGTTCAAATACTATGTTGACGGGCAGCACTAATAGAACCCCACGTGAGGCAGGATAAAACTCTTAAGAGTTGTTACCATCTGTTTGGCAGCCTATGTTACATTAGTTGTAATCTCAGATCAGTTGGTATACCACACATGTCACCTCAAAAGCTACTACTTGACAGTCTTGTCTGAAAGGTCAAGGGTTGAATGAGCATGGAGACCAAACTACCCTTTCTGTCCTAGAAGTAATTCCCAGCCAGGAAAGGGTTAAAGGACATTTGTTAGGCAGTGTGGTATAACCTGTCCTGAGAACTGCCTGTGCTGTGCTTAATCCAAGAATAAAACAGGAACTTCAGTTACAAAGGCTGCCAATCCAGTACCTTTCACAAGTGACAAAATTCACTTGGAAAATTAAAATAAACATAAAACTACCAAAATAAAAAGGAAGGTGCTTGAAGCCGCACTCACAACAATGGGAGAGCCTAGAGCTGTGCCAGTGAGAGAGAGAGACTAGTTCAATTATATGCCAGATGGTAGTAGATGGCTGTCAGCAGCCCTGAGTGTGGGAGGTTGACTCAGGGCTGGTTTACACTTACCGCGCAATTCGGCGGCAGTCGACGGGAATTACGCAAACTACGCAGAGTAGTTTGTGTAACTCACGTCGATTGCTCTGCTTCCCTTCTGCGCACTGTTTACATTGCGGTGTACATTGCTGTTTACACTGCGGTAATCAGAGCTACACTACTTGAGGGGGTGGACTTACTCAGTCGACTTCCTGATCAATTGAGCGGGTCTCGCTGACCGCTCAATTGATCCAGAAAGATCTATATGGCGGCAGCGAATTTGCCACCATCAGTATAAATGTAGCCAAAGACATGCTGTAAAGAAGTTCCTATGAGGATGCATCATTGCTGCTTCAGCTGTGGTACACAGAAGGGGAGAATACACTCTAGTACCAACAAATCCACAGGGATTCTGAGAATGGAGACAAAAAAATTAGTATATGAAAGAAACTTGGCGTAAACGGTTTCTCTTTATTAATACAATAGTTTACTTCGTTGATAGGATGTTATTGCAGGCAAGTCACACCAAACTTCAAAGAGAACTGATTCCCTGACAAACAAAATCCAGTGCTGAGAAAGGTGGCTACAGAGGTTGAGGGGACTCAGTTAACCTGCAAAGATGGACTCAGTTAACATGCAAAAAGTAATGTAGAAACCTTGAAAGGCTAAATAGTTGATGCATAGAATATACAAATGGGGGCTGGGTGAAAATTTCCCACTGAAACTTTTTCCAATGGAAAATAGAACTAGAAAAAAGTGGAAAAGCATCTACTTTCCATGAAAAAGTTTATTTTCAGTGTTATTGTAGCTGTGTTGGTTTCAGGATATTAGAGAGACAAGGGCCTGATCAACACTTACCAGCAAATTCAGCGGCAGTCAATGGGAGATATGCAAACTACGTCTACTTCTTAAAGTCCGCTCCGTGTGCTGTCTCCACTACGCTGCGCCGATGGAAAATGCATTCCTGTTGACACAGCATTACTCTTTTTCTGGGGACGGACTTAAGTCTATTTCCAGATCAATTGAGCAGATCTTCACTTCACAGGATAAATTGATCTGGCGGCGGTGAATTTGCTGCCGTCAGGGTAGAGATACCCAAGGTGGATGAGGTAATATATTTTGCTGGACCTACTTCTGTTGGTGAAAGAGACAAGCTTTCAAGCCACACAGACCTGAAGAAGAGTTCTGGGTAGCTCAAAACAAAGCTTTCACAAACAGAAGTTGGTCCAGTAAAAGATATTACCCCACCTATGCTGTTTCTCGATGAAAATGTTTGACTTTAAATTGAAAAACCAAAACACCTAAAAATGAAAAAAAAAATCTGAAAAGCAAAAATTGCTATTTGGAAATGCCACTGCAGTGCCTCATGAAAGCTATATTTTGCATGTGTTGTGGTTCCCGGACTGGTTGCACATCTTTCCCCTATGTGGTCTCTGAGTTCCCCATCTCCTAGCAAGCATCACCTGTTAGGCCTTGTGCCCTTGCCTGTCTGTGGGTAAAATTTCACAGCTCTCCCACTGGTAGTCTAGGATCTGGATACAAGTCTATGCCAACTGCTTATTACTGTGCAGGTCCAACTGACACCTGAGTTTTGTACCATTCTCGGAACCCTGGGACAGTGAAATAGTGATGAACAGCCTTCTTGAATATGTAGGTTTATTAGTAAAACGAACAACCATTAAATAAAATTATTTTAAACAGCCTACACACATTTTAGACTCATCTAATCATATGCTTCACTACCTACTGAGTTATATAGGCTTCTCTCTTCAGTTACAGAAAAAGACCGACTCCATCTTACGTTCTTTTGGGACCCAACCTGGCCTCTGTTTGTCTTTCAGTGACAGTTATTCCATTATTTGAAAAATACATTTTGGTGTACAGATCAACAGTCATCATTGAGCATTCCCACATTTATCACAAGATACCTACTACTCCCATATTCTTCTCTGCAGGTAGGTCTCCAATTTACATCTCCCATGATGAACTGCAGTTTACTTAGCAAGAGGGGAGACTGTGGTGCATCATGGGAGAAGTAATCCAGCCAGGGAGTCCAGCCCCCAGAGGAGAAGGGGGGCATCAAGAACCCAAAACGCAATTTTCATGTGGAACTGCAGCAGCATTTCTGGATAGAAATTTTTATTTTTCAGCAACAGTTTTGGCTGAAAATATTTTTTTAAAATTTCCAAGATGTTGAAATTAAATTTCTAGGGGGAAAAGACCCAGTTTACAACCAGTTCTAGTACAACTGTTATTCTTCAGGGCTTGGGTCTGTTTTAACTATAAGGTCATAACCCTGCCAACTGAATGATTACCCAGTCGTCAACAAGTTATGATTTTCTTCTTTTCAGTTCTGCGGTAATTTGACCTTCCTCTCAATTTGCAGATTGTGGCATGGTGTCCTCTCGCCATCCCTCTCTTCAGTGCCCCTCTGGGCCACAAAGGACTCAAGCTTGCAGTCACCAGTGGTTTATTTACAACATACGCAAGAATCTCCCACCACCATACAATGCCATGCCTGGGCCAGCAATTACTGGAGCTACTCAGAATCCAGGGAGACAGGCACCACCTCTGCACTTCCCACCTCCTGCTCCGATCCCCTCTGGCATCTCAAACCCTCAGGATCCTGGCTTATAAACCCTGCTGGGAAAGCTGGGCAGCTGCAGCTCATGGCCTAACCAAATCCCCAGGAGGCTGCTCAGCCTGCACCAACGCTCAGCTGCCTCCCCCCCTCAGGCCATCAAGCCCCAGCCCAGCTACCCGCTTTGCTGCCCCTGAGCTAGTTAAGATAGCATGGCAAGGGGGCTGACCACGGGCTCACCCCACAGCACCCTGTCACACAGATTAACCTTGTTTAATGTAAGACACTTTTCCTTTCAAACT
This sequence comes from Emydura macquarii macquarii, assembly GCF_026122565.2. Taxonomy (NCBI): domain Eukaryota; kingdom Metazoa; phylum Chordata; order Testudines; family Chelidae; genus Emydura; species Emydura macquarii. Next base: position 7,461,521 of record NW_027133377.1, read on the forward strand.
GTTCTTGGGATATTCACTATGTGGACCATTTGCAGTGGTAAGGAAAACAAGTTCCCAACCTTTGGCATAAAGCAGAGGCAGTTAAGAACCAGTCCACAGCACTCTGTGCAGGGCGTAGGCCTAAGATTACCTATCTATAATAAGGGAGAACATAGAGATGTTTTGGTTTTATGATTCTACACTCATACGGTGTCTGATTCTGCAAGCCTCTCTCATCTGGAGTAGCATTTTCTCTCAGAAGTACTCCCATTATCTTCATGGGTAAATATGGATTTTCATGAATAAGAGTCACAGAGTCAGGCCCACCATGGATTTAAGATGCAATATTCAGACCTAGATTTTGAAATCTCCAAATGCAACTCTGTTCAGATTTGGGATTTGTGTTCAAGTGAATGTAATCCTAGCTAGTTCATTACTTGCTGAATGTTAGGATTCTAGTGGCTAAATGCAAAGAAAGTAAAATCCCCTGCATTTAAATTTTGTGTAGCAGCACCTACATTTTTGTTATCACAACTACATGCAATTTTTAACAAAGTATGCATCAGTATTAAATACTTGTCCCACCTCAGGGGCAATAAAACCATTATGTGTAATCAACTTGACAAGCTGCAGAGAATGCTTCCCACTTTAATTTCTTGATGAGCAGACAGCAGGAAAGGAATTTCTTCTGCTTACAGCAATTGGTTAGTTTCATTAAGAAGATTGTTGTTTGCATTCCTCCAAAAGTGTCAAAACCAGCAAATTATACTTGATGATCTCTTCTGGCATCACAATGTCTTGTCCGTCTTTACAATGAAACATGCACGAAAACACCAGCATCAGGTTATCTACCCATCTTAAGCAACCTTTTTAAAGTATCCCCAGGAGATTTCCAGTCCATTTTGTTCAACCTTCAGTTAAAGGCCATCTGTATTAGACCCCCCCCCCCATGTACACTTTCCTTTGGGCTGTCACTTAAGACAGGTTTCACTGTCTTATGTATTCTAATATTCGCTTACTTAAATGAATCAGAAACTCCAGCTAATAACAGTACCTAAATAATTACAATTTTTGGGGCATTTTTTCTCCAATACAGTATCTCACAAAACACCCCAGAGCAAGAATCAATTTCTGCTAACAATCAACCTTTGGAGGTAAGTCAAAGGGTGATATGAGTCTTCTTTCTCAAGGCAAAAGGACATGTAGTTTGCAGTGTTAATTGGCATGGTTGCCTGATGGCTTAACATGTTTGGGTCTCCACTGGAATACATTTTTGCCCATTCAACTGAATATTGACATGATAGATAGGAAATGAAGGGAGGAAATAGTCAGAAAAGCCTGGGATTAGAGAGAAAACTTCAACAATAATTCCTGAGGAACTCAGTAAATTTTTTAAAAGTAAGATCCAGATTATGCACACATTAGTGCACATGGAGCAGAGGGCAAAAGGTATCTCCTTCCACCCCAGTGCTTCTGCAGTGAAGGCATTCAAGGCTTCCTGCTCCTTCAGAGTGCAATAGAATAGAAATCATCACTACCCTCATATTGCCCTTACAGTAAGCACACTCCCTCCAGTGTCCTGACATGCTTGCTCCTGGCTACATTAAGTGTAAAGTTTTCAATAATTCCCATCTGGGTGATATACTTCCTACCCTTTCCTAAACAGCTTATATAGAGAGCTAAAATTGCATCCTTCTCTACAGTCCAATTTGTTCTCCTCTTTCCCATGTGTAACAGACTGATTAGAATCAATAAGGAGAGAGAAATTCAGTAAAGACAATTAAATCAAAAACCAGATAATAGATCTAATACATCTGATACATCTTTTCCAAATCAAGGTGTCTATGAAAAAATCATGGTTTCACCAATTTTATTAGTTTTTCAAAATTATTCCACAATTTTTTTCAAGAAAGCGATTTTCTTAATGGATTGAAATTTTAAATTCCAGCTGTAATTCACTGTAATTGGTCACATAAATCATATGGTAGTGTTTCTGTTCCCTGGTTGGATGAATGTAACTCTTCTCATCCCAGTTAAAGAAAGTATTTAAGATTATGCTTCAGTTTAAATACATATACAGAGATTTAAGCATGTACTTATGCCTTTGCTGAATAGGGATGCTTTCCTGAATTGAGGCCAAAATAATCTGATGAGAATCTTTGCAGGAAGTAATACAAAATTTGCTTTCTGTGAATACTGGTGAGTATGAGATTAAAATTTATTTGGACATATTTGTGGCTAGTAAAACTTGATTTCATTAACGTTCTTGGAAAGTAAGCAGAAAATAACACCAACTACATCTGAAACTAACTCAATGAAAAATCTAAATGAATATTTGCAGACTTTTTTTGTCCTAGTATTCCCCGAACTCTAAAAGGCACATTTTGTGACACAGCGTGGATACTTTTTAAAAATTGGACAAATGATTAAACATTGGTGTGCTTAAAAAATAATTTAACAGCAAGACCAGCCAGGAAAATTTGAGGACCAACCAGGACCAGCCAGGAAAAGTCACGGTATAGGGTTAAAAAAAAGTGTACAGGCTAGTACTCCTGTTTTAACAATAGTACAGGATTTACCAACCTTACAGTGCAAATCCCAAGCTTTCAAGCATGGAGTGTATCCTGGGATGTGAATTATCAGGAAATTCAAAGACTGAGATCAGCAGGGCTCAGAAGAAGAGTATAAGAGCTGCCAGATAATGCTTTTGTCCTCAAGATGCAAGACCTACAGCCACCAGCATGGGAAGGGGCTTGCTAGCTTACTTCCTAGATCTAAAGAGAGGCACCTGCTGGGTGAGATTGAGCTATCCAGGCTCCTGCAGGTTCCAAGACCACTTCCAGAGGAACAAAAGAGGCTGGCTGGCAACTCCCTGACCAAATACACACCTGGATGGGAGAATGGAGAGAACAAGCCTACTGTGGATAGACTATCTTTTAGAAGTCATTATCCCCATCCCTATAATCATACACGCACTCACATACACACACAGGTGATGTGCTCCTGCAGTTAATATTAAGATAGGTGGAATGAGTTCAGTTTGAGGAATGGATGAAAATGATGAAATGATGAGAAATGGATGAAAATGCAATCTTATTTTGTGTGTGATTAAAAGTGTTTATAATTTTTGATACAGTGCTGGATTAGAAAAGAAAGATAGATAAAGAATGAGGAAGAAAAGCATGATTCTGTTGGACTGCATCCTTTACTGAAAGTTTTATTACTGTGCAACACTATTTCTGATATCAAGTCAAATTGAAAAATCGCTAATTTGTTACAGATAAAGGATACTATTCAAATAATACGCTTCAAGTTAACAAGAAATTAACATGCTTCAAGTTCTTCTTACAGCTTGTATGTTACTCTTGCAAGAGCCAACATGACTAATTCTGTAACTATTTTTTGGTGGTAGCCTTTCACAAGTTTTAATGTTTGAAATTTAGATATAAATGTTACTTGAAAGAAATAGAGATTCTGTGGATTTGAGAGGTCTATTTTTACTTGTGCTATCTCTCAGGTCTTAAAAGGTTATCTGTTTACAAAACGGAATTTACCCTGATACACATGTGCCCCAAAAAGTCCATTACATTTGGGCAGATCCAAACCACATGATTCAAACAACCCTAGGTTTTCCCACACTGGCATTTACCATCACGGTCAATACTTGTTTTACCTAAACAGGATGGGTTCCACAACTTCCTATTCATACGGTTTTGCTGAATCAGCAGGAAGCAGAGATCCACAGTCAATAGCTTAATGTTATGTCCTAAACTATTCCATTTTAAGACAAGTCTGGGTATTCCAACAGCAGCTTCCCAGGCCGATCTTAATTTGCTTACGTTCCCTTCTATAAATTTCAAATTATATGCAATAGCAACTAGAGATGGGCAAATTGGTCTGATTAAAATAAGACCACATTGTATATCAGCCTATGTTTGTTTTTTTTATCATTGTATGAAGCAGTAATTCCTGTTCTAAGTTTTAGTTTGTTAGACTGAAAGTAGCTTCAGTGTGACAAATTAGGTTTCTCTGTATCTGCAGATATATACAATTACACACACATCGACATAAATTCTGTGCTGATGTAAATCAGCAAAAGCTCATTGAGTTCAACAGAGCTGCACCCACTTACAGCAGCACAGAATATGACCAGCTTAAGTATAAATTGAAAGATCTAAAACAATAAGAGCCAGCTGGTGTAAATCAACACAGTTCCACACAAGAAAATGACGAAGCACTTATTTAAACAAGTATATATATATATTTGGATCTATCTAGTCCTGAAAATTGTTCATCATAGAATATATCAGCCCTTTAAGGCCAGGTATATACTCTGGGAGGCCAGGGTATCCCATTCCAGGAGTACTGAAAAGGACGAAGGCCTAGGGAGCAGTGGAGGCAGATGCTGAGAGAGAGAGGAAGTGGGAAGCATCTGGGGAAGAAAAAGGGCTGCTATTTCTTTAAGGGCCCCAGACCTTATATAGTATGTCTACATTACAATACAAAACCTGAAGAACTAAGTCTCAGAGCATGGGTCAGCTGACTCAGGCTCGGGCTGTGGGGCTATAAAATTGAAGTGTAGACTTTCAGGCTCAGGCTGGAGCCCAGGCTCTGAAACCTCTTCCCCCCCCCCCCCCCCATCCTGGGGTCTCACAATGGGGGAGAGACTAGCAGGAGAAGGGTTGCTTGCCTGCTGATCGCTCCAAAGACAGAAGGAGAGGACTGGGGTGTTTTTGACCCTGGCCTCCAAGCTGTGGGAGAAGACTGGAAAACTATGCCCCATTAGGGTTACCTGGGAGGAAAATAATTGGTTATGAAGGATTTTGTTTGTTTGAAAGACTTTGATGCAAGCCTGGGTGGAGCAAGGCAAAAAGGGCCATCTGGAACAAGCAAACTCATGGCTGCAGCCAGCTACATTACTGAATTCTCTCAACCCCCATGAACTCCAATAGGACTCGAAGATTCTCAACCCCTCTCTGGAGTCTCTTCACACCTTGCAATATCAAACACAACAATTCTAAGGACACAGTGGGCTAACTCCATCCCTTGGTATAAATCCATTATGTTGTACAGAGTTGTACCAGGATTGAATATAGCCCACTGAATGTCCCGTTACTCCATTCCGCAAAATAAAATTGCATTACCAGCATAAGTACTACGCAACTGGAATTATAATATACATCTCTCATTTTAGCAGGCACATTTCTTTTGAAGAAATATCTGGAGTTTTGCACTTACAAACTTGCCAAATTCCTTAATTCTGTTAGGAACCTAATCTCACAGCATGCATATAGATTTTTTTTCTTTAGTATGATATGGAAGTTTCCAATAACAAATCTGAATTTCAATTTATAGGTGATAAAATTAATAGGACAAGTCGAAGACATAAAATATCACTTTTGCAATGGTCCTGAGAATATGCAGAATTTCTATTAATGGAGGAAAACACAGCAATGGTAAGTTGGCAATAGTCCAATGTCTGGAAGTCATTTGAATCATGGTAATTGCAATTGTTTAGTTTCTGCCCTCCATGTATTGATCTGGGGCCTCTCTGCAAGTCATTTTGTTACCATGGAAAGTTACTCTCAAATAGCTTTAAACTTGGCATAGCTTTTTGGACATTTTATTATTCCTACTGACATGTCTCAATTATATTTCAAAATTTCTACAGATCCTAATTTTCAGTATGTGGTGGAAACAGGTGCCTTGAAATTAAGAGATTTGTGCCTCTGGAGATCATTACACTTCTGACTGTTATTTTCTTAAATTTTATAAACTGGACTTTTAGTCTTCAAAAATCAGGTTTGAATTTTCTTCTTACTGAATAATATGTACAATGTTAAGACAAAGGAAAATTGATCTGTAAACCTGGAGGGAAAACAAAACCTGTCTTTGAAATAGAACTTCTACAAACCATTTATTTTTATTTTATAAACTGCCTTTACTGCAAAGCTGACTTAGAATAGAAAATTGGAATATGAAGTTCAGGCCATTACAACCATACCTGTCTAACACAATTTAGGGCTTGTCTATGGGGACACCAGGAAAATAAATCAAAATTAACGTATCCACTTTAAATTCACACTTTTAGTTCATTCAGATGAATTCTCTTGGTGTCTCCATCCGTGTAGACAATACCTAAAACACAGCTGGATAGTTCTTTCATCAAATAGCATGGCTCTTTGGAGAAGAAATTAGTGGTGATAACTACATTTCAGGCACCATCTAAATCCATTATTTTTTACTTGCAAACCCTACTCGTGCAATTTATATTTTAAAAGTGTAGTTCTGCTCTGAGAAGTAACTATGAAAAATGGCTCCATCATACATAAGAGATTTGCTCTCTGTGTGTATACAGAGTCATAACTGTTGATTTAGAATTTTTAAACATCTGTTAATCAGGCAGAGCCAACAGATAGAAGAGAACTAGATACTATCCCTTTTAGAGCACCATGAACAGAATTGTTCCAGAGGGGTAGCCGTGTTAGTCTGTATACAGCAAAAACAATGACAGTTCTGTGGCACTTTAAAGACTAACAAATTTAATTTTTGTAGGCATAAGCTTTCGTGAGACTCCTGAAGTAAGCTGAGTCTCATGCAAGCTTAGGCCTACAAAAATTAAATTTGTTAGTTTTTAAAATGCCACAGAACTCTTGTTGTTATGAACAGAATTGTTGATTAAACTCTGATTATTTACACCTGAAAGCCATAGGAATGCACAGATGTCACTGAAGCAATCATTAGAAGGCATTTAGCTGCAGAGGTTTATATGTGGACATAGTCTAGCTTGAAGAAATTTGATGCAATGACAGGCAAGAAGAAAAAAAAATAGCTTGACTGAGTTCTCAGGCTGAGTTTGCAGGGCTGGCAGTTGGGGAAAAACATCTTTGTACTTGTAAAGGGAGCACATTTGTTAATGGAAATCACTGAGACATAATTCACACAAAACCTCACAATGCCATTTTTAGAGTGTCACTTTTCAAAGTAAAAACACATTTTAAACCATTTTGAGTTTGTGGGGAAAAAGTGGTCCATTTTGATCACTTTAAAGAACAATTAGCTAGGGTGAGTCATTTCCTGGATTACAAAGTTTCCACTAAATTTTCCTGATTGCATTTAGGTCTAAAGTTGACATGACACATGGAAAATAATATGGGCCTCTATTCAGAGCAGTATATAAATATATGCCTACCTACAATTAAATGAGACTTAAGCATGTGCTTAAAAACTGTCCTGAATAAAATGCTCTCCTAAATCAGCATCATGGGTCCTGACCCCAGTGTTATAACTGACACCTCAGACCTTGCATTTACTGTAGTTTTGTCTCTCTCACTAATTTTTTGATCAGTTTTATTGACCTTTTAAATAAGAATCTTATTATATTTCCTGCAGTACACTGAATTGGTTTTAGTTAACCATTACACATTTGGACACTAGGTAAGGGGGCAGTTTCCATTTTTAAGATAGATTAACAAGAAATTTTGTTTGTTTTTCCATTTTTGTATCTTTAACAAATTCTGATTCCTCCACTGCCTTGAAATCTTTGTAGCCATGTCAATGCTACTAGTCTGATTTATTAGCATTTTCCAGTCACTTTGAAAAAGTATAATGATGTTGCAGGCTGCAAAGCAATACAGAACCAGTCAACGTAATTATTTTCTAGGTAATAATTTGACTTGTTACAATAAATATTTAACCCTTTTGTTAGAGATTTTTATTGCGTAAAACCACCTGTGTTCACCAGCAACTATCAGCAACCATTTTTTTCAACAATGAGGACTGGAATCCAAAGCCTGAGGTTTTAAAAGCTGTCCAATTCCCATTAAAATTAAATGGTAACTGGGCTTTCTAACTCCTTAGGAGGATTTGAAAATCTCAACCTAAATGACCTAGTACTCCATCATACCTGATACAAGGGCAAGAGAGTCACATCGTGGAATACGTGGGTTAGAGAAGAATGCTAAATGCGTGAGGTTTGCAGTGCTCACAAACATGCTATTGACCATCCAGAAAACTAAACTCCCATTGTGAAAATGTAAACAGTTAGGGTATTTAAGTCTTTTTTCTCTCACTCTCCACACATTAAAGCTATCTCCTAGAGCAATGAAACCTTATTGGTTTCTTAAAGGCTGCAGTCTTGAAAGCGACACTATTACATATCTGTAAAAAAGCACCCCAATGCCTACAGCTTATCCCACTATTTAAATACAGATGGATGAAAAAATTTGGTTCAATGCACTTAAGGGCAAAATGTACTTTTCAGGTCTACCTTGCATGATGTTGCCTTTATTATGAAATCCCTGGTAGATTTCGTTACCCCTTTCCACACTACGAAGCTTCATTATTTATACATACACACTGCATCTTCTCTGCTTCCCACTGCATGCCTAAAGAAGCTCTTAGCCATGACCTCTTTATCTTGCAGGACATACTCCTTTGACTTGTCAGAAGCATGGCTGTATTAATCTACTTAGATTAACTAGTCATGCCTTTTCCCATTGTCTTTTTCAGTATAGTCAAATCCAGTGTTAAGGTCTGTCTCAAATTGTTACAGAATTTAATGTCGTTGTCTCTGGAATTTTTACACCTAATTATGCTGTTAACATAAATGTACCTGCTAAGGTAATGACATCTGAGGGAAATCTTCCCCTCTCTCACACTAAGCTGCTATCACAATTCACATAAAACTTTAAAATGTCTGCTTTAACTGACAAAAAGGGTCAATAGGTCTCCTGTGAAAGCTTGTTCCACTGCTTAATAATTTAGAGTTAGTCTAATAAAATGGTGCTCACTGATCGATGAATCTCTGCTACAAGTAGTGGATGTAGGTATGGAAGTTGACAACTAAAAGAAATAAATGTAGGCAAACAATTCAGCGGAGATAAGAAAAGGTCTGAGTCTCAAATGCTTTCTCAGCCCCCGCTATGATTGCGCCTGCTATCAAAAGAGGTCTGAATAGATCCCTCAGCAGTAAAAGCAAAGGCCTTAAAAGATACCATATCCACACATCAAGGCACAGAATGTACCACTCACACTCAGTGTATCCCATTTGTACCAACCAGCATCAGAGACAGGCCATTGGACGAGATAACCCTAGGTGCAAACTGATATGAGAATTCCTCAGTTCATAGGATACCACAGCATCCATAGCTTTCACATATTAAATCATCAATCAAACCTCACTCTGGCTTCAGAGTCCAATTAATCTGCTGCATGTTGGAATGAGGATTTCCACAGAGGGTGCAGGTAGAAACGCTCTCCCTGTGGAACTGCTTTCTCTGCCTGCTACTTCAGCCATGGGATTGCCGTTGATCCCATGGCCAGGATATTTCTCTTCTGCCTACAGTGGACCTGCAGAGTTTTTTAACTCAGCCACCACCATCCAAGCATACTCCTGTAGACTGGTACTGTGTTCCATGGCCCCTAAGAGTCTACATCTCCCATACAGGTCCCCAGATCACGTCCTCACCAGTTTGGCTGCAGCCAGCCTCCTTGCTTGATCACAGAACAGCAGATAATGCTACCTTCTGTCAAACTAAGAGTTACTCCTGTAATTTAAATTCAGCCTGTATGACTATAGCCAAACAATTTCCAAAACTGGACCAAATGTTCATGTCACACAGGTATACTGATATTCACAGCTGTCACTTAAAAAGTCTGGTAGATTGTCTGTCTTTTTAAGAATCACCAAGCACTATGCATGAATCACAGAATTTGGCACAACAAAAGCAGCTGTCATTGTGGATTTAGTCTCCAGGACAATGCTTTGACTCTTTGTTATCAGGAGAGCATATGAGTAGTAGCAGCATCCTCAACTAAAAAAAAAAAAAAAAAGAATGAATAAATCTAAGAATTTGCATGGAAATCTGAAAATAATTGCTACTTTATATACCGCACATAAGGTCATGTGTGAAGAGACAGCTGATAACTCCTGAATGCCTTAAGAGAACAATTAAGTTACCTGTTTCACAGGAGCATATAAATCAACTATTAGAAGAAAGGTGAGTGTCCCTTGTAAAATATGATTGGATTATGTTTGTCCTGTACCAGCTAATTTTCTGTATGCTTAACACTGCTGTTGTACATTAATTTCTACAGTGCTTGTGTTTGAAACTGAATGGAATAAACTGTTCTATGGACTTGTTACTCTCTTGTTTCTTTCACATGCTCCAGTACTAATATGACTTACCTTTGACTATTATATATAGGAGGAGATTCTATATTATATAGGAGGATATTCAGCTGAAGAATTTTTTTTAAAAAACAGCATTTGATTAAAATGGTTGTAGACATTTTAATAGACATTTGGAGGTTAGTGACAGAAAAGGCTCATCAAATCACTTACTCCATCTCCCTGTCAGGGCCAAATTGTTCCCTACTGTATATTTTGTGGCATTTCAGCTATTCAAGTTGCATAGTGTTTCAAGCAATGGAGCTTCCACCACTGCCTTTGGGATATACTTCCATTGACTGTTAGATCTCATTATAAGGAAACATTCCACCCCCTCCTCTCCGCCCCCCAGATATAACCTACATTTTTGTTTTCTTCTTTCCTTCATTTTGCAAATTCTTGCCAGTAAATCTGTCAACCACAGTTATACTGACTATTACTATTGTCCTTTTTTCCTCCTGCATGGTGCTCTGAACTGAAAATCATGAGGGACCTTATCCAGGACACTATCCAGATTGGCAGGCACCAAATCTGAGCTCTTTTTCTTATTCTGTTTTGCAAAGTACATGAAAACCTGGCTTTCTTTATTTATTTAAACATCTCAGCATCTACCCTCAGCCCTTCCTGCCTGGAGTCTTTCCCTGCTCTTTATCTTTGCAGGAATTCCTAGGCCTTTCTACCTAGAGATCTTCTACATGCTCACAGCATCTAAGTGGGCCTCCAGATCCAAACCTTTTCCCCTCCCCACCCCCAAGCAAGGATCTCCTGCAGGAGCCTCCTGCTGTCTGCAGCCTCTGCCACAACTTCCTGTTCCTTGCTCTCTAGAGACCAGCTCTATATAGATAGATGCTGTCCTCTATCAGGGCCCACTGCAAGGCTATTAAATGAGGCACAAGTGGGCTGGCCCAGTTCCCTTTTAAAGGGCCCAGCCCACCCTTTGACACAAAGGGGGAAAAATCAGTTACTGGGAGCAGCATCTGCACAGCAGGCTGCTCTGGAAAAATGACAACAAACATGGAAAAATATCATATAGTTTAGTAGAACGCTAAGCAACGTTAATTTTATGTTCCTAGGCTTTCACAATCTATCAGAAAAGGCAGGACATGTAGCAAGAGGGAAACCCCCCAAGAATTGCTTGGCAGGGGAAATAGCCATCCTGTGGGTGATGAGGACCAAGGATTCAGACAATGTGGAAATAGCCAAGATTCCCAGGATATGGTCCTGGTTCACTTTCAATTGGCTCAGCCACCATACCAGGAGCAAGACATCTCTCCTTGCTGGCTCCACAACCTCAGTGTCTCTGCTTCCAAGAAAGGAGTGGTATATTACAGTGTTCTTCTCTGAGTGACTGGCCACATGGATTTCACTTCTGGTATGCATGTGCCCGATGAGCTCCACTATTGAAACCCAGAGTGGGATTTGAGCGCACCCTAAAACACTAAATAGGAAAAATCCTCCTTTGGAAGAAATATATTCATTTTTTTCATCCCCTTCTGACACAGCAGGGAGGTCTTCCCCCCCACCTCACACATACTCCACTCTCACATTTATGAGCCCTAGAGGATTGATAGGGAATCCAGGGATTGCTCTTATAAAAAACAGATCACAGGGGTCTCATTGGGGAACATTCACCCTGGTTGCCAAGCCCATTACCCTTACAATATACAATTTTGGCCATATCATGCTCCTTGGGAAATGCAGTCAGATAAGAAACCTTTCTTCAATACCCCTCTCCCCAAGAATTAGATCCCTCTTCCCTATATGACATTGTGTGTGTACTAAAGAGGGTCAAACTGTACAATCTCATAATCTGCACCAGAAGGAGCACCCGCAGGAGACAGATGGTCAATTGATTTCAACAGCAATATCTTTTTCTTCACCAAGTGAGGCAGTCATCCCTTCTATTCCTTGCCAACTGGATGATTTAGAATCTTATTACACATGGCAGATACTTTGGAGATTCTTCCAGGCTTGCAAAATGCCCTTGTGGATTCAGCTCAGCAGATGCTTCTCAGACTATTACGTCTGGATTATAAAAGACTCAGTCCCGCAGAGCATCTTTCCATAGCGGTGGTGTCAAAAATTAGACCTATTTGCCACAGACCTGTTGCTCCAGAAGGGGTTTGAAGCCAGGCTTCCTAACAGTCTGCTTGCTCATCTCATGGGTGCAAGGGCTCATAAATGTCTATCCATTAATCCCATTAATACCAAGAATCTTGAAATAAGATTCAACTTCAATCATCATGGTTGTCCCAGCTTTGCCCAAACAGTTCTGGTACTCAGATCTAGTGAATCTATCAACATAACAACCAGTCAGGCTACCTGTACACAGCAGAAAAATTTCTATTACTGATTTATGCCCCACAATCAAGAAGTTTTCTATCTGGGCAGAACATCATCATCAGTTTCCCTTGGCAGCTCTCATTTCTGCTACTTTGGATTATCTGCTAACTCTAAAACATTTGGGACTATCCATCATCTCTCTAAGTGTAAATTTATCACTAATATCTGCACACCATTCTCCAGTTCAGGGACATACCACATTTTCCATTCCTATAGTTGCTAGATTCCTCAAAGGTCTTATTCATGTGTTCCCTGATCTGGGAGCTTCCTCCCCTCCCTTTTCCTGGGACCTCAGAGTTATCTGGCTTCATGGGACCCCCTTTCAAGCTCTTACCATCCTCCTCCTTTTACCTCCTGTCTGTAAAGACTGTCTTTTTAGTACACATAACATCAGCTCGGAGGATATGGGGAATCAGGACCTTATGGCTGGTTCCCCTTACAGAACATTCCATATAGATAAGGTGACTCTTAGCCCACACCTCAACTTCCTGCCTAATATTGTTTCTTATTTTCACTTATATTAGTTGATTTACCTTCCAGTTTTCTTTCCACTACCCCATTCAAACCACGGAGAAATGAAATCACACTCCTTTGACATGATTAGTGCTCTTTCATGCTACCTGAAGAGAACAAGACCATTCAGGAGCACTCCCACACTGTCTGTAGCCTTTGCAGATAGGGATAAAGGTGCAGCAGAATCCACCCAAAGGTTGTCTAAATGGGAATGAGATAGCAAAGTTAGATCCACCCATGCATGTTACAACCCACTCCACAGGGCTCAGGCAGCTTCTGGAAGAAGCGAATATATACAGTCCTGGAGCATACCTACCAGTTCAACCTGCCAAGGCCCAAATACAAAAAAGTGACAAAATGAGGGATGCACAAAAACTATTAATGCTATCTCAGTTTCAAGATTCTCTATATGTGATGCAAGTAATGTCAACAAAAGGAAGAGACACCAAATTTATGTGCAACATAGTTAACTTTGATGGAAAACTGAATGAGGTTTTTAAAAATAAGAGACATCTGAGAGATGTCCCAGAGCCTTAAAATTCCACCTATTGTACAGAATAGCTTGGGGTGGCGGGGTGGGGTGGGGGTGGGGGGACGGAAGTAAGTGAATTCCCTGTTGCTCAATGGATTCATCCCGGAAGGCAGGAAATCCTTGAAGAGAAAGGATAAATTGCAAGCATTCTGGACTGTATATCTTTAGTTCTATAAGTGAGTCTTTCCCTTCCACCAATATTCTTGAAAGGTGTCATTGTTAGAATATTCTATCAGGACACCTCACTGTGATGTATCACTTTGATGTGTTATTGAGAATGATCAGCCAGGCTGATGAGCTATTACAACAATGTATCACTAGAGAAAACTGTCATTCTTGTGATATATTAGTGAAATAAATCATCTGATTGCTATTCATAGATCATATGTCTCTCAAGAGATAATAGTGTTAAGGGAAAGAAGGGTGCTAAGGTGAAGTAGAGACTATACAATTACAAGATAATGTTTTTTTAATATGAGTGTGTATGTGAAGAATATGAAATGTATTATGAAACAGTGGATGCTGCTGACATCCGGACAAGACAGACCGGTAAATGCACATTCAGAATTATCTAACTTTGAGCAGTTGGTAAATATCAGATTGTATCTGACAAAGTAGGAGGAGAAAAGCCTACCTTAACTGAAAACATTAGCTGAGGAGTTATTCCATTGTTTCTTTGAGGCCTACAGGGGCAAAAATCCTCTCTTATCAGTTAAAGAAGGCTGTCCTCCAGGCTCAGATCCAAAGCTAGTTTGAGGGGACTCTAATTTGGATGGATTGATGGACCTAGCCAGTTATCAATCCTCTTGAAAGATACCATTGTACCATTCACTAAACAGCCAACAAGTGATTTCAGAATGGGCTAGACTTTAGACTGTTAAATTAAGAAATATCCTCTACACTGCCTTCCATAATTGCAAAATTATCCACTCACCCTTTGATGCAGTAGAAGTCCAACCACCTTTAAGTTTGGTCACATAGATTTTGATTGGAATATGTAATATGTAATATTTCCCTTTCTAATGTCTGTATATTTTTCAATAATGTTGAATACACTCTGGTAATGTACTCTGGTATCCTCTATAATCCAACATCCCTTTTATATGCAAATTCATGGTTCAAGAAAATCCCCACCTGTGGTTAATTCTTGTGGAAGATCTCAGTTGCCATGTGCGTCAAAGGATTGTTAATCAGTTCTTTAGTCTTTACAGAGTTGGTTTCTTCCTTTCATCTATCCACTCTGGGGTGTTAAATCTAGACCCTATTCATTTCTACTGAGGTAGCACTCTATACAGAGAGAGAGCCCAGTTGCCTGGTTTGTGCTTTGGATAGCTTGCATGACATACATCATGAGAGAGCACTCATGTCCTGGGGCCGGCACTCTATTCATGTGAACAGAAAAAGGAGGACTTCAAACTTAAGGGAATTTTAACAGGTATGTGAAGGGAGTGTTGGGGCAATGACAGCCGGTCAAACTATTCAGTAAAAACAGTTATTACAAAGTTAGTCTCCATTTTGTTGATACTCAATCTCAATTTCAGTCACATAATTTGCCAAATAGTCTGTATTAAATATTTTCATTGAATTGTTCTCCTACAGTCTGAATCGTGCCTCAGAAAGTCAATGGAAAAGTTCTCATTAACTTTGAGCTGGCCTTTTGCCTATTAGTTATCCATTATTTGTATTGATTGACTTCTCAGTTATGTGGTATTGCTTCTGCTCCCTGATTATATAAATTAAGCCTTCTAATTCCAGTATGAAGTTTTGGATGAACACAGCTTCATACTAAAATTCATTAAGCTGTTGAGACTAGTGAGGAATGAATGGCAGCTGTCCAAATACTCAATGAATATGGTAAAAAGATTCCATGAATCACGGCAAACCAAAACTGCTGCTATTATTTGTGGGGGGAAAATGCATGAATTAGGGTATATCTACGCTGCCAGCAGCATGTCAGCAGTGCAGGATCGATTCTGCAGGATCGATTGAGCGGCATTGGAGACCCGCTCAATCGATCCGCAAGGTGACGCTGTTAACCCACCCCCACAAGAAGAGTAATGCTGTGTCGACCAGAGGGCATTTCCCGCTGGCACAGTGCAATGGGAATGCCATGGTAAGAAGAAGTTAGGAAGTCGACGGGAGATACACAAGCTATTTTATATAGCTTGCATATCTCCCTTTGACTGCCACCAAAATCCACCCGCAGTGTAGACCAAATCTTAGCCGGTTGAATTGTGAAAGAGAAAACTCAAGTGCTGATGCACTAGTAACTAACTGCTATGGTTAAAAGACGTACAACCAGTTATCAGTTTCCAACCATGTGTTAATTTGAGCAGATCATCCACAAAGAATAAATAAATTGACCATGATAGTCTGCTGTCTTTCTTCCAAAGTAAGCTTTTCAGATTCTATCAAAAATCAGGTTAATCACTGATTTTTCAGGGGGCATAGTTATCTATAAAAGGGATGCCAGGTCTTTAATGCAGGTGATAATGTCAATTAAATGGAATACTGCTGGTATCACAGGACAGTGGTCTTCCTTCTCTATAAAACTGCCAAGGCAAAGCTGATGCACTTATCCAAAGTTAAATGAAGGCATGTTACATTAAGTGACAACAGCCTACCCTAATCTCTTTATTTCTGTTCTACCAGATGATTAATGTAGATGGTGCCATGTTTTGTTGTGGATGTTGGTGTATTAGAATGACATTTGTTCAGTGTGCATTTATTGCAAAGCTGCACTCTGACCGATGGAGAGAACAGACGCATTCTAAGATGCATCTAGGAAAATGGCTCATTCCAAAAACCAATATGATTTTTAAAAGGAAATAAGTCTCATGTAAATTCATAAATGAATTTCTCACCAATATATATTAACCATTATTGCCTTTAGCTTAGGTCTAAAAATATGACTAAATTTCCAAAAACTCATAATATATAGAGAGAAATAGTCATAACAAAAATAATTAGCATTTATATAGTGCTTTGTATGTTCAAAACACTATAAAACCATGAATTAATTAATCCACAGCTATCCTGTGAGGCAGGAAAATATTATAAAAGTCAAAATAAATGTAATTGTGGCATTAACGGGTGCTCTCATTAATATGCAATGCCATAGGCCCCTTTTCTAAAACTGCTAATGAGGTTATCAATTGTAGTGGTGGTAAGTTTTTGCTATATTAATAGCAGTCTGTTGGGAATCGGACTGAGACGCACCAACTCATTGGGAGTGAGGGGCTGCATTTCAGTGTTGAGTGTACGGGGCCCTCTATATACAGCCTGTGATGTTCTGTAGCAGTCAGTGTTTTCTTGGTATAAGGTGCTATGCCTGTGTAAAGAATTACAGGGAGGGACTTTCAAAGGAGGCTTCAGGGAGTTAAGTGCTCACCACTGATATAAATTCATACAAAGAGGGTTACAGGAGGATATAAAATATTATGGCCTGATTCTGCACCATTGAAGCCAATGGAACCTTTGCCATTACCTTCAATGGGTGCAGAATTAGCCCCTAATATTGCAACCTCAGTGTATAGGTAGAGTTTGCCTATTATTCAGAGCCGTTTTTTTGGAGGGGGCATTATTGTGTTTTGTTTTCTGCTTTGATTGGCTAAAATCCATCTTCCTTATAATTACTGAAAAGAAATCATCTGCAAACCAGCCACTTTTAAAAATAAGATGTTTCCTTCATGCAGCAGACACACTAAAGAAGCTTCACCTGCTTGAAAGATTTATTTCTGGAAACATTTTTTTTTTTAAATTCACTCCAGCATCAGATGAAAAAAAGCCAAGGCTAATGAACAAAAAATCATCCACTCAGCAATGTTTTTAACAGTTCTGTCCTCACTTTTGCAATTCACTCTTTTGTAACAGTCCTGGAGCAATAAAGCAGAATAGACAGAAGAAACAGTATACTTCACTTTCCCCTTAAGCTCTGCCAGAATGGACAACTTCGGAACAATTTAGCATTAAATTCTTCTTCACAGCCCTCTTCACAACTATCTTCAGTTTTATTCACTCCACTGTGAAAACACATTATCTCAGGAGACTATTATCCCATACTCATAAATAACATCTGCCCCTATGCTCCACTCTGCTGCTTGGTATGGAGAATGGCCATAGAGAGGACTGTCCTCAGGAGACCCCTCTATGTTCACATTTCATGTGCGAATCCATAGGGATTTGTCAGAAAGATGAAACGAAGGAAGGGAAATGGAGCCAAACAACAGCTGTTCTGTGGTGCATGATCTAGCAGACATCTGGTTCAATATTTGTCCTCACCTTCCCTGGTGAAAGGCATAGGAGAGATGCACAACTGGGGAAGTTGATGGCAGCCTGGCTCCTCAGGGACAGTATCAGAGACCAACATATATGGAGTAGTTCTTCATGCAGAGACCTCAAGATCCACAGCTATAGGTCTGTGTTTTCCTTGCAGATTGTTTGCAATGCTGCCAACCTCTTACCCCTGAAGGAACAATGAAGGGAAAACTCCACAAGCTTACAGAGATGCCCCTTTTTTCTGTTTTATATTGGTTGCAATGGAATAGAATGCTATCAGCCCCATAGTTATTTCTAGAGAGTATTCTTTCACTCTTCATTATGTGATTTACTAAGGTAATTCTTGATGGCTCTCATTCAAGACAGTGTTTACCTTTAAGCACCTGCTCAAACTTATACTTAAATGTGTATTTGAGTATTATCCTGTATACTTGTATTGAATCAGGATGTATTTAAGCATATATTTATGTGCTGTCCTGAATTAGGGCATATATGCTGTGGAGAATAATTTTTTTTTGCTTTGTTGGATGTATTTTATTGAATTGAAACTGTACAAGTAAATTACACATTTCGCTTAAGCACAAAAGGACGGTGACTCTAAAATATACTGCTTACTACAGACATGTATTGACCAAAAGCAATTTATTGACTTCACCCATAAATCACTCTATTCAGATCTTTGAATACAATATGATCATTATAGACAATGGCGGAAGGAGAGGGTAAAGAAGCCAGTTCAGAACATCAGGGGACACAAACAGGTGAACTCTGGAGAAAAGATGAAGAAATGGAAAATATAATGTGCATAACAGGAGAATAGCAGAAAGGAAAATATCAGCAGGCTGAGAGAAGCGTTGAGTGGACAAAGGAGGACAGTTGAATATTTGTGAAGTCCAGCGAAGCAAGGTGGAGTATTAGTGAAGGCTAGAAACAGCTGGAATTATCAAGGAGAATAGTGAACTGAATGAGTGATGAAGAGGATAAGGGACAATCTGCAGAAAGACTATTCTGTCATTTGCTATTTGCAACAAAAGACACAAAGTCATATTTTCAGAAAGATCAGTGAAGAAGGCTTTAGGGATTAACCCTATATGAAGTAGTGAAAAACTGTGAAACACAAGAAAGAGCCAAAAACACAAAGCAAAGAACTAGGTGGACATAAGAAGGAATCAAAGCAAGCCAGTGAAATACTGAAAAGAAGCACTGAAAAAAGCCAAGAAATCAGGATGAACTTGCAAAAGAAAGAGTACCGAAGTAATTCAGAGGGTTAGAAAAAAAATCTTCATTGACTATATAACCCTGTAATCACATTGCAAAATCATAGATCAAATATATGGTCCTCTCAATTCAATGGCCAATGGAACTATCGAAGAACATTCTACATGTAGAAAATATTGCCATGTATTATCACAGGAATCACTTAACAGCTCTGTGTGGAGTAAAGTATTTCAAATTGACATATCTTATATATTTCAATGCTATTTATCCTATATTATGCCATTACTTTTTTTTTGTCCAGAACATTGACATGCAGCTATGAAAAGTACCTTTTATGCACCACAAAGCAACTTCCATGTAGAATTACTAGTCTTTTATTTGTAGGACATTTGCAGAAAAGTTCCGGATATAAAAAAAAAATCTATTAGTTTAAAGTTAATATTAAGTTAAATAAACTGTGCGTTTAATAGCAAACTTCCTATCATACATGTATGGGGATGTTTCATGAATAATCCTCTGAAAGAACAGAACTAACTTCAGTCAGGCAGTAGAGTGTTAACAGTAATCTTTTGTCTGATCTAGTGAAATTGTATTATGTAACTGAATGATGATAATTTTGCATCAGAAAGAACAGCAGTCTTCTTCTTTATATCTGGCATATTTAATATAATACATTTCTTTAAGCAGAACCTGTATTCAGAAAACATGGATATAATCCTTAACACTTACAATGGGAGTTTAGAGTTAATTGCTATCTAGTGAGCATTGCACTACTCACTTCGCCTACGTCCCTCCTAAACAGAACAAGCATGTGCACAAGAAAACAGTAAAAAAACTGACTATAAACCTGACCCAAAACCCAGTGGCATAAACAGCAATCTTTCCATTTCCTTCAATGAGCTTTGGATCAGGACATAGGCTGGATTTTCCATGATCACATAATATTTTTTCCTAGCATCTCAGCCTCATTCAGTGCTCAGAATGGATGGCACTCAGGAAATGAGGCAGCTGTTGAACACCTATGCTCATTCAATTAGCAGCCTCTGCCTTGTTTATTACAAACCACCCAAAGACTGCAATAAACACAGACTCATTCATTTCCTGATGGGCTTTTCTATGGTGCTCATCACTATAGTATCTGAGTGCCTCTCAAACATTGATTTTTTTCTTGAGTGTGAATAAGTAAGAGACCATTGTTATCCCCATTTAGCAGATGGGAAAACAGACACAAAAAGATTTGCCTGAGATTACACAGTAAACCCATGATAGAGCCAGAATGAGAACCCAAGACTCTCCTGGCTCCTAACCCTCTGTTCATTCTGCTGACCCACACTACCAAGCATAGCTCTCATTGATTCACCTGTACCTGTGTGTGCTCAGCACTTCTGCACATCAGGCCCCAGATGTCTCAGACTGGGCACTTAGAAACTGAGGAATGTACCATTAGAAGACTACTTTCAACCCATTAGTTTAAGTGGCTTGTGATTTCATAGGACAAAGAAAAAGCACTTCTCTGTTTCCACAGCTAATTTTCTTACTGATTTTCAAAGACCAGCTGCAAACTATGGCAATGTAAGAGCTTCTCAAACAAAGGTCACAGAAATTGTTAGATAACCTAACTACAGAGATCTCTATTCAGGGGACTGTAATTTTCAAATCCATTGAAAATGCCTATATTGTTTTCTCGATACAATAGGAAGAAAATGAGAATTGCAATTGGTCTAATAAAATATATTTATTACCTCGCCCACCTGGTCTCGCTAAAGAAAAAAATAAACAAACTATCAAATTTATGGGCTACAGAATTCACATGAAAACAATAAAGTGCCCCGTGCTTCCCAAATTGCATGCAAATCTAATTTAATTTGCTGTGGGCCAAATCTTTCTGCATAACTGCAACAAAACAATATTTAAAAGGAGATACGAAAGGGAAGCAGTGAAAACAAAATGTTTGAGGAAAGGCAAGTCCACAGAAAATGTGACAAAACTCAACTCTTCCCTGAACACCAACACTTCAGCAACAGGCACTTGGTATAGTCTACAGATGGATCAAGAGTTGTTCACTACTATACAGTCTACCTTAGAATTTTTATTTTTCAATACATTTTCATGCTGCAAACAGTAAGACAGCACTACTAGTGCTGCCACCTGTGTCAAAAACCGTGTCATCTAACCCTGTTCAGAGCAGGTCTAACTGACAAATATATAATAGATTTGGTTTTCCTGCTTCCATATCACCTTTGACTGACATTTATGTGGCTAGATTTTCAGGATCAATGAAAGCAAACCCCACACAGCTGACTTCTTTGTCATTGCACCTTGTGAGATCAAAGGCAGCTTCAGGAGAATGGCACATGAATGCAAGAAAATGTACAATGAAGAGCAACTAAAGAAGGTCTAAAAAAGAGAAGCCAGGACTTCTGAGGTGGGTAGAGACAACATGACCATTCCACCACTCTGGAGAAGGGAGAGAAACTTGCTACACTCTGCGTCCAGCTTGCTTTGCTGGGTCAGGAGGGTGAGACATCACCCCATCAAACTGTATATACGTGTAATAGCAGAGTGCATAAGTCATGCTAGCACCACTACCAAATGCCAGTTTCAGTCTAGTCCCAGTCCCTTCTGTGTTTAGTACACTCTTCTGAGTTCAGGAGCAGCTGCATCTAAAAGGGGATTTTCCTAAGGAGAAATGGGGAAGCAGCACAGTACCATCTCCCAAGAGTCCTGTCAGAGGAAAACAGCTTAAAGTTATGGGCATAGCTCAATAGGAGTCCTGCCAAAGGAAATTCCATGAAAAATCAAGGCACCAACCCCTGCCAGCTCTGCCTATCTTCTTGACTTTAGCAGCCTGCCAAAGGTTAGAGGGGTCATTGTCAGCAGCTTGTGTAAACTAGGCACCATTCACAGGAGACTTTATAGTATTGGAGGACAAAGGCCGGATTTTTACCTCTCTCCTTATATGAGCCAAGCTTGCCCTAATTTCCAACAATTTACATGCTTGAATTTTGAAAATGTATTTCAGGATTGCATTCAGATGCAAGGTCAGTTGTTTGCACTTCACTGTGAAGTGTATACAATTTGGTTCTGGAAATGTCTAAAGGTTGGGATTTTCAAAGGACTCTGGAACCTAAATTCCACTTAAATTCACTGGGAGCTGGGTGTCCAACTCTATTAGGCATCTTTGAAAATCCCAGCCTCCATCAATGAGAATGAAAATCATGCCAATGTGCAGTTAAAGTCCTTTGCTTTACTCAGTCCCCACAAGGTTCAAAGTATCTCCTGTGTAGTGATGTCTAAGGACCTACCTAGATAAAGATGACAGGCTGAGGTCAAGTTGGAGTTAATTAACGTATGTCTACTAACCCAAACCTAACCTTGACCTGTTTTCCTAATCTGGTTGAATCCCAAGGGAGCTAAAGGCATTTATCACCTTGAAGGAGACACTCAGCATGTCACAGTCTGAAGTTTAAGTGGTGCAGTGGATCTTGGGCAAACCTTCTGCACCGGTATAAATTCCACCCTAAATGATACACTTACACTGACTGTAGAGGGCATTTTGATAGATTACCCAAGAACATTCAGAATATGAGGAGCTTTAGAAATAATGGATTACAAATGTCCACAATCAAAGTGAACAATAATCAGCCTTTGTATGTTAAAGAAGGCATCTCTATTAACCAATAGATGCTCTGAGAACTTTTAGAAAATGAATTAAGTCTAGATAACCCAATAGCATTTTAAAGGATTTACTTTGTATTTGAACTATAGCTGATTTTCTTGAGGGGATTACAAAGTGAAAATACTTGTCACGGCCAAGTCCACTCTTTAAAAAGAGTGATATAGCTTGCTTTTTTCATTAATATCAGATTGTTTAAGTAAAACAGGTAGATATTAAGGAGTTAATTATATCCAGGCCATGATATTATTAGATATGAGAAAGGATTTTCTGTTTACAGGCTATATATTAAATTTCATATATCCTTTCCTATGATATGTGCACAACTTTTGCTGACTGAGAAATTTGCTGTATTGACTTGCTGATAATTCTATTCCAATTTTCCACAAATGGTTCAGTATTACCATATAAATGGATGTGAAGCACAATGACTATTCTATTTTCTCACCAATGGCTCCTGTACTATCTAACAAACACGACTGAAGTCTTATTTTCTTGGAAGATCCAGTCACTAAAGGACTCTTTTCCTAGCCTGTTAGTAATTTTGCTGTGTGAAAAATGCTCTCTTATTTTACTGTAAGCAAGTTCAATGAACAAAGGGGGAAGGAAGGAATATCACATTTTCTTTTTAATAGAATGAATAAAAAATAATCTGTTTTACTAATTCTCTCTCTATATCACACGCTTTTTTACATCTATAACAACATTAAGCAATGTAAAGGAAGACCTTTAACATTCTACAAGGAGAACTATAGAAGTTGCCAATCACTATGCCAGTGTATTTTATTTGCACTCAGGCTCTTGCCTGTAGTTTGCCATCCTTTCTTATGGTTTGCTTTTCTTTGGTATAAAATGTGAAAAATGGACATGGAAAGTCAAAAATGTTGCTAGTACAGGAGACTATGTTTATGAAATGAGGTGATGTTAGAGTAGAAGTGACTTTACTAACACTTGGTTTAATCTTTGTGTGTGACCCGTGTGCACTGGGTGTTTGTGGATGACTGAGAAGACTATGTGATCATACAGTTGTTAAAAAGTGCTATGCCTTCTCTCTCCTGACACCAAATTGACTTGTGTGTGCTTACTAAAAATTAAAAGGTGACCCGTCTGTGGATAAAATAAAAATCCATATAAATCTTTATCCAGCCTGGACCTAAACTGGAACCACCAAAATATTATGAGAAAAGTTGTTCCTGTGATTATTTTGACTGAGACCAGAATTGCAAATCTTCAAAATGTTGCAAAAAAGTAGTGTCCTAATGACATTTCAAACTCAGTTTCACAGACCAGAGGTTTGGATTATTTTGGATAAACTTCAGAGATGTGGAGTGAGTGTGGAGCCCTTAAAGATGATGTTTGTATGATTCAAAATTACTATTGGGAGAATGTGGAAAAGAATTCTGTGTCCATTATAAAGTTACACCCAACCTCTATGGAGTTCAGAGTCCAGTATATCACCAACCACAGTAATAAAGGATTCTGGATGATGATGTCAATGAGCAGTCCAAGCTTCTACACTTCATAGAGCTAATAATGCTGCAACACACAGGCAGTGGTGGATCAATGCATGGACCCCAAGGGCCCCATCAGGATGACTGGAATCTCAGTAGAAGTGGCCAGTGGCCGCTCAGTGGCCCAATCCCCTGCTTTTTCCCTTCTCCCCAAGACCTCGCCCCTTGGCCAGGCCACAGTAAGAGTCACCCAGGGAGCCCAGGCCACCATGGGGAGCCCAAGACCCACCACCTGCACTGGGTGGAGGACTGGGGTACCTGAGACCAGCCTCCAGCACATGTCCTCACCCCCAGGGCATGCTGCCCAGGAAAGATGGAGGGTCCAGAGCTCCCCACAGCAGCCCAAGCTCCCTGAGCGACTCTTACCATGGCCCAAATCTGGTTTCCGATTTGGCCCGGGGGCAAAGCCTCAAGGAGAGGTGGGGCCATAGGCCTCATAGTTAGGGGGAAGTAAGGCTCCCCTCAACTCACTGGTAAGAGACTGGTGCCGCTGGCAGGGGCTGCACTTCATGGGTGGCGAGGGGTGATCAGCTCCCGAAATGCAAAGCACAGCTCCTGCTGGCACTGCTCCACACCTGCCTGAGGTTTGCAGTTGGGGGGGGGAGGGGGACACAGCCCCCTGCCCTCCAAACTGCACCCATATTAAAAAGTGGGGAAGGAAGAATTTTTAATGAGGTGCAGTGGGCCCAAATGTTCTTTCTGCCCAGGACCCCAATAAATCTTAATCTGCCTCTGCAGACAGGACCAAAGCCTATCCCCATATGTGCCTGCAGAAACCCCCATCAAGTCATAGGCACAGATCAAGGGCAACATTTGACCCAGACTTTCACAAACCTGGGCAGGATAAGCAGGAGTTTGCTCTGAAACTATTCACGTTTCACCATTTTTCACCCCTCTTTGGTTCTGTTCCATTACAATGCTTAGCAAATGTCCAGGTTCTGCAAGAAGGAATGTATCACTTTCATAATTCATGTCTGAACTTCTATTTTACACCTCCAAAATGCAGAAAATTAAGAGATATAAGGAGTGTAACAGAGAGAGATGACAGAGACTTGTTAGATCATTGAAGCCATCCCCCTTAGCCAAATACAGGAGATTTGCTCATCTTTGGATACCAGTTCTTCCTCATTCATAAGAAATATGGGGAGTCTCATTAAGTATTAATATAGACAGTGAGGAGGGAGGAGGTCACTGCTGTCTGATTTTTAAGTTTTGCCACACTTATATCTGAAGGTAATAGAAAGGCTCACACGGATTTCATTGGTAGTTGGATCTATAAAAGGCTTATAACATTCCTGTATGCAAGTTATTTCCACATAGGACCAAATTTGGATATAATGAGGCTGACGACAATGGATACTCATTGTAACTGAGAGTGTGGCTCCACTTTCAAATGCGGCCTTGGGCTCCACACTTGAAATAAATGTATGCTAGGAGACCAATAGAAATGTGGGACAGAGACCCCATGCTTCCACAACAGCTATCTCAGCAACTTGATCCAGAGCTTCTATCAGAGGGAACAGTCTGAGAGAATTAAACAGACATGCAATAAACAGAGTTCTAATAAAATTTTAATGAAGTTCTATAAATATTACTCTGTACTTAAAGAGAATTTAGTAGCAAATGGGATTCTTTCCACAGATTTTTTTTTAAACCATGTAGGCCTTGCTAGAGCCCTAAGCATAAATAACAGTATAAACCAAAAGCTGTGGACCAGAGCCGGACCTAGCCTTGGCAAAATAGCAACGCACCAGGTGTCAACTAATCAAGCAAGCCCATTCCTGACAAGAGAGGACAGTACAAAAACACACAGATCTCTCAACTATGTAAACACATTAATAAGAAATGGTACAAGAACATATCGACTCCTCGTAATATAAGGAAGGAATGACAGGATAATGGATGAGGATGTTTTGTTCTACCTAGCAGGCACAAGGATAAGGGTGGTAACTAACATCTGGAGTGTAATTCATAATTTGTTTGTATCAATGTATAAAAGGAACAGTTTTATAAAGGGCATCTTTGTACTCGCTGAGGGGACAGCATTCTGGTGTGCTGACTAAGTGGGTACCATGTCATGGATGTACATGTATTAGTGTACCTGTAGCTCCTATGGGGCACTAGTACCGCACTTTGTCGATAATAAACCTGGCTGAGCGCCATTGCCACCAAACTGAGCCTGTGGTGTGTTCTTATGAACAACATCAAGGTCTGCTGAATCAGTAAACTACATCCTTTGCTAGCGCAGCTGACACTGGAGTTTCAAAAACAGCAGCCGTAACAATTTAGCAGCCTTAACAACTCTCCGCAGCATTTAACAACAAACCATCCTGTTGTGGCAGGTATATTATTTTCTATTAAATTAATAGGATGATTAAAAACCTGTAGAAATGGTGTCATTTTCTATTAAATTCTACAGGACATTCACATGAGAGCAGTACCATTGAATTTACCCTAAGGAGGGGGTTCCGAAATCTGAATAGGATAGAGAGTAAGTTAATACTGACTGTATAAGCCCAGCAGTAAAATCACCAGGATTTTACATGAACATTACACGATTCAACGATTGCTATTTATGTTGCTTTACTCCCCTTGTCTGTTACATAAATAAAACTTTGGAATTCATGGTGTTGATTTTATTTTAAAAGGAAAAATGGAGGCTCAGTGGTCAATTCTAATGCACACTTACTTTTTTCCTTGGGTTCATTTCAAAACAGTTGTTAAAGCATGCATTGCGCTTTACATTAGCTACATAGAGCTTTGACTTCATCAACTTCTCTTATCCCATTACACTGCAGTTAGAAAAAGATGACATTTTATTTGCTTTCCTTACAAATCCTGTTAAACTGGAATAATATGACGTTATCCTTAAACACAAATGTTTTGTTTAAATGACTTCTATGAATTTCTAACCCAAAACACGTAGGTTCACAGTTGACTCATTATTATTATTATTCTTTAAAAGATGTGTATGTATAAATTTGGTGCCGACAGAAGGTGCTGGATTGATGGTTCTGGAAACTGTGAAGTATCTCTTTTAACTACTGAAAAAATACAGCACAGAGCACTTCAAGTTTCCCTACACTATTCTGCCAACGTGCCTGAATTCCAGTTTGGAAAGAGAAAATGAGAAAGTTCAGTCTCCAGGGCACATCAGCCCTTGGCCTCTCTGCTGTGACTGTCAGCAAGCTTTCAATTAGTGCTGACTGCAGCACTGGTTTTGGGAGGTTGACACCTTTTCACCAGCAACTGCACTGAACTACTAATGGGAGTGCAGAGTATTATTTCACAGACATCATCCCGCAGCTAATCAATGGCAATACGCTTTGGTCACTACTACCCAGAGCCAGATTTCAGTTGGCACACTAAACATGAATAGCTTTACATCCCATTGCTAATCCTGTAAACCCTCATTATTTTTAAATCGTTTTTTCATTCAGAAGCTCTCTAACTCCCTTTTAATTTCACTTGGTCTTCTCTCCTTTTCACTGTCCCCAAAACAAAACACAGCTGACAGAAAGAAGCTTCTGCAAATTCAGCCCTCTGTCAAGTAGTGAGTGAGAACAACGAATGACACAGAAGCATAAATATGTCATCTCTGCTGCCCTTGTTGCGTGAATAAGCTCCTAGTAAATACAAGACTATAAGCTAGCAGAAACTTTACAAACTAAGTAAAAAAAAAAAAAAAGTGTTAAGTGTCTATCAATCAATCAAGCAGGTGTCTAAAACATCTTGGAATTTGAATAATCCTGAACCTTTAGGTTTATTCAACCACATAAGATAATATTTTTTTCAAGCATGTTTTTTCCTTCTCCAATTAGCAATCACTCTGTAAGCAATGCTGAATCACTGGAGGGTTGTGAAAAGAGAAGTACTTTACCACACACTGTGAATTACTTGCTCAAGTGTCCTTGCTTATGATGCATTTTTAAGTCTGAGGCATTTAATGTAAGTTTTCTGTTTACAGATTTTCTTTACAAATGCTTGTAAAATGGCCCAGATGCCTCATATCATTTTTGTCTCTTTAGGTTGCTTTCTTTACTCTGTGATGATTTTTTCAGTGTGTCCCTTAAAGCCAGAAATCAAGTACATGCACGGAAAAAGAAAACTGCAAATCACTCTGGTTGATAAATAAGTGTGTGTTCATTTTCTCTCTCAAGGCAAGTTAAACTGACAAAGAAAGCATTTTACAGAATACTAACTGTCGACTTGCAGTACGTCCTGCGTAGTTGTGCTGGGAAATGAACAAGGAATTGTAGCTCTCCTCTCCCATTCAATGATACACACTGGCTAAAGGACACATTTGAGCACATAGTAAAAGACAGTCCTGGCTACAAAGGATTTACAGTCTAACTAGACAAGATAGACAAAGGGTGAGAGGAAAGGATACAACATAGAAGCAGAAGACGGGAACTGAGATTCAAGATTATAGAGGAATCTTTGGCAATGCTGGAAAGAGAATTCTGATCTCCTGTGCCTCGTTTAGTACCTTACTCACAAAGGCTCCTGTCCCTGTCCTCTGTTCTAATATCTAGCAAAAGGCATTTACAAGAATTCAATATAGTTACAGTTATCCACTTTCTAAACTTTGGCAAACAGGCTACTGCAGCTGTAAAAAACAGGTTTCAGAATCTTTAGCAGTAATGATCTTTGCTTTATGGCCAGACAAGCTATGCAATAAGAAGTTCAGTTGGACTAGGGACAGCAGCTGTCAAGGCTTTCCAGTAATGGGAGTTTATACAACAGACGGCCAAGAGCATGAGGTATTATCCTCCCTGAAGTTATTTAATCTTGATTTAACTGGGCACTTGCAAACAAAATGTATTGTTTTACATAGTGGCCATGACCCCATTTGGGCAAACAATCAAATGTCTGGCACACTGATCCTAACTGAGGTTCATCTTCTCCATCCATTCTTTCCCCAAATCCATTTGGGTCATCATTGCGAACCACCAAAGGCATTGACAAGCTCCATTCTGAAGTAGTTTTCATGCATAGAATAGCTATTATTCTATATAGGATGTGGGAATTCTGCAAGGGGACTGACTGCATAATTTAATACTTCAGGTGGATTTTCAAATGTGTGCAACACCTGCAGAAACCACTGACTACCTTGGGAGATTCAGGAAACTCACACCTTGCAAAATAGTCCTTACGCTATGATCCATTCTCAGATCCACAAATTGGATAGCTCCTAGTTTGTAGGAAGCTATAAAAGGTCACCCTTCACCTTGAATATAGGACACTGAAGGACTTCATTGAAGGTCGTTCCCCAGATCTCTGTACAAAAGGATATATTTCATGCACGATGAGCCTCGATATTGCCTAATGATTTCATTGGGAACACAGGGGGTACACAAAGAATCTAACAAAAAAAAAATCTGCTCTCAGAGAGCCCCCAGCATTTTAATGGAAAACATACAACAGGGAATCCCTGCTATCAATATTCTGCAGCTTGACTCCTGCAAGCCATTTTTTTTGGCTGAAATCACACCTCCAAGGATTACTGAGGGACATGTGGAGCAAAGTAACTTATGACTTGGCTCCACATGCTTTCTTTTCATATAGTCTTATAACCAGCCTTTAATGCTAAATTCCAAAAGACAGTATTCCATGATGAAAAAGTTCCAGGGGGGTAGCCGCGTTAGTCTGTATACAGCACAAACAACGAGAGTCCTGTAGCACCTTAAAGACTAACCAATTTCTGCATCTGATGAAGTGGGTTGCAGCCCACAAAAGCTTACGCCCGTAGAAATTGGTTAGTCTTTAAGGTGCTACAGGACTCTCGCTATTTTTGCTGTATTCCATGAGTGATTTTTGAATATTTCCCTACTGCTGATTTCCAATGCCATATAGGACTCTAGTTCAATTTTTATTCAGTTCATTCCACATCTCCTCCATCTACTTTTGAAAGTCTAATATTTTATCTTCTACTTTAAATATTTTTATTACCTTTTACAGTACCCACATAAGTACCTTAAATCTAAAGAGAGTATGATCACTAGATCCTGGATGTTCAACAACTGATACCCAATTCATCACTCCTAGTTCATTTCTGCGCACATAATCCAAAATAGTCTCAGAAGCTGATTATTCAGTAACGTGTAAAAAAGGAAGGAAGGGAAAAAAGCAGCAATATTAATTGTCTGTCTGAAAAAATATTGTCATTTTAAAATTCTCTCTCTAGCACCAATGTCAGGGTAGTCAACTAGGTAATTGAAAACCTCCATGATTAGTGCAGTAACCTTTTCTACATATTTAACTTTATCCCCTGTAAGACCAATCTGTGTCTTATGCATGGGCACCCTTTGAGAAAGTTGAATGTTGATATAGCAGAGCAGAGCATTTTAATTATAGAGCAGCATGAAAAATATCTAATGGAAACAGAAAAACCGAAGAGAGAAAAAACAAATGTATTCTAGTTTTGTTCAGTTTAATTATTAAACAAACCTTACCAAATGAGGAGACTGTTCTGAGGAAATTATCTTTGTTTAATGAAACAAAGTCAAAGAACATAAACTCCCTTTGCTCTGCTTCATTTAATTTGTCTGAAGTAACATAAAAATATATCCTGGGCTTTAGGAGTGCTTCCGCCATCAATCAAAAAAAAATTAAATAGAAAAATCATAAAATAGTAACTAGTAGCTCATTTCCACCAAACACAATTTCCACACCATCAGTCAACAAATCATACACCCACAGAATGCCTATTTTGGAGACTGACATGAAATTGAACATCTTTAAATTACAGTAGGAAGTTTAGCATAGTTTAATCATTCAGTAACAATGTACATAAAAATGGTAATAAATGTATACTATGTGCTTGATTTTGATTTGTTTGAGAGAATTTCATCTCTTTGCCATCAAATTGCTCGCTCGTTTCAAATCTGGCTGAAGGATTGAAATCACATTTCACAGTAGAAAAATGATTCATGTAACCCATCATTTATAAAATCAACATTCATAAAATTGAGGTTCTACTGTAAATCAAATCTAAATTCTTCCACAATGTAGCTGCTGAACCTACTCTCCACACCTGTTCAAACAGATGAATCTTGCAGCATGGACTGAAGGTCATCACATCCAGGATATTTTGATCCATGGCAAGGGAAGGGAATTTCGAAGCCAAGGGACCCTCCTGTAGAACACTGAAGGAGGCTGTTCCCCACAGGTGCTGCCCAGTGGTTGGAAGAGGGAGTGGTAGGTGCCCTTCTGTCTTGGTGCCGCCTGTTGATAGCCATTTCAGCCCGGCAGTGGTCTGTCTCCTTCTGTGATTCAGTTCTTTGGCTGGGCCATAAATTGTGTCCATACTCCCAGTGCACATAAAGCATCCAACAAGGTTAGTTCCTCTTCTGAGTGGGAGGCTTTAGGCTTCACCCAGCCAAAGCCCCAGATTCAGGACTGTCTGGGATATTGCATCTTCCTAGTTCTGGGTCTCTGATATCAGGGGTAGGCTTTTTATCTCCAGTCCCATCAGGGTATGGGATAAGGAAATCTGGGCCCACCCTCTCCACCAGATTCTGATCCAGGGCTCAAAGGTAGGCAGGCAGCTGAGTCTTGCACACCAGAGTGCTTATGCAACTGTCTCCCCAGACAAACTTCCTATCGGCCTCTCCCCGCAAAAACTCAGACACGTAAACCAAATAAATCAAAGAAGAAGCCTCCAGCCTTACAAACGTCCAGAGTCCTTTTCCTTCAGCAGGCCAGGAATCAATACTTAGGGGCCTCATCATCTGGGCCTCCCACAGTGCTCCCTTTGCAGACACTCAAACTGTAGGTCTGCTCACTTCCACTGGCTGCCAGCAAGTGAGCTGCTCTGCTCCTCTTTTAAGCTCCTCCTCCAGGCCGTGCATGCTTTCCAGGTGTGATGGGGGAGAGCAGTATGGGCCCACAGCAAGTCCTTTACCCCTTCCTCTCCACTGTGAAGTTTGTACAGCCCATCAAAATCTCCCTTACAGCAATTTTTAGCCCCACAGCCCAAGCCCTGTGAGCCTGAGTCAGTTGACCTGGGTCAGTCACAGCCACGCCATGGGTCTTTTATTCCAGTGCAGGGGCATGCACAAGAGGGAGCAAGCATGGGCACGGGCCCCCCAAGAATCATTGATGGCACAGAACTCCTCCAGCTCCAAGGGCACTGGGGTGGGGGATAAAGAAGGGGGCACAGAGGTGTTTCTCCAAAAGGGGTTAAAATTAAATTTCTAGGCACTCTCTTGTTCCAGTGTAGATGTACTCTTAGGGTTTTAGTGATCAAAAACTATACCATGTCAGTCTCAATTTTCCCTACATGATCCACAGTGTTTACTACTTAAATATCACTGTACTATTGTAGGTCCCAAAGACGGGTTTTTGTCCTAACCTGGTTTTGTGCACTTTGTAGTTAAACGCAGTTTATAATACTGTTCTGCTTTCAAAAAAACTCAATGGGGAGGCTATATAATAACATAGCAAAAACATCACAATACACATTAACAGGATTGTCTGGGGGCCCTGATAGCAGAGTGCAGACAATATATGCCAGCTTCCAAAGCATTATTGTGGGTTTTACAGTTACAAAGAACTGAAAGACAGGGGAATAATTTTTTGCTCCTGTGATCTCTATTAGTTTATAACTCGGCCTTTGGTTCCCAAACTATTGGTGTTTTCTTCACTGACCATCCATCTCCCTGGTGGGAGTATTAAAGCCATAATAGTTTTCAGGAAGCTTGGCCTCAGAGTTGCTGAACACTCCTTAGGTGGATATTAAAGTGTGATTAGACTTTTTTTACCCTAACTATACTTGGTAAATGTGACCTGATGTCCACTATGAATTGTATATAAATCTTGGGTATCTTATTACTGAGTTCTGTATTTTATTCTATATGACAGTTACTTAGGAAAACAGTCTATTTCCATTTGTATGGTAATGAAGCATTATTTCAAAGGGCTAGTCAAAGTAATCAAGGAGGCTAATATGATTTTATGCAAATGACCTACCTATCATCTGCTTTTAGCTCAAACAACTTTGATGGAAGTGCGAGAAGCCTTTATATTAATTAAAAATCTATTTTTATAAGCCCCCAAACTAGCCTAAAACAATGTGAGAAACATTTTTGTTATATCAAAAAACAACTGTGGTTGGATAACAGGAAGAAATGTTATGCCAAATTGTCTTCAAGAACAATAGGGTAAATGATTTGTTTGCAAATGAAAATGAAGTGAGATCTATCAAGGACAGGGGGAGAAGGCAAATGTATTTTGGTGCTGAGAAAAACACACTTCTTGGTGAGGCATAAACAGATTTTCAGACTTATTTAAATGCTGAACTGAAGGACAGAGTAAATTTATTCTTACAAATACTATAGCTCTGCACCTGTAATAAAAACAGTCTCCATCCAGGTATTGAACTAGAAATATTTATTTAAAATTACCTTTTATTTTTTGATCTTCTGTACATTATCCTCTCTATACCAAATGAACATTGCACTTAGTAACTGGAACTGGGAACAGTCTTTGCCAGACAACCCAAAGAAAAGGATATTCATGTCTGACCTTCAGGAGGTAGAAGGAAGAGCAGAGTAACAGCATAAATGCTCAGTTGAAAGCAAAATGAGTTGCTTTTCCTCTCCCCAAATAATGTTGCAAGGAACTTAGCAAAGGTGTTAGTCAAAGGGAAAGCTCCATGAGATGAAGGCATAACAGAGGCTAAAAATAGGAGCAATTATGTTTCATTAAGGCCACACCTCTTCACTTCTTGCTCTGTATGAGAGGCTGGAAAAAGTCTGTTGATATCTAGGCCAGAGTAGACCAAGGGAACTTGTCCCAGGGAATGCTATGCTGTTTTCTATTTTTCTGACATTCCCCCTACTGTAATGAAACCTAGGATTCATATGAGATAGATCCAGAATCCATCTGGAGGAGAAAGAGGGGAAAGCTGGAAAAGAGAGGAACCACTTATATAGAGGGCAGTATGCAGGGCATTAATGATTGGCATTAATAAGATACTCGCTGTAAGCAGGGGAGAAAGCATCCCAGACATACCAGAACATCCACATTTCATGACGTTATCCAGTATCACACTGAAAAATTCCCCATCATCAACAACATAGCAGATATTGTCCCCACTCCCAGCAAACCTCCAAATGCTCAGATACAAGTTACATAAAACCCAAAAGTTCGGAATTCCAACTTCATCCAAACTATCCAAATCTCTGGAGTCTCCAAGATGGGCCTGGTAATTTTAGGAGATCTGAACAAATTTATAATATCTCTTCAACCAAATTGGGACAGAAATAATGCCTCTCACAATAATTCATCATTTCCAAACCCTGACAGGCAGCATAAAAAGCAGAAGTGAACGAAAATTAGTTATAAGAGGGAGAGAAAGATGTTATACAAACATTTGAAAATATCTATAAAGATTTGATTTAATGAGATTTGGGCAAAAGCTTGGGCTAGTTCTTATTGTAACCAGACTAGTTTCCTTATCATTAGTTTTAATCTCTCTATTACTTCCTCCTTTAAAAAAAATTCTGAAATCTATTGCATGTTTTATTTTTTTTGTAATGATGTTTATCATGGTGAAACTGAAATGTATAGTATGAGACATTCATTTATATTCTTAGCATTAATCTATTCCTCTTCACTTTCCTGCCTCTTGCCAACTACACGATGGAGGAGGAGGAAACTTTTGAGAACATGGACTGACAAGAGTTCTGTAAGGTCATCAAGTATTTTCACCTTTTTCCATTTTGCATGGTGTTGCCCTATTGAATAAACATTTAACCTAATTAATTATATAAACAATTCTAGCTATAAAATTAGCACCTTACAGTGGAGAAGAATGGACATTCCATTCGGGCATTCCAGTGGAGATGAAGATAAGTAGCATTTGCAATACTGAATGCACGCCATCACAATGGTACTAAATCTAATAAGAAACTGATCGTCTTTTGTTCTTGCTTAGTTTAGTATAAATTAGAAGCAACTCCACTGAAGTTAATAGAGCTACATTGGTGTTAAACTGACTAGTGCAAGAGACAAAGAGATTAATCAGGCCAACAGCATCTACAAGAGTGAAATCCAAATATTTTTGTAAACACCAAGTTCAAAATCACCCAGAAGTGAGCTTTATTCTACAAAGCTAAGTAAGGCAACACCCATTTGCTATGACGTTAACAATCTGTCAGTGTTTTCTCTTTACAAGCCTTACTTTTGAAGAGTTTTTAATTCAACTGGTTTAAAATCATAGCAGGCTAAATCTTGACACATAAATTGTCACCTCTCATACAGGTTTCACTGCTCTTCAGCCTCATAATGACAACTATCTTGAAAAGTTGAAGAACCACAGTCACACACCAGCAACATTTTATCAATTCCTCCCGTCCCCCATTAAATTGCCATGTACTAATTCTGCATTTCTTTTCCTATCACAGCTGACTTCCAAAGTTTGAGCAGAATCCTTTCCCCATATAGCCATCCCTCCAGATTCATACAGTGATGAAGGAGTGTAATTAACAGGTTGAATATAAGTTCTAACTATCGCTTGTGCTGAGGTAGCCTGACCTCTGTATCAGATGTGAACTTGAAAATTGATTATTTGGACACTTTGCCAAGTTTCCCCTAAATGACCAGTGATTTTGGGTGCCCAGCTTGAAACACCAGAGAGGGGCCTGATTTGCAGAAAGTTCTTAGCACCTGATCTTTGAAAGACAAGCCCTTTTTTTGGGGGGGGGTCTCAAGTTAGGCCCCCAAAATGGAGACACCTCAAATCAGTGATTTGAAAAACCTGGATCTTTACCTAGAGAAAAATTATGGCATTTGTCAGTTATGGATCTAATGCAAAACCCACTGAAGTCAGCTTGAGTCCTTCCATTGTCTTCCATGGCTTTGGATCAGGCCCTATACAAAGCTACTCTTGACAAGACCTTGGCTATGTACTCAAGCCTCTCGCCCATGTTGCCGCTGCAGCTTCACTGCTATTGTTATTTGAGCTAGTTAGGGCAAAATTAGATTGGGTTTGTCTACATGTGCTGCAGTCACACAGGGGAGGCGCTGGAGGAGGGGCTTGCAGGGGTTATAGCCACCCCAAAGATTGCCTTAGCTCCCCCGCTCTGCAGGCAGAGTGGAGAGAGTTGTGGCTGCTGGCCCGGCAACCAGCTCCAGCAGCAGTGGAGAAGTAAGCTTGGGCAGAGGGTTGGGGCCCAATAGCAGCCCCCGGACTGTGTCCCTGCCCACCTGCGAGTGACCACTCAGTAGGTGGAGGGTCTGTGGCTCCCCACAGTAGCCTGGACTGACCTGTGTGGCCTAAACTCCTAGGCCTCACCCCTTGTGGATGCTGCTATCCAAGAGCTCTGTCGGCCCCTGTCCAGGCAGCTCTTACCGTCTGCCAGTAGCCAGCACCCCACACTGCTTGGCTCTGGCTTCTGGCCTCCAACCATGGTTGGGCTATGGAGGGGGGCGAGACCTTATGATGAGGGGGGACACAGCACCTCAGTTTTCTGTCTGGCCCACCTCAGCCCCCCTCCTCCCCACCCCCAACAGGGAAGCAGCTGGCGCTGCCCCTGCAGTCACACCTCTAACTTCAGTGTAGACATACACTGAATGACTAAACGATTGGTTAAACTGATTGTGAGGTTCCAGATGCCATGAACTGATATTCTGGTTTTCCATTGAACGAATAGAACAGATTACTTTAAAAATTATGGGATAAAAACAGTCATCTTAAAATTTAGGGTTTGTTGCTAATCTACAGCTTATCTGATTTTTTAATGCTAGAGTGTGTTTACATTCCAAACTTAATACTTCATATAATATCATATAATATCAATTACATTTTCCTTAGCGCTGGCATTAATATGTTAAAAGGACTTTAATACAGTTCAGTAAGATCTAGACTAATGATGGACAAACTTCAAAAGGTACAGAGTTCAGGTTTGGTTTGGATAATTAATCGTCCAAAATACTGAATGCTTAACTCAATTGTCCAAACCTCCTAAAGCTATAAAATGGACTGCAGATCTTGCAAAAACAGCCTTCTTGTGCTATTTCCAAGACTTTCAGCACTGGCCCCAGACAAATACTAAAAGTGAACAGAAAAACCATTTCCACGTACTTTCAGAACTATAACAATGGATTGGATAGAGTTTGCTTAGAAATATAAGTAGGGAGAGAAATGTTTATACTTTATTCTGAACTGGTTTGTCCATCCATTGGCAAGATTTCCTTGTCATAAATCTTTGCTGGTTACCTTGAATCAAATTATGATATCAGTTCCCAGGAAATCTGTTCTGAATATTTTTTCCTCACTGCTGATGTTAAGAGGGCAACTATTCTCTCTCGCTACGTCTGAAGGATCTGTATTTTAACAACACTTTTATTATTGCCCGCGTCAGTCCTCAAGAATCATGCTGGTTAACTGATTTCTTCTTCTCTGAATCATAGGGACATGTGTTATCAGAAAACTGCGCCTGGTATGTAGCCCCTCCTCTGAGGTGTGGCTCAAGCTGGTATTTGGAATGGCTTCTCTCCTCTCCTCACATGGATTGTGTCTTGGGTTCATTTTTGTAATGCCTGGTGCCTCCACCTCAAGTGACACCTCACTGTGCCTGGGGACACAGGGCTGCTGTTCCTTCAGAAAATGAATAATACAACTAATTGGGTAAGGAGTATAAAACCCAATACACAAAAACAATAAAGTAAACCAACACAACTGAAGCAAAAGAATGATATACCCCAGTCACCACCACCACAAAGAGGAACTATTTTGGGATCAGAAAACTAGGATCTGGAAAAGAAAAGGATTAGGGTTAACAAATACTTACTAACATGTCAACAAATCACCATATTTCCTACCTCCCAACACTCACAATTTGTCCCAATTTCTAGCTCCCTCCCTGACACCTTTCCAGGCAGAAAGGGGATGAGGATGAGTCCAGAACAAGTGCTGCAGCACTTTGAATGTTAGCTGGTTTAAAAAACAAATATTCTGCCTGTTTCTATAGTTGATTTCTAACGAATTGTGATATTCTTTAGGGTCTTTGATTTTTTGTTAAATTAGTTTTCACAAAGTTCCAAAGCTTTGAGCTGCTTACTCTGTTACTGAATCTCATGAGTATTTCCAGTTCAGTAATATTATTGTGACAGGACTATGGGCTCTTTCCAACCTCTACTGTATTATATTTTTTTTCCTGAGTCTAACACTCAGTAGCAAAGTAGGCATAGCAGTGACTGGGCAGCTGTTTCAAAATCATCAATATTAGAACCGACCAAACTGGAAGCATTTTCTGTGCTCACTGAAGTCAGTGGTATAGCTCCGATTGACATCAGTAATGCAAAAATCAGGCACCAATTTTTTAGTGCAGATGGCTTGCTAAAGTCCACTGCCTCAGTCTCAAATCCAGACCTGTTAGTTGACTGCAAGAAGATAATCTGATATATTTCCTTTAGAGGATTTATGAAAAATTAGAGTCACTCCCTACAAATTAACATTTTTAAAAAGAGTCAAGATGAGAGTTCTCTCCCTTAAGTAAGAAGATTTTACATAAACAAGGGTTGAAAATGGAATCAAAAGGACAACCTGAAATTGAAACTGCTTCAAATTTCAGAGGAGAACACCAGAAAGTTATACTTGGAATCCTGGATCCAAACATGTCTCTGAAATTTTGGTTCCAAGTCAGAAAAAAAAAAAAAAAAAAAAAAGCCCTATTTTCTGGGTCAAATGTGTCATATATCTTATTAGGACAACAGTTTGTTTGTAATTTTGACACTCAAATATCACATTGATTGGTGTAGTAAAAGATCCTGCAGAGAAAACAACACAACTCTAGATTAGGATGTGGAAATGTTATGAGATCAGCTGATCTTGCAAGATTTCCACTATCTAGGAGTGAAATTAAACAAAAACAGCTTGTTAGACTTTGATGCCAATAAATGCAAATTCAATTTTATTCTTGATTCAGCTTTGAAACTAAGGTTGAATCACATAATCTAATCTGGCGAAGAACCCATTCTGGGATCTGAAAGCTGGCTTTCCAGTCCATTATAAATTATTTTTAAATAAAAGTTTGAAATGGCAAAATAAGAACATTGAGTGAAATATACAAAATGAAAGTCAATAAGATTTAGGCTCCTAAATTACTTAGTTTTAAAAATTCCATTGCTTTTGAGGAGAGAAAAAAGAAGACAAAAGGTAATCTTAATTTGTTCCTGAGCTGACTGATTTATATAAAGCCAGAGATGTGTTTTATATATGAGATGGACATATCAAACTTCTTGTTGATTGGATTGCTTATAATACATTCCATAACACATTAACCCAGTTTCTGGGATGGAATAAAACTAATTTTTTCTTCACAATCTTTGCTACAATACTTGGTGGTAATGACGACCATAAACCATTGTAAATACCCTCACATACAAGCCAGTTGAAATCCTCATTCAAGCGATCAGGAGATTCTGAGTCCAGGAATGACTGTGATGGGAAAGGAAGAGATATGTAAAACTAAAATTGTGCTTACATGACATGGAATGCAAAATTTGAAAGAGGACTTTCATAAACTCCATTATTGTTATATGTACACGTTTGGTTGTATTTACAATGGGATTTGCAAAAAAACAGTAAGATTAAATTGTGTTCTTCCTGCATACAGGGATATCAAAATGCCATTTTTTTAAAATAAAAGGCTTTAGAAAAAAAAAAACCTCTCACAATATTTCTAGACATCAGCATGTGTATAGGTGAGTTGGGTATTTTTATGCCCACAAATATTATTTTGTTCTTACAATTACAGATTTTGAGCACATTCACAAATATTGAAGATGCCCTGTTTGAAAATGCCTTAAAAATACCTTGCCTTGCATATGAAACATATAGAAAGGAAGGAAACAATGAGACATATGCTCAGCTAGAGTAAATAAGCATTAATTTCAAGCCCATTTAATCTAACCGAAGAATTGCCCTTAAAATAAACATTATAAGATGTTCAGATACCATGATGATGACAACTACAGAATAAATACCTCAACCGATTAATATGGCAAGACAGAAATATTTCATACATAGAATGTAAACTTTTCAAGGTGTATAAATGACTTAGGAACTGTGACCCTAACAGTGCACAAGTGCAAGAAGGGAGGGGACTCACTGGTAGTAAGTTTCAGCTGGCCTGACCAGTTGACTGTACCCCAACTCATTAATGTCATAACCTGTATCTAAAAGGTATCATGTGAGATATCAATAGGAAGCTAATATCATATTGATTATTAATATTAATGAGTCATGTATGTATGGTAGGACGAATTCAAAATTACAGACATATTGGAAATTATGTTCTTAAAGTGAATCTGTCAGGCAGGGCTGAAGTTACCCTACCCTAGACAAAGGAACATGATTCTGCCACCTGGAGGGTATTTCCAACATACATTAAGAAACAGTAGGAATACAATTTATATAGAAAGTAAACAGGACCATCAAACCAACAAGGGGAAGAGATAACCATTCAATCACAGTGGGGGAAGGTGACTGCAAGAAACCAGCATGAAACTTCCTTCACCAGAAGACTCCATGTTCCTTTCCTCACAGCTTGAATAAACTTTACTATGGGGGTAACCTTCAGGAAAATCCATTTCAAAGATTCACTGGACTACAAAAGAGAGGGGCACACAGAATCCAAGTTATTTATCATTTAAGACAACAAAGGATCCTAGCACTTTGGACTTTGCGGGGGATCTTGACTAAGGAGTGATCAGCCATCATGCTGGAATGTATATTCATAAGGAAACTGCCCTGCACAAAGACTGTAGATTTTTTTATATTAAGTCAGCCTCTAGAAAACATTTTTCACTTTTCTTTGCTTGTAACTTTTTCTGACTCTTTCTATACTTTAAAAGGAGATAAGATTTTAAGTGAGTATTTTAATCAACTTGTTTTACTTTTAATCTATACCAACCCATTGCTGTGTTTGATTTAAAGTGAATGTTAACTCCAGCTAACTTGGAAAGCTATTGTATCTTTAAAGGAACAAACATGAATAGCTCTCTGAATGGTCCAGGAGAAGTCTGGAAAACACCTTTTGGGAAATTTCAGGACTGGAGATATTGGGCCCCCGATGTAACCAAGGCAGGCAGTGGCAGCAGTGTAACAAACAAGCTTCTGGAATCAGAGTTGTGAGTCAGCTCTGCTTAAAACACAAACACTCAGTGCATGCTTGTCTGCCAGATGGAAGAGTCCAAACAAGAGAGCTGCAGCAGCAGAGCATTTTGAGACATTCAGAGTTACAGGGCAGGCAATGACAACCCCTCACTGGTCTGAACTGCACCCCAGAATGTGACAGGAGCCTATATCCCAATTAGGTTGGTGTAGCTATTTTAGCAAATTTAGTCTGGAACGTAATTATTATATTTAGCAAGCCCATTTCATCTAGTCATTCTGGAGGGTTACTTCCTTATATCAACAGAAAATTCTATTGATTCTTTCTATGAAGAAGTGATTGCCAACTTTCTAGAACATTTATTGCTTCGTTTTTAGTGAAAGGAAACTTGTTACAAAGCAAGGATAAAGATTATATATAAATTTTTGCATAACAGAGTAGCTTTTCTTGTGCAGGTACTTCTGAGTAGGACTGGCCTTCTGTTATACCAAATTTGAATTCTAGCTCACATTTTCCCCACCTTTCGGTATCAGTCTGCGGGTATGGTCTGAATCCAGCAAGCTGACAAAAGTTTCCTACAAATGTTGAGCAGCCTTAAGTCCCATTGACTTAAAGGACTTCAAAGGGAGCCAAGGGCATTCTTCACATCAAAGGAAGCACTTGAAACCTTGCAGGATTGGAATTGAGTTTCTAAAACTTGTTTATGATGTTTAAATTTGTTTTTAGACAAATGCACTTTATACTGAATGATTTCATAAGGGTATAAGTACATCACCCCTTGGAAGGACCATCTTGGAATTCAAATGTTATATATAATATCTCAAGAGTTCTCTCCAGGTTAAATAAATCAATTGAACTGGAAATTGAATTGAAAACTTGACCCTGAAGTCAGCTTTTCATTCCTACTACTCTCAATTGTACCATAGTATCAATATGTTCTTGGTTAAGTCCAAATTAGTCTGGCTCAGCTAGCTATTCAGCACAGGGTGGGGTAAATCCACCTTTAAGGTAAGTCAGTCTAAGGTTTAACTTTAGAGTGGTTTAACTTGGGAGTGCCTGTTGCATGTCTGTCAAAAATGGTTTGTTCAATTTATTTATTAGAATTTTAAAAACAGAATACATGCACACAAGAAATAAAATAAACTAATCAGATAAATAGGCTTTACAATAAATAATAAAAACAACGAGAGTCCTGTAGCACCTTAAAGACTAACAAATTTCTGC
Organism: Emydura macquarii macquarii; assembly: GCF_026122565.2. Classification (NCBI taxonomy): domain Eukaryota; kingdom Metazoa; phylum Chordata; order Testudines; family Chelidae; genus Emydura; species Emydura macquarii. The sequence goes on from NW_027133377.1 coordinate 7,504,092, forward strand.
GGGCATAAGCTTTCGTGGGCTGCAACCCACTTCGTCAGATGCATGAAGTGGAAATCACAGATAGGAGGGATATATATCCATCCAAAGATAAGAAACAACAATGGGGAGAGCAAGTGGAATAACTGAGACTTGGTGGAATAACTGTCACGATTGGAGCGCTGTCATGGATGGGTATAAACTGTTCAGGAAGGACAGGCAGGGGCGAAAGGGGGGAGGAGTTGCACTGTATGTAAGAGAGCACTATGACTGCTCTGAGCTCCAGTATGAAACTGGAGATAAGTCAGTTGAGTGTCTCTGGGTTAAGCTTAGAAGCAAGAACAATAAGCGTGATGTCGTGGTGGGTGTCTGTTACAGACCACCAGACCAGGAGGATGAGGTAGATGAGGCTTTCTTTACTCAACTGGGGAAAGTTTCCAGTTCACAGGGCCTGATTCTCATGGGAGACTTCAATCACCCTGATATCTGCTGGAAGAGCAATACAGCAGAGCACAAACAATCCAGGAAGTTTTTGGAGAGTGTCGCTGACAATTTCCTGGTGCAAGTGCTGGAGCAACCAACTAGGGGCCGTGCTTCTCTTGACCTGCTGCTCACAAACAGGGAAGATTTGGTAGGGGAAGTAGAAGTGGGTGGTAACCTAGGCAGCAGTGACCATGAGATGGTCGAGTTCAGGATCCTGATGAAAGGAAGAAAGGGGAACAGCAGGATACGGACCATGGACTTCAGAAAAGCGGACTTTGATTCCCTCAGGGAACTGATGGGCAGGATTCCCTGGGAGGCTAATATGAGGGGGAAAGGAACCCAAGAGAGCTGGCTGTATTTTAAGGAGACCTTATTGAGGGCACAAGAGCAAACCATCCCGATGTGCAGAAAGAATAGCAAATATGGTAGGCGTCCAGCTTGGCTTAACAAAGAAGTCTTTGGCGAACTTAAACGCAAAAAAGGAGCTTACAAGAAGTGGAAGCTTGGTCAGATGACTAGGGAGGATTATATAAACACTGCTCGAACATGCAGGAATGAAATGAGGAAGGCCAAAGCACAATTGGAGTTGCAGCTAGCAAGGGACGTGAAGGGGAACAAAAAGGGTTTCTACAGGCATGTTGCCAACAAGAGGAAGATTCGGGAAAGTGTAGGCCCCTTAAAGAAAGAGGGAGGCGACCTAGTGACGGAGGATGTGGAGAAAGCTGAGGTACTCAATGCCTTTTTTGCCTCTGTCTTCACAGACAAGATCAGCTCCCAGACTGCTGTACTGGGTGGCACAGAATGGGAAGGAGGCGAACATCCCGCAGTGCTGAAGGAACAGGTTCAAGACTATTTAGAAGGATTGGACATTCACAAGTCCATGGGGCCGGATGCAATGCACCCGAGGGTGCTGAGGGAGTTGGCTGAGGTGATTTCAGAGCCATTGGCTATTATCTTTGAAAGCTCATGGCAACAGGGGGAGGTCCCTGAGGACTGGAAAAAAGCAAATATAGTGCCCATCTTCAAAAAAGGGAGGAAAGAGGATCCGGGGAACTACAGACCGGTCAGCCTCACCTCAATCCCTGGAAAGATCATGGAGCAGGTCCTTAAGGAATCCAATTTAAGGCACTTGGAAGAGAGGAAGGTGATCAGGAACAGTCAACACGGATTCACCAAGGGAAAGTCATGCCTGACCAACCTGATTGCTTTCTATGATGAGGTGACTGGCTCTGTGGATGTAGGGAAGGCGGTGGATGTGATATACCTTGACTTTAGCAAAGTTTTTGATACGGTTTCTCACAGTATTCTTATCAGCAAGTTAAAGAAGTATGGGTTGGATGAAAGGACTATAAAATGGATAGTGAACTGGCTAGAGCATAGGGCTCAACGAGTAGTGATCAATGGCTCCATGTCTAGCTGGCAACCGGTCACAAGCGGAGTGCCCCAGGGGTCGGTCCTGGGGCCGGTTTTGTTCAACATCTTTATTAATGATCTGGAGGATGGGGTAGATTGCACCCTCAGCAAGTTTGCGGACGACACTAAGCTGGGGGGAGTGGTAGATACCCTGCAAGGTAGGGATAGGATACAGAGTGACCTAAACAAACTGGAGGATTGGGCCAAAAGAAATCTAATGAGGTTCAACAAAGAAAAGTGCAGAGTCCTCCACTTAGGAAGAAAGAATCCCATGCACAGCTATAGACTGGGGACCGACGAGCTGGGCAGCAGCTCTGCAGAAAAGGACCTGGGGGTAACGGTGGATAAAAAGCTGGATATGAGTCAGCAGTGTGCCCTGGTTGGCAAGAAGGCCAATGGCATATTGGGCTGCATTAGGAGGGGCATTGCTAGCAGGTCACGGGAAGTGATTATTCCCCTCTATTCGGCATTGGTGAGGCCGCATTTAGAATATTGTGTCCAGTTTTGGGCCCCCCAATACAAAAAGGATGTGGACAAGTTGGAGAGAGTCCAGCGGAGGGCAACAAAAATGATTAGGGGGCTGGAGCACAGGACTTATGAGGAGAGGCTGAGGGAACTGGGCTTGTTTAGTCTGCAAAAGAGAAGAGTGAGGGGCGATTTGATAGCGGCCTTTAACTACCTGAAAGGGGGTTCTAGGGAGGATGGGGCTAGGCTGTTCTCGGTGGTGGCAGATGAAAGAACAAGGAGCAACGGTCTCAAGTTGCAGGGAGGGAGGTCTAGGTTGGACATTAGGAAAAAGTTTTTTACTAGGAGGGTGGTGAAGCACTGGAATGGGTTACCTAGGGAGGTGGTGGAATCTCCATCCTTAGAGGTTTTTAAGCTGCGGCTTGACAAAGCCCTGGTTGGGATGATATAGCAGAGGTTAGTCCTGCTTTGAGCAGGGGGTTGGACTAGATGACCTCCTGAGGTCCCTTCCAACTCTAATATTCTATGAATATTCTATGATTCTATGAAGTGCTAAAGTCAATTTAGTTAGAGTAGATGAGGCCTATTCACAACCACTGATCAGCAGGTGAGAATGTGTGAACAGTGACAATTACTTCTTGTAATGATATAACCATTCCAAGTCCCTGGAACTTTTCAACAATAAATAATGTACATTTGGCCAGTATTGCTTATGGAGATTCTTTGGGAAGTATGATCTATGACCAACCCATTAGAACCATTTTCCTGGTGGCTTCTTAAAGCAAACAGGGAGGTATTTGTCTCTTATTAGTTAAGATTCTTAGTGTTTCCCAACACAAAGGTAGCATGTCAGTTTTACTCAAACTCTCCCCTCGCATCCCACTAACTCAATGTTTGTTTTCAAGAGTATCGATACACTGTATTAGAAAGAAAGAAAGAAAGAAAGAAAACAAACTTCAATCCTGTATTCACAGGATACATATAATACAGAATCCTGTATTCCTGCATCTGTTTTGGCAGATTCTTAGCTCTGTATACATACTCTTTGAAGGCACAGGGGTCTGTCTGTGAAGATCTGAATACAAGATGTGGCCCAAGATGAGAATACAGCTATGAACAATGCATCTTTATAAACTTTTGGATTGGTTACAGCTCCTCTTTGTTTTGTAGAGGGATATTTTCAGGCTTTGTTAGGGCCTGAATCTGTAGTTACACAAGTAGCCCGTTTTATGCCTACAATTGACTGACATTATTTGTGTGAGGAAGGACTGAAGGTTGAGACACTTATCAAGAACAAGTGAACCCTTGTGATAAGCAGATGATATGTTAGCCAGCCTAAAAGGCAGAAAAAAAAACATTGTGTCAAGGTTTGGATGTATTCACATCTTGGTGCCTTTGCCATTTTGAAAATTCCTTTTTTAAATTGCACTCAATGGGAGCATGGATCAGTTCCACACCAGTACTTGGCTCAGACTGGGGAAGCTAATGATCCAGCCAGTGGACCAAAGTAGGTGATGAATCCTGGTCAAGTGCCACCTTAGGCACGTTGCACATATGCTAAAAAGATTGCACTCAATGAAATTTAAAACCACTTTGTTGAAAATTTGATTTATGGGATACAAAACAGTAATCATACAGTGACAAGTTTGGAACAACTTTAGCTGAAGAATGCAGTGTCTTACTGGCTTGATCAATGTATTTATTACACACTGCTGGTATAAATAACCTGTTTTTGAATGGCAGTGTTTTACCAAACATTTCCTATTTGCTTTGTGTAATGTTTTATAAGTGTCCCTAAAAGTTTAGTATATTTTCAAAAGGAGACAATCATTTCTGTGAATAAGAAAATATCTGCATCCACACTAGCCACAATTAAAATTATAATAGCTGCATAGCTACACAAGTTAGTATAGTTAGCTAAGATAGATAGATCTCCTCATGCTTCACAGTATCAACTGATCACCAATTGGGGTAAAAAAGAATGTCCTCTATGTTGCCATATTTCAGAGTTAGGTACACTCTGGGGAGTGGGGGAGTAGGGGGAGTTACATCTTCCTGAAGCATCAGGCATTAGCCACAGAAAGACAGGTTATTAGACTAGATGGATCAGTGCTTTGTTCCAGTAGGGCAATTCCTGCGATCTTATGTTCATAGGGAGTTCAGCACCATCTGCAACTTTTGGTCATCATTTTAGCAAGAGCTGCAAGGTTGAGCAGATGTTCTAATCTATAACTGGAACTACTATGTATGCTTTCACTTAATGATGATCAAGTCTAGTTTAATGGTGCAATCATTCCTCTCATTAAAACAGTTGATATGACAATATCTAACATGTCATCAGTGTCTTTTTATTCGCATCATAGCAATAATTGTATAAGGTTCAGAATGGGTTTAGAGCTTATCAAACATATTTTCCCATATTACAAAGAACAGCTGATTCACTGATTGTTTGTCTTCCATTTCTCCCTTATGATGGATTAAAAGTAAAGTTACCATCTCATTGATAGAAACATACCATGAGGAAAGCAATATGAACTATTGATGAAATGTCCAAAGGTAAATGTATGTGATTGCGATTCCTGGAGGAAACTAGACTTGGGATCCATTTTACAGTGGAGAAGAGTTTTCATATATTTTTTTTAAATCACTTTTTAAACCCATGTTTTGCAGACTGATTTCTGTAAACCATAAGCAGATATGAGACATCTTAAACACCACAGTTTATGTTCCAACTTTCTGCTTTATTAGCACTTTCATTTTTACTTGTATTTTACTGTTTTAAAAATAGCAATTAAGTTATTTTGGGCCAATTTTGTAATACTTCTGCAATGGAGGAGGCAGAGACCCCCGGAGTGGTACAAAATCCCATGAGGAATGTGTGTACTGGGAATATTTTCTTCATTCTTCTTGAAGGCACATTTTTTATTATATGTAAACAAGGTATTTTTCTGACAGTTATGAAGGAAAAAAACAAAAATAAAACCCAACAACCTCTACCACCATTGGCATTGCTTATAAAGGATTTATCAGCTGACTACCACCACTATGTACAGTATTATATATAGTTCATAGTATATTCAATCAGTCTCTTTAAATATTGTTTTAAATATCATGTGGATAGCATCCACATAAAGTCCAACTCAAAAGAATACTTGTATGTATGGTTATGTAATACTGCACATTATTGATGCTCATAAATAAATACATACAAATAATGCATCTGTGACAAACACAGAATACAAACGGAACAGAACTTTTCTCTAACCATTACTTCTAGTACAGCCAGTAACCACTAAAGTAAGTTATAAGGAAATGATTAGAAACTGCTGTGTTTTAAAATAGAAAATATAGGGTGAGATCCTTACCTCAGCTCTGGATAGGGTGGAGTAAATGGGCCCTAAAAACCCCAGTTCTGCCTGGGGGTAGGGAGTGGATCATTGCCCCAGTATAGGCACTGTCAAATACAACCTTGCAAGCCCCAGCATAGGAGATATGCAAGACCTGGAGGTAGTGCTTCAGCACATAACACTTATAAAATACTTCGTAGCACTGCACCCCTTATAGCCAATTGGGGAGATTTAGGCACACTCCCAGAGCTGTCTAATTTATGCCTGGGGGCCCCCAAGCTTCAGAGTAGCCTAGGATAGGGTGGGCACAAAAGTGGCTTAAAGCCATCATAGCACCCCTCTTCCCACTGACTGAGACAATGGGCTACAATGGGAAAATGCAGTATAATGTTGATCTAGCTCCTAGCAAAGCATTTTGGGTCAGTTTAACAAATTGAAATGAAACACTCTAAAATTTCCAAATTGTAACTTTTCAAGATTTCCATTCCACAATATTTTTATTTAAATTGTTATTTCAATTCTCTGTCCCAATTTGGAATGAAAACAAATGTTGAAATGTCTGGATTTCCCATGGGACAGAAATTCTGAATTTTACTCATCTCCTGTGTTTATACATCACCTAGCAAAAGGTGGCCTAAATCTCACTTGGGGACTTTTGGTGCTATTGTAATATAAATGATAACTTGTAAATAATCTGTAATAAATAAATCTCTAGTGTATTTATGTTTTTATTAATAAAAATATTTACACATATGGCCAAAATATTCCAATGTAAGTACTTATAATCAGGAACTTAAAGCAATTTTAAGTGGCACAATTTAAATGGGAGTTGCAGATGCGAGCTTTCCCTGAAGATCAGGCCAAATTTAGCTGCTTCACTGACCAGAAACTAGAGCTGGGGAATTTTTTTTTTGTCTAAAACTTTTCCCCCCCTGAAATTGCAGCTTCAGGTCAAGACAAACCTAAACATTTTGCGAATTCATGTCAACTTTGTTGAATTGTTTTGGTTGACAAAAATTCGGAAAAATATCTAAACATTTTGTTGTGACATTTTCTAATTGCAATGTTTCAATTCATTGATTTAAAATGACTTTTTCATTTTGAAATCAACTTCACCTTTATTTAAAAATAATTTTTAAAAACAGTTTTAAATGTTCAAAATCAAAACAAAACATTTCTGTTTCAGGTCAAATAAAAATTTGGTCTGACCTGAACTGAATTTTTCTTCAACTTTTTTATTTGCAAAAATTTTGAAAAAATTCATTCTTAAATTGACCCAAAATATTTTTTTCTAGATTTGCTAGGAAAACAAAAAAAACCACTTATTCACACAGCTCTGATACAAATGCATCTGAACATTTTGATGTAAGTTTATATGACTAATGGATGCAAAGATTTGATTCAAAATTTTCTGAAGGCAGGAGAAGACAGTTACATACCCAACAAATATGCTGGGCTCCCAATTTAGTCTCGACATTTTACCTTGGGGGAAAAATGATGGGAATGCACATCTTCTGATGCTACGTGAGTGAGGTTAAGGAACATGAGTCACAGGTATGCACGGGTATTGTTTGTCCACAAATGAGCATTGGGCCTTTTGTGCTTTGGCTTTCACAAATTTCCAGTTATCATATCTAGTAGCATGCTCTCTACAGAAGCCAAGTGAACTATACCTCCTCTGATATGGAGTAATATAACTCACATGGATGGATCTATCTGTTCGGTAGGGTTATTACATTGCTTTGCTTTCTGATAAATGTTTACAGCCAGCAGTTTGTTCCAATTCCAGGTAGAACTGAGAACATGTGGGTTTTCTCAGGGGTAGGCCAGAATTTATCTCAACATTTTGGCTGTGCTCGTCCATCCGTTCAGTATCTCCAAACATCTAGTCCTAGCTTGTAAGATATTTTTCCCCTCTCACACACTGGTTCATGGAAGACACTCATTTTTTATCCCGCATCTCCAGTCCAGAACAACAGGACCACCCTTTGCTCCTCTGGGAGGTAACTTTTCACCAGAAGCTTTTCTCCCTCTCTATTGCTTCTATTAAAAGACCTTTGTTTGTCAGTTAATTATTCAAAAGATATGTGAATTCACTTATAATTAAAAGGACAGACACATGGGGCTGGACTCTCCATTGTCTTGCATCTTGCATAGACTTCACTGTAGTGCAGTGCAAAGTGGGTTTACAATGCTACTCAATCAGAGCATTAATAATGTTTACAGTTTTCCCTGGCTGATATGAACACACAAGATGCAGGGTAACAGGGAAACTGGTTCCTAGCTTCTGGTATTCCAGTAGACTATTTTTTGGGGGGTACTACTCCCCATCCCATCTCTTTTCTATTTCTGCTCAGGGTTCCTTTACGTAGCGAAGAGGATCAACTGAAAGACACAGTAACTTGAGAGTCATTCATAAAGTACAATAGGAAACCTTGGAGCCTGATTCTTATCTTGTTCATGCAGTCTTCACTCCACTGTAACTTATTGACATCAGTGGGTTTATGCCTGATCTTCTGGTGATATGAGAAAAGAAATGGGACACACGATTCAGTGCCTGAAATTAATAATTACATGGAATAAAATATAGAAAGGAAGAAAATAATAAAACAAAAAGACAGTGCTTTTTATCTGTACGGGAACAGGTATTTCACCGACAAAGGAGAAAAATCATTTTGCAGTGAGTGTTGTGAAAGATTCCTCATAAGGTTTTCATACAAAGGATAAAAGGAAACGTTATTGCACTGCTTCAAGAACAAGACAGTTTAGCTGCTGAGGTATGCACTAATCTCACTGCAACATTTGCAGGTGGAAGAAAACGTACAGGATTTCCAGTATTTACTAATTTTAAAATGATTTACCATCAGTTGCTTCTTCACTGTAGAAATAAACCAACCATGTTCATGAAATTAAATGCAGTTATCATTTATAACATGCACACTATGTTTAAACTAATATACTAATTTATTCCATATTATTCTAATACTAATGACAGTATCTTTTCTTCATTCATAATATGGTTACAATAAGAATGCATAACTCTTCAAATAAATAATGTCAGCACCCTACATTTTCACCTATTTAAAATGGATTGCTGACTTTTAGAGAGTCAGAAACATGATGAATATTTTAATTGACTTTGCTTGTGCCCCAGATAAAAGAGGTACCAGCTACTCCAAGATAATCTTGGTTACAAAACAGGCTCCAGCTCAGTAAGTCTCTTGACAAAGGTCCTAGGAAAAGCACACATTTCACTGCATATATTATCCTCTCTATTCAGACATCTCAAGTAGAGCTATGCAAAGTGGGACAGTTTCATTCATAATTCACATTAAACCTCATCCTCTGAAATGCATTTTGCTGAGAATGACCCCTAGATAAAGTTCTTTCCAGCTGAGAGCAAGGAGATCGAGTCTGGTGGAGGAAGGAGGCTTCATGCTGTTTTTTTCCATGGGTATATGCTGAAATGCAGATTTTCTTCTTCTTCCCTCCCTCCTGAGGCCTCTATTTACAACTTCTATGCAAATTGAGGTAAACACATATCCCTTTATTTAAGACATGCCAGCTTTATCAGTTCTACCTAATCGAGATTACGTGAGTTTAAACACGTGCCTTTATCATCATACAGGGAGGGGATGTCATAACTTTTATACATAACGTTACTACATACTTTTCATTGACCAGTGAGTTATTAATTTTGAAATGGTGCCTCACAAGGCATGTTTTGTACAAAGATGATTACGATAGCATGTAGGGTGTGAATACAGAGGTGCATTTGGTCACAATGTATGTGACTCATGCCGGAATGTGAACAAGCAAGTAAGTTCCATAAAGCCTTGACCACTGTATTCTCTGTGTTCTGATCATCTATGAGAAGAAACTGAGTGCTGAATAAATGAATGAGCCTCATTTGGGTGTGATCTACATTCCATTTTTGCACAGATTTATCTAAATCAGTAGAAGAACAGATTTAGCTGAATTGGTGTAATCCCCTAGGTTATATCAGTATAAAGGTGTTTAGATTGGTACCGCTTGTTTCTGTAAACTATATCAATATAAACACCTTTATGTTGACAAAACTGCATCCAACCTAGGGGTTGCAGCAAATTTGTCTAAGGGCTTGTCTACACCTAAAACACTACGGCGACACAGCTGTAGCACTTCAGTGTAGACACTATCTATGCTGACGGGAGGGGTTCTCCCATCAGCATAGATAATATGTCTCCCTGAGAGGTAGTAGTTAGGTTGACAGAGGAATTGTTCCGTTTACCTAGAGCTGTCTACAACAGGACTTAAGTGAGCATAACTACGCCACCCAGGGGTGTGGACTTTTCACACCTGTGGTGTCATTATGCTGACCTAATTTTCTAGTGTGTACTAGGCTTATATCTGGTTTTCCACTGATTTAGTCCTTACACCGATTTAATTATCTGTAGCCTATGTCCGAAAGGTCACTACTGGGAACTCTAATTTCTCCTGATTAGAGAATAGGCCACCCTACTACAACTGCTCTTGTTGGTGATGTGAGAAAGGCAATAGCAGGAGCTTCTTCGTGAAGTTTGATACTGTTTAGGGATGAAAAGAGGAGCCTCATCTTCCAGTACGTACTTTGGGTGAGAGGAATTATTTAAGGATGGAAGCAGGGGTTGCTTGGTGAAGAGTTTTAGGCACAAATAGTCATAGTCAGGGGCCTAATCCCTAACCCTACCCCCCCCCCCCACCCCTCCAAAAAGCATGGTGTACTATATTTATTATTCCTCCACTAAAAAAAAAAAAAAAAAAAAAAAAAAGTTTGGCATTAATGGTATTATCCTGAGGGGTAAGGAATCCCTATCTGGAGCAGCCAATACAAGTGATTTCATAAACAGTGAATTTTTCCTGTTCAACAATTAGACCGGTGGCCATCTGATTAAAACAAAGTATGATTTTAAACTCAATTAAAGAATAAATATTATATCATTGCTTCTCTTCTGATTGTAGTAGAACTGTACTGACTTCACCTTGAGCTACTTACTGTGAGTAAAATTTTCAAAGGTGCTTAAGTAACTTAGGAACTTAAATCTCATGTCACTTAAGTTCCTAAGTCAGGCACCTTTGAAAATTTTACCTTATGACCTAAAACTTGTTTCTTGATTTCAAATGTTCCCCTACCTGCTCCAAAGATTGTTCCATCTAAAAATATCAGACAGATGATATTTAAGGAAGTCTTTGCTATATTTTTTTTATTTTAATGGCAGATGGCTGTCATGTGCCTCAATTTCAATACTTTCAGAAGTGAACAAAGATGTCAGCATATTTTACGGTTATACTGCAATGCTAAGAATGCAGTAGGATATATTCCTCATCTCATCAACCTCTGTTTTCATGTTCTTAAACTAACAACATAACATTTAAAAAGAGAAGGAAAAATTTCTATAATTGTTTCTTAATTGACACAGGCAAAGCATATCAAGTTCACAGTTTTGCAACCCTTTCCAATTTTCAATTTTAGAGGGTTTGTTAATTCAAGTTAAACACATTTTTCCCATGCAACTGAAACTGATTGTTTTATTTTTCCATTGCCTAACATAACTTAAAAAGAAAAACTTTATTCTAGATTCAAAGAAACAAGCGCTATGTATCAGGGACTGGACAATATCCACCAACAATTAGATTAGCAAAAGTAATGTCTCATGTCTATTTTTTTTTTTTTACCTGTTCCTGTCTTCCTTTCCAATGCCATCCACATCCTTTTGGTATCCTTTTCATTCTGCCCATTTCTGTTCCATTTTGCACCATCTTTGTCAATTTACTTTTCTCCGTTCTCTTCTATTCTGGGCCTTTTCCCACAGTCTCTCCCAAGTGGCTGATAAACCCAATGATACTAGGATCAACACTTCAAACCCAAAATATGAGTCTGAAGTTAGGTAAATTTCCATCCTGTCTTTTATGCCTTATCCTTGTTAAAAGTAAAATCCAAGATTAGTGGAAATGATTTTCACTTTTATTACCAGTTTGTTTACTTTGTGCATTTCACAGCAAAATATGTATAGTCAATTTCCCCTCTTATTTGTGGGAGTCTTACACACACCAACAGGAGAGACAAAAACCTTTAGCAGGAAAATATGACTGTAAAACCACACGAGTCTCCAAGGCAGATATATATAGCTTTTAAACACATTTTTTTAACCGCCTAGATTTCAAGTGAATGTCCCTTTAAGAATGGAAGCTTCAAATTGTGTAGTTCTGGCTATTGCACAGGTATATTGAATCTAATATGTTTAATCTCTCTGGACATACTTATGACACTCGTCTGTATAAAAATGCTTGAGCCAAATCAAGGAAGACATTTTGACTTGACAGAGACTTGCTTAGTGCTCCCATTGTAAAATATTCAGATTAACATCTACATCATGAATCTCTATAACTTCAGCTACAGCTTTGTATCTAGTCATGTCAAATTTATATCAGGCTGTACATGATAAGGTTTCAGAACTGCTAATTAAATCAGTTATTGCCCTGACACGTCTTAGTCTCCTCATGTTGATCTAGATGGAACTTCAATAACAGCAGGGCAAAATAAAACAGTCTCACATACAAGATGCAACCTTGTTTTCCACTCCAGCAACATAACTATCTTCAATATTACGTACAGTTGCACACTGGGGGTTGGTACTAATAAAAATAAGGCTGGCAGGTCACACAGGGGTTTGCCTACAGATCAATTTACACACTGGTAGGCATCTGAGGGACTGAATAATAAAAGCTGTACTCCCTGAATACCCCTAACTAAGATTTCTAAAAGAGAATAGGAAGCTAGGCATTGTGTATTCACTATCACCATCACAGAATCATAAAAATGTAGGGCTGGTTTTGACCTCCAGAGGTCGTCTACTCCAGTCCCCTGCACTGAGGCAAGAGCAAATATCCCTGACAGGTATTTGTCTAATCTGTTCTTTAAAACCTCTAATGACAGGTATTCCAGTACTTAAACTGTCCTTATAGCTAGAAAGATTTTCCTAATAGCTAATCTAAATTTCCCTTGCTACAGATTAAGCTGATTACTTCTTATCCTAACTGTGAAAGATCTGGCTATTTTCCTGCAATATTCTTGGAAGACCTTATTGTATTAAATGTATGTATTATTGTGGGATAGAAGTGTTTGTGACCTTTCTAGGGTAGAGATGTGACAGATGTAAGACTGGGAGTTCAAAAGACTATATTGAAATGTGCCAGAGAAATATGGATTTGGGGTGCCATAAGTCTTAAGTGGATTTCATTGGGAATCCCTAAGGAGATATTAATGCAAATTCCCCAATCTTTCAAAACTATGCCCTGAGGAAAGGGTCATTGTCTGCTGATTACCTGTTACAGAAAAGCCAACATCAAAGGCCCAACCTGTCTAAAGAAATGGCTGATCTGCCCAGTTGTTTTGCTGGTTCTGGATCTAAAATGGATTAACTTGTCAACCACAGGAGAAGTTTCAGGGTAGTTTCCCTGAAATTGTGACAATGCCTTCAGTGGGCATGGAGAACAATTGATCACCACACTCTTTATAACTGCCCTTAACCCATTGAAGACCCACATGTCCTCCCTTCAGTCTTCTTTGTGCAAGCTTAAATGTGCCTGATTTTTCTAAACCTTTTGTTATTTTTGTTCCTCTCCTCTGGACTGTCTCCAATTTGTCCATATCTTTTCTAAAACGTGTAGTACTCCAACTGAGGCTTCATCACAGTGCTGACTACAGCAGGACAATTACCTCCCAGGTCTTAAATAAAACACTCCTGTTAATACATTCTAGAATGATATAAGCCTTTTTCACCACTGCATCAAATTGTTGGCTCATATTTCGTTTGGATCCACTACAGTCCACAGATTATTTTCAGCAGTATATATCTGCCTAACCAGTTACACCCCATTTTGAAACTGTGCATTTGATTTTTCTTCTTAAGTGTAGCATTTTGCACTTGTCCTTAGTGAACTTCATCTTGTTGATTTCAGACCAAGTCTCCAATTTATCAAGGTAATTTTGAATTCTAATCTTGTTCTACAAAGTGCTGGCAACTTGATGTCACCCACATACTTTATAAGAATACTCTCCACGCCATTATCCAAGTTACTAATGAAAATATTGACTAGTACCAGACCCAGATCAGACCCCAGCAGGATCCCACTACATATGTCCTTCCAATTTGACAGTGAACCACTGATGACTACTCTGGGTATGTTTTTTCAACCAATTGTGGTTTAGATGAAATTACTATATGGTAGGTGCACATTTCCCTAGTTTATTTATGACAATGTCATGTGGAATGGTGTAGAAAACCTTGCTAAAATGAAGATATATCACATCTATTGCTTCCCCCTATCCACTAGGCAAACGTATTTAGACACCTTTCAGTTGATGATCTCAAAATGACTTACCAAAGATTAACTTAGTAGCCTGAGGTTTAAGCTATGCTACCCTGTGAGGTAGGAGGGTGGAGCAGAAAATGGTACAGTCTAGGTGAAGTATTCATAGATAAGTCTACTTTGCAATCAGGTTGTGTGATTGCAGCACATATAGGCTCAAGTAATAATATCACATAGGTGATGATCAGGATTGACTCAGGGGACACAGCCCTGCTACACTGGCATTGTTACTAACTTGGGTATGCCCATATGAACTAAGATTAAGGATGCCTAATGTCAACAACGAGTCATTAGCAAGGAATAGGAATCAGAAGTCTGTGATTAAGTCCTTGAGGTTGAATATCAAATATCCTGTCTGAGTGTTCCATATGTTATTGCTGGAGATGATTTAACTGTGGACCTGATCATTGCTCCATGATGCACATATGTATTACTTCCTTCACATGGAGAAAGGTGGTCAGCCACCTCTGTGATAGTATCCCTTCTTTGTCCTGGATCCAATGGATAGAAGTCTGTGGATTTGGGGGACCTGTGAGTGGGGACAGGGAGGGGCAGGCAGGGCAGAGCAGAGCAAGGGGATAGCAAACACACCTTATCCTTTTATCTGCTCTGCAAAGATTTATCAGAAAAATTAAGACATCCCCATGCTGTATTAACGCCCAATGGTACCCCACTGAGTAATAGTTAAGGATAAGATTATATCACAGGGAGCATAGAAGTCATGGAGTCCATGTTTCAGCACTGGTGCAGCACGGCCGGATCTGTCAGCCACCATGGGTTGCGGGCAGACCAAGAGCTCTGAACAGCCCACCCCGGAGCTTCAAGCTGCTGTGGTGGGTGAGAGGGGGGACCCAGAGCTCCCAGCCGCTGTGGGGCGCCCCCGCATCTCCCAGCTGCCAGCCGCACAGGTGGCCCACAGATCCGGATTTCCCAGCCATGGCCCCGCAGCTCTTTATTAGCCCTGGTCTACCTGAAGATTCGGCGGTAGTCGACGGGAGTTATGCAAACTACACAGAGTAGCTTGCGTAACTCACGTCGACTGCTCAGCTTCCCTTCTGTGCGCTGTCTACACTGTGCTGCGCTAATGGGCACAGCGTTCCCGTTGACGCAGTGCTATGACACTGACCCACTCAATCGATCCAGAAAGATCGATCGGGAGGCGGCAAATTTGCCGCCATCAGTATAGACATGGCCTTAGATACCCTGCCAATTTGAAGAACTGTTATTCTTATGATTTACGTGTCAACCAAAAAATACATTTTTGGGCAGGGATGGACTAACTCATGTTGTCTAATCATAAAGTCAATCAAAGTGGGAAAATGGGAGTGGAGGGAAGAAAGAGATAAAGTGAGAAAATAGCAGGTTAAAAATTGAGCAATATTACTGACTCAGACTTCACTTTTGGGAAATATTCCATATTGTTTGCTTATTTTTTCCTCTTTTCCTCCCTGGGGACTCATTCATTAACTTGCTTCCAAAAAAGTAAACACAACAAGGAAGGTGAACACAGACACAGTGACCTGGCTTTCAAATGAATAATGGTGGAAATATTTTGCCGCATTCATTCATATAAACTAAAAACTCAGCCCAGATTTTTTTTGAAGATGACTTTACCACCTTCTGTAGTTACATTGCTCTGCTGCATAACTGAAAGGGGCCACATTAGAAAAGAGAAAAATAAGCAACAGATTACTAAGAATGGATCTAATTGTACTGTCTCTTGCATAGGTATAAATCAGGAGAAACTTCAATGAAGATAACGGGTCCAGATTCTCCACTACTCTACATCTTGTATTTTCATTTAAAGCAGTGCAAAGGGAGTGTAAAATATTAGCTAATCAAAATGGATTTGCACTCACTTTTGTTATGTTCATGGCAGACACAAAGAGTTAGAAACAAAACAAATATTCTCCTGAAAAGTTGAAATATAAAGCTACTTTATTTCTTAAAATCTAGAAACCTAACAGTCAAACACAACAGTCAAATACAGAAAGACAAAGCGGGCTGCTATATAAGGCAGAAAGGCACAACTCAACCCTCCTTGCTCCAGATTAGCTCTTTTATAGACTGATTGCTGAGTAGGTGGTCCCAGATAGTCATCACATGCTTCCTTCAGAGCTCCTTAGCCAGTCAGCAGGTCCAGGAAACCCCTTACAATTTCAAAAGTGATAGCTTGTAACTTAAACACAGTTTTCAGTTCACTAAACTTTTGTGTTGGCACAAAATTGTTAGTGATGGAGAATCCACCATGACCTTTGGTAACTTGCTCCACTGGGTAGTTACCCCCACTGGTAAAAAATGATGCCTTATTTCCCGTCTGAATTTGCCTAGCTTGAACCTCCAGCCACTGGGTTGCGTTCTACCTTTTTCTGCTAGAATGAAGTGCCCATTATTAAATATTTGTTCCCTATGTAGCTACTTATAGACTATAATCAAATCACCCCTTAACCTCTCTTTGTTAAGGTTGAATGCCTGGATTCTACGAGTATAAAGCACATTTTCCAAACCTTTAATCATTTTCATGAACCCTCTCCAATTTATCAACATCCTTCTTGAATTTTGGACACCAAAATTGGATACAATATTCCAGCAGCGGTTGCACCAATGCCAAATACAAAGTTAAAGTAACCTCTTACTCTTACTCAATATTCCCCTGTTTATGCATCCAAAGATATCATTAGTCCTTTTGGTCACAGCACTGCATTGGGAGATCAGCTGATTATCCACCAAAACTCCCAAAGCTGTATTAAAATCACTATTTCCCAGTGTAGAGTCCCCCATTATGTAAACATGGTCTCCAGTCTTTCTTCCAAGAAGTATACATTTACATTTAGCCATACAAAAAAAAAAACTCACTGGTTTTTTCAACATAAAAAACTCTTTACTCAGAGGCAGAGTCGAGAATTTTTTTTGGATAAACAAGACCCATTGTTTTAAATTCTGCCTTCATCTGTTCTAATGAATAGTAAGTAATGAAAACAAAAGAACACATGGATGAAAAAGCAAGGATTCAGGCTTTCCAGAGTGAGAGTACTTTTTCAGATAACTGGACACTGAAGATATGCCTACATGTCATTAAACATCTGTGTTTGGCCCATGTTAGCTGATTCAGGCATACAGGGCTCAGGCTGCAAGGTCCAAAACTACAATGAAGACTTTTGGGCTCGGGTGAGAGCCCTAGGCTCTGGGACTCTCCCCTCTTTGTGGAGTCCCAGAGCTCAGGCTCCAGCTTAAGCATGAACATCCACACTGCAATTTTACAGCCCTGTCGCCCGAGACGTAAAAACCTGAGAGTCAGCTGACAAGACCCAGCCACAGGTGTTTAATTGCAGTATAGACATACCCTATGGGTTGTAGACTGTTTGTATCCCTGAGATCACAGTGTTCTTAGCAGATTGCTTTCTGTAAGTGAGAAATCTTCTTCCCAAAATACTGGCTCTGTTCCTATAGCACTTTGTTCTTCTGTCATCACTCCTTCTATTATGTGACTTCCATTTGTTAAAAGAATATTGCATTACCCCCATCATCTAGATAACACCTTCACTTCCAACACAGCTAAGGAGGATATGTCTATTGTTCAATCTCTTTGTATAGAAATGGAAAAAGGCAGACAAACATAGCATCTTTACCTTGCATCAAATGTACAAGCTATTTGTGTGGCTCAGAAGGTATGTTTTCTTTTTTCCTTTAGAATTCATCTAAACCCAGGCAACATAGAAATGGATCTACAGCAGCTGATGGAACATCTTCCTGACTCATTTAAAACCATTTTAATAAAATGTGAAAATAACAGCTAGAAGCAATAGTAACAGCAACAACAACAAAAACAGTCTAATAAAATAGAACATCTCGCACAATCACACACCTGATCCACCACTGCATTAGTACAGTTTTAGGTCAGTGAAAATGGATTTACATCACTGTAAAACTGAAATAATATAGTTTTGAATCAAGCCCACTGTCTCCAAAATGTTTGCCTAAATAGCTTTCTTCTAGCATAGATCAACAAATTTTGGGGAAAAAAAATCCTTGTTGGAAAATGGGGGTTTATTGATAGTGATTTTTTATATATGAAATTATTGATTCTGATGGAATTTTCTATGAGGGAAATTGGAAAAAAAAAAACAGTTTCTGATCTGTTGAACATTAGTTTCTGCATCTGCCTCAAACACTGCAGTGCACCACAGGACTTGTAGTTCTGGTTCCCTTCTACCCCTATTCTCCACTTACCCTATGATGAGCTGAATTTACAATGATTACTCATTTTGGCAGACAGAAATCTGTAGCTCCTGGCACAATTTCCAGATTTAGATAGTTAATGTTTGATTGGTGTGAGGGGAATACAATTCAGAGAAAACGTACTGCAGACAGGAAGGTAAATGTACCTGAATGTGCCTTTGTGGCTGTCTCTCTTTTTAGCATTGCGGTCACCTACTCATATATAGCCAATTACTCCCCCCTCCACCTCACCCCACACATATTTATATAACCATTCACTTGGGAATCAATATGCAGATACTCACACCTCCATTAGCATACATTTTTAGTAAGGAAGGGAACAATGAGGCAATTATATTTCTCTGGAGAATACAAAACACTATGCTGAGAGATCAATAAGGGATCAGTTGTGAGCTGGCCTATGGGGAGGTAGGGGATATAAGGTGCCCCCTTTTTTCCCTCCAAGTGGGCTTCTCACATCATGAGTTACAATGTTAGAAGGATGGTAAACAGCATTTACTTCCGGGTCACTGCTCTTCTTTCACAGGTAGGTGGAGAGTGGGTAGGCAGGGGTGAGGAGTGGCATAACACTAGCAAAAGTGCTTATGGGTTCTTAATAATTAAAACTGGCCAGGATCTCAGTTTTCATATCTCATCTGGGAAATGGCATCTTCAACAGCACAGCTCTCCTACCCCAACCCCTAGGTGGATTATAGTTCAGTATGGTCCCAGAAGAAAAGAGAATCACCTGATGTAGCAGCAACTCTAGAGTCATGTACCCAAATACTGGACTGGCTACTTTTCTTGAAGAAATGAGTTCCTGAAGAATTTGACTGGGTTTGAAGAGATCATAATCCAAAGATATGAATCCTGTTTTATTGGGACAGATCTGCAACTGCAGCCAAGGGAAGGGTTACTAATCAGATTACCACTATGTGCCTGATTACTCCTTTTGGTGCAAGTTTGAGCAGTCTGAAGACTACTCTCATCTGTGCCAATAGCCACCAGGGTATAAAGATATTATGGCCACAGATCGCTTTTCTCTTTCTATGTCCCCTGCGCTGGCCATTATGATGGTTCTATGCACCAGAAGAATCCCACTATTCAGGGAGAAATCTTAATGGGTTTGGATCTACTGGTCTTAAAGCTGAGGTTGTGCAATGCCTAACAGGCACTGCATAGCCCACATTCAGGACAAGAGTCTTCAATATGTCCTTATAAGGAAAAGTTCAAAAGTGTAAGGTACTATGGGAAGAATGCCAGCCACTGGATTTTGTGGTTTCCAACTGGTTTGTATCCAAGTTTTAATGTTGTACAAATAATTATGGTTTAAAATCGGTCTTTGGATGTTTGTGTTCATCCACCAACTTCTACAGGAATCACGCACACATATGCAAGGACAGAACTGGCCCTTTACATGTGTGTCTATATGGTATGCATGCAGCGAGGAAGGGCGGGTTATATCTTGTAAAACTGAGTGTTTTGAGATAAGCATTGTTTTGAGATAATACATATGGCATATGAGAACAACAATATTTTATTTACTATCACTGACCATGAAGGGGAAATTTCATCCTTCTTGCCAAACTCAGCAGAAAGGTGACAATATGCAGCAATATAAAAGTAATTGTTCACAAAGATACTGATGCTGTAAGGTGCTGAGAACCTTCAATGCCCACAGACTTTAAATGGCCCTACTCATATTCAGGTGGGCAAAGAATTTGCAGAATTAGTCTATTATTTTGCATTAATTGTATTCCATACTGGGTGCTGTTTAAACAGATTATGAAACAAACAGAGGATTTATCTCAAGTCAGGTATAAGCAAACACTAGGAGCTGTTGAATGATGAAGAAATTCATATCCCACCTCTGCACAAAATATTTTTAGAAATAAAGGTAGAGGGAAAGGAAATATGGAGAATGGGAACTACAATATAAGAAGAAATGCCTCGGCACAAAACATATGAATAATTTTCAAGGAGCTAGCACCTGCTCTTTAGCAATAGCATTATGTATGGCCATAGCATAGTTCAGTACATCATTTGGAAAGTGACTGTAGTAGTAGGGGATGAGCAAACTGGATCAGAGGAAATAAGAAACTTCCAGCAGACAAACTGTTTGGGGAAAAAAACCTCTGGTTTTCTTGACAGGTTGGAGGAGGGGAAATGAGATGGTAGGCTTAGAGTAAGGGGTGAGCATAACTCTACACATTCTATCCAGACCACAACTATATACCAGACTTTTGCACCAATACTCAGGAGAATTCCAGTCATATTTTTCAAACCTCAAAATTCACAAACATCTAAATAGCTGAACCAAACCCAATCTCCTCCTCTCAAGCGGGATTGTGACCAGCCCGTCATGTGTGTGCAAGGAAAAGATGACGACCAAAAGAGTTCAAAAATCTTAGTGCAGGGGTCCACCTCATCGGCATTGTTTGCAACCATCTACGTGCCAGGTCTGAAAGGATGGGGCCAGACTAGCTAATGAGAGCCACATGGCACTTTCTTTAGGGGAACAGTTTATAAGCAGTAGGCAGGCTGCACCTGTGCACAAGTTTAAGCAGCATGTGCTTCAGAGAAGCCCACAGCTCACTTGGAACAGTCTCTGACATCCCCTCAACACTTTTGTGCAATAAAGCTTAACTTAGCCTCTTGTAAGATTTATATACATCAAGTGGAGATTAGAAAACAGAGTCAGGCTACAGTAACTTGACAGGCTATAGTAACATCACATTCTAATTATATTTTATTGCTATATTTTAGAATCGGGACTTTTTGGGCTGGTGGACAGTTTTGGAGAAACTGAATTGTCACCTAATAACAGTCTACTTGAAAGAGACAGAAAATTAATGTCACTGCACAGTACCTGGGTTTTTATAGAAACTATATGTGCAATTAAAATGCTAATAATGAATAATTAAAATATATCTAGTGTGTACATTCAAATGGGAGATAGATCATAAAAGCCTCTTGAGGAAATCCATGTCTTTTCTCCAGCTATATTATTAAATTTAGAGTGGCAAAGGACAATGCTTTTTATGGCTTGATTCATTTATTAAATTTAATTTACAGAGCTAAGACCAGATTCTGCTCCCTTGTAACCACATTGACTCCAAAGCAATGCAGGGATATAAGGGAGAACAGAATTTCCTTCTAGTCTAGAGAAGAACAACAGAATCAGGTCACCTGGATACATTTTGAAGCAACATGTAAAATATTTGACTACATTACTTGGGCATTAGCATTCATAGAACTACATCAAGGTTAAGTCAAATGAACAGAAGGGACCATGATTTTTTGCCTCCATCTCAGTTTCTAGAGCCAGCCAAGAAGGTACCTTTCAGCAATTCTAAAATTTACTGAGGGGAAAATAAAAATTTACCCAAATGACAGAAGCAGATAAGTTTCATTTGACACATCTTTCACTGGAGCACAAAGCTTCAAGCTGCTCTTGCTTTTCCACTAAATTTGTGGAAATAAAAACCAATGATGAGAAAGAAACAATTTCAACAATGTTACAACTGGTAGTGGATCTAGCATTTATACCTGTGCTGCTTCTCTTTAGCATCGAGAATTCTGGAAAGCCCTTGGTGTTATTTAATTGACTCCTGACAACACCACTAAAAGACATGAATACATGCCTCACTGCTAAATTCATTTATATAGATACTGGAACACCACAACATGAGTCAGAGTACAGGATGCTGCTGCTTCTGATTCAGTGAAAAATGAACGGTACCAGTGCTTACTATTTCAATGCCTCACCTTCTGCTCTTTTGTGTGTGTGCAATCAGCATGACAGATGAGTCACCAAAGAGTCACTTTGAGTGCCGTCTGCCTTTATCTTCTACTGTTAGTGATGACTCTTTGTAATAAAATGACTGAAAGATTCCAACAGCGCGTGCCGGTTCTTCCAAGTTGGCTTTTTTCTAACCTTTTCATGTTAAATATTTACTTATAAAGAAGCAAATACTGGCTGAAGATTTGTAGGATGAAATCATAGAGACCAAACTAAAAAGACTAATATGAGTTTTAAATTAGTGTGTAAACTTTACTATGAATTTAAACAAGCAAGACAGCAGGGTCAATAGTTTGAGCGTGGATATGAGTGGGCAGGTTTCTGTGGATACTCTTGTTACCCTACATGGGCAGAATTGGTGTATGTGTACCCTGGATTTGGAGGTGTGATTTCTAACTTAGGTGGATGTACAAGACCTAGCTTCGATGAAGCTAGCATGCTAAAAATAGCAGTGTAGCCACAGTGGTGTAGGTAGTGGGATGCACTGGCTGCTCCAAGTACATACCTAGGGTTTCAGATGGGATTGTATGCAAGGCAGCTAGCCCATCCCACTACCCATGTCATTGCAGCTACACTGCTATTTTTAGCATGCTAACTTGATCAGGGCTAGCATGTGTATGTCTACCTAAAGTGGAAATTATTAACTCCACTTCCATTGTAGAGTCATATCCTAAGAGTCAGCATTCAGCACTCACAACTAGGGTTGAATCTGTGAAAGTGATCAACATCCAGCTGTTTCCATTCAGAATGATGAGAGCTACTGAGTTCTGAGCATTTCTGACAATCCGGCCCCAAATGTTGGAACCAAGTCCTTCTGGGAAGTGTGGTCTTACTGAGTAAATTACAGTCCTTTCCCACAACCACTGAATGCCAAATTGAAGTCAGTAATGTTATTTTACTCAGCAAACTATGGTGGCTTGAAGCAAGGGAGAGGGCATTGGCCATGGTCTCCTTTTAGGCAGCTAGCATCTATGAGGGCTTTAGAAGCAAAGGGACCAGAATTGTGGATGTCCCCCAGACATTCTAACCTAGAGGAGAACAAGGGGTGAGAAGTTCCTCATACCCTTCCCATGCCACATGCCCTGCATGCAGGGACTGGCCACACTCAGGCCCATAATTCAATTTGATACCCTCCCCCCTCCCAACCTCTAGACACTTATTTTTAGAAGCCAGGAGGGAACAACACCCCTTCTTGGGACATCTGACTTAGACACTCATAACTGAGTTTTTAATCTTTGGAAAGTGCCCATTCTTGAGCTTTTTTGGGGAGGAGGTGAACTTGTTACAATCTGTCTGGGGAGGAAATTCAAAGAGAAAGAATCAAGCAGCAGGTGCCCTAGTGCAAAGGGCACCGGACTGGGAATCAGAAGATGTTGATTCTGTTCCTGGTTCCACCACTGACTTGCAGTATGAACTTAGTCAAGTCATTTTTCCTCTCTGTACCTCTGTTTTCCTTCTTACCCTTTGGTCTGTCGTATCTATTTGGCCTGTAAACTCTTCACTGTGTTTGTACAACACCTAGCACCATGGGGCCCCAATCCTGGTTGAGGCCTCTAGGTGCTGCAATAACACTTATGAGACTATTGGGGGGTTGTAAAGGGGTGAAACTGAGTCACAAGTCCACCCAATCTAGGCTTAATCAATTTTTGCCTTTATTTATACAATTTCAGACAGTTATTTTCACTCCTCGTATCTGAATATATATTTATGCCAGACAACAACAAACAAGACAGAATAGATAGAGGGCCCAAGTTACCACATTCCATATTACTTAACTTTTCTCCACTCAACTTTTAGGACATCACCCATTTCGTTTTTATGTAACCTGTACCTTACACATGTCCAAGCTTCAATTTACCTAACTTTTGCTTCGTTTGCTATTTATGCACTTGTGTTGTTTTGTGTCATCCTGTTTCTGGGTTTGCCCAGTAAAAGTCTTCTTGGTGTTATAGGTTTGTGTGTTTTTAACTGTAAAACTTCCAGCACAGCATGGTCCTTCTTTCGGTCAGCAATAGCATCATTTTCAGCAGATGAGCAATTCTATGAAAAGAAGAACTGACAAAACCATGCTTATGCCAGCAAAACACTCGTTCCTAAGTGTTACCTCATCTATACTCATTCCCTCCCCATAATTACACATCATTAAAATATAGCTATTAGCAACCCTCCATTTTATATTTCAATATAATAGTTAGTGTGTTTATATATCATCATACCCCCTTAATCTATTTGAGGAGAAGGGGTTGGATAACACACTATAATTCTTTCACATCTACATTTCTTTATTGGCAGCAAACATGAATTTTTCAGGGGACTTTTTGTCAGTCAGAGTCCAAAGCCTTATATTTGTATACTGCCAAATCTTCTCCGTGAATTTCTTGTTACAAATTCTGAGATGTTTTAGGACCTTGATATTTAGTTGCTGTTAATAATAACCCCCAACAACAGGAATGAATCATAGTATATCACTTTTCAGTCTGGATTCCACCTGTTCTTAAGTACTTAATATGTAAAGGAACAATGTTCCCTGCCCAAAATATTAATTTGTTACTCTATTACCTTGTGCCTTTTGCACCACAAACCTCAAAAAAGTGTGATATAGATCCTCTGCTAAGCATGATTGAACATAAACTCTTTCTATCTCTGAAGGATTGCACTCAGATGTAAGAGGAGGTTGTCTTTTAATAGAGGAGTGCTTTGCTCCTCTTATGTGAACTTAAGAAAAATGTTGAATGTATTTCACTCTCTGATGTCAATTCTTCTTTTTTTTTTAAAAAAGGGGAGTGGGGGAGTCCTTAATCAAGCCCTTGTGAAGTCACCTGGAGGGTGATATAGATATTGGTTGCAAAGAAAGGAGCTGGTCAGCAAACAATGAAAAAAGAAGCTTTTCATACACCTGAGATAAATTCTATCAAAAGAGGGTAAAGTACTTTGCATCTGGTGGAGGAAATGCACATTTTGGAATATTCCCTATTACATGAAAGATTAATCTGCTCAGATAATAAAAATGCCCCTATTTGCCATCAGAGACTGTATGGGAGATTTTGAACAGACCAGTAAAAGGACCAAGGACCATGTGATAGTGTATCATACTTGTTGCTCACAGCAGCCAAAATTGATAGGCCTTTCAAGCAGGCCTGTGCAGCCTTGTCATGACTAAGCCAGCAGGAGAGGGGAGCCCCTTTATCAACCTTTGCCAGACCCTGCTCTCGCTCCCTGATTCTCTGGTAGACATGCTGGGATCTGTGTTTCAGGAAAAGACCAATCAGCTTATATATGCATACCCTGTGGGAGATGTTTGTCCCAGCCTCAAGTTATGAAGATTCTGTCAGAACATGCCTTGCTAATTAAGTAATCTGGTAATCTTGGGTCTAGCTTTTGAAGTTTTTTCTTGTTCCTTGACGTGTTATTGTCTACTAAAAGGATAAAAGGGCGGGGGGGAGAGGGGAAATCTCTGTTTGGACTCAGTAGTGAGTGGTGGGTGAATGAGTGTGCTTTTTGGCTCCTACAATGACAGCTGGGAGATCTGGCCAATCGGAAAGTCATTGCTGTTCCCACTTGAAAGCCGCCCCAGCCTTTGGTAATTATTAAGGGCTGAGGTGTTTTACTAACCTGTTGCAGACGTGTGTAAGTGCTTGAGCCTACGTAAAAGTATACCTTCAAAGCAAGAGCACGCTCGTGTGGTACTTGAGCCTAAGTAAAGGCATAGCTTTGTGGTAAGAGTACTGTTGTGTTATACTGTTTCTACCAGTCCATCTATCAGCTGGACGGCCATGTCTCCATTTGACTCATTTCCTGACATCACCTCACACAAAATAAAGTTACCATAAGCTTTGGGTTGGCAGAACCCCAAGTAACAAGACGACCTGTGCCTGCTGATGGTGGGGGAGCAGAGTGAGGGCAGCCGGCTTAAGCAGTATTACTGAGCAACATTGTTCAGTGCAAGCCAAGCAGCAAATTTGGGAAGTGGGGGGAACCGTGACCCTGCATCCTCCTCCCCGTTACCTCTATTTGCCAGCCTTTCCCTACATACAAGTATCACATTTAGTTCATTATGTTATGAAGGTTCATATTATTACTCTTTCTGATTATATGAACAACAGGAGGTATTTGTAGAAATGTGTCTGAATATCAAAATTTTCAGATATGAAACATATTTTACACTATATGAATCTGTGTCTGAAAATCCACAGTAGAAATCTGTCAGTTGTTTCTTGCTATCTGTTATTCTTACCTTTAGAATGCCTTTCCTGTATGCTGGGAAGAGACAACACCATGCAAGATAGGGAACTAATCACACAAATGGTGAGAAGTGAACAGCCCAGAGAAATAGGCCCTGATTTTGCAATGTACAGCATCCAGATGGACTTCCAGATCTGTGTGAAGGGCCGTTCAAATCTGAGAGTCTCCATGCACAGGCAGGTTATTGCCTGAGCAATGTAAACTGCAGGATTGTGAGTATTAGTTTGCAACCAACCCATAGCCTGAAAATGATCTATCTGAACAAGTCAATGAATATTTAAAAATATCTTCTAATAAGCATCAAGATTGGTTTGGGAATGACTCAAAAGTGATTAAATTCCTAATGAACATAACAGTGAATTATCTGAACAGCTTTAGACATAACACGGGGAAATGAAAGAAACATGATACACTGATGTGAAGAACATGGTAGATAGCTATACTTTTCATAGGACAAGAACCCATTTGTTCTGTATGCAATGCATAGCACTATGGGGTCCTGGTCCATGATTTGGCACTATAGGAATGTAATCCATCCATCAATAATATATTGACTATCAGGCAGTTTGCTGCAGGAGTGCAAAGAGTTAACTCAGTACTAGATGGTTTTACATAAGGATAAACACAATCAGCCATGCTTAAACAATACAATTGTCAATTCCTTTGGAAGTTTATCCCCACCACTTCTTGCTCAACAAACTGGTTGACAACATGAAGGGGAGATGGGAGAAAACCCAAGCAGGAAACCCTTGAACAAAAGACTTCGATATTATTAAAAACCTCAGGCCTGAGACTCCGGCAACAGACAGGATCTGCAGAGGAACAGACTGTAACTTGGTCCCCAGAAGAATGAAGTGTACCTGCAGCAGCAGGAGTGGTGGAAGGGAATAGCCACCCCAGGTATGATCCCATTCAAGACCCTACGTAAATACTCAGGCAACTATCCTTCACTGATCGCAGTGTCACAGCCACACTTCTATTTTTAGCACACAGTTTTAGCCACAGTTAGTATAAGTATGTCTCCTCAAGCTGGAAATTATACCTTCCAGCTCCAGCATAGATACTATAGTCCTGAAGGAAATGCTAACCACTGTATAGCAAAGCACTTCCTTCACCTTGTCAGCCTCAGCATTTTCCCCTCTGGCCGTGAGAGGCCTGAAATAAATTAGTCCTACCCTGGAAGGGTTTTTATTGCTCATTCTGATTAATTTTGTCAATATTTACAAAGTGGGCCTCAAGTAGTACTCTTCAGCCAAACAAAAGAAAAAACTCATAACACAAAAAAGGAAATACCTTTCCCTTCCCCCTCTTCAAGGTGTTGCCTTATTATGACGGCTTCTGGGTGCCCACCTTTCCCCAAACAGCTTGGTTGCTTCTCCTATAAGGAGGAGAACTGATTTCTACCCAGGAGATGTCTTATATCTCCAGTGCCACTGACCCTGCTGCAGCCTGTCTTTCATATCTCCTCCTCCTCTCTCAGCAAAGGAGAGGTTTTTAAAGGTCACAAGCAGTCTTTAATTGGACTCAGGTGTCTCTAGCTAACCTTTCATACAAAGAAAGGCCTTTCCCATTCTGGAGCTGATATATCTTCCTTCCACCACTTTCTTATAGCTACCAGAGATAATTTTTCACAATAGGTAAGACAATATCAGTGCAGACATTTTGTTATTTTAATCCTTTTATCTTAGATTGCTATGGTCTTATGGATAAATACTTTGTTTTGGAGAAGGCACTCAGTGTTACTGCCCTTTCATACTGGTCAGAGCTCCCCAAGGTAAGTCTATAGCAGCAGTCAAACTCAGTTGTACCTGGTAAGGAAACACTGTTGGTAAGGGGAGGTGCTATAGCATGGAGACAGTCCAAAACTGTCATGGATCACAAGATTCTACTCTGAGATGTGCACGTGCAGGCCTGTCACTTGAAGGAGTGCCCACAGAGAGAAACCAAGAGGGATCAAAGGTGTACCATGACAACTGAGAGCATGGGAAAGGAGCCCTAAATGGAGGAAATACTCTGCTGGTTGAAATGTTGCAGTGAGATACACACAGATAACTGGGAAAGTTATTAGCAACAAAATTCAATCTGGTCCTGATGCTCACTATTGATTCACAAGCAAGTCCCTAATTTGAATATCATGCAGCTGATGAAAGCCAAGCCAGTGTCATCAAATAAAGTGCAGTTGCTATCCAAATGATTATCATTACTGTTGTTTTTTTTAACACTTGTGCACACTTAACCTACTTCTTTGAACCTAAGTATACACTGTGCAGATGAACAAGTCTTAACTGAAAAATATTTTCTACTACATTTTTATTAGAATTTATTTATTCTAACCACAAGCTGTTTACCTTCAAATCTACATTGTAATAGTTCAACACACTGATGCCCCCAATCAGCAAAGCACTTAAGCATGTGGTTAATTTTTAGCGGGCTTCAATGGTGCTACCCATGTTAAAGTTATGTAAATCAGGGCCTTTAATATATAGCTAATTTTCACTAACCTTAACCTTCCATCCAGCATATTATTAATTATTATTTGTCTATTTATTGTTTGTCTATTTATTTATTTAATTTATTGTTTGTCTATTGTTTTATTTATTGTTTGTCTGTTACCAAGCTGATACTGTATAAGCACTAGAAACATCAAGCTTTCTATGATACAAGAGATAGAGGTCACATTTTGATATAAGGTGTTCTATGTACAAGGGCTTGAGAAGGTGACTGGAATCAAGACTCCTGGGTTTCATTCAAGCTTTGCCTCTGATTTGCTACATGCCTTTACAAAACACAGTTAGCCTTTTCATGCTTCACACTTATCCCTATGTAAACTGGATAATATAGTGATAATTCATACCTAACTCACTGGGGTGAATTGGTAGTTTATAAATGACAAAGATTGGCTGGAATTTTTAAATTTTGTTTTCAGGATGAAATTTTGCATTGAAAAAATTAAATTTACACTTAAGTTCTTATAATACAGTTTTTTGTATGTATGGATGTCTGTATGTCTGCCTGTCCAGCTCTAGGCATTTTTAAAAAAGAAAAAAAACTTATGTGCAATTGTAACAATCCATCACCTGGTCCATCAGAGACTTTGAAGGTCCACACAGTACAGATCTCTACTTGAATTGAAAGAGTAACTGTCTGCACCGGCAGCAGTATTCTCATATGTTTATTTCCCCTATTAGAGGGTTTTACTCAAATCTCGGGGTTGAGAGTCTGTGCTGAGCCGTAAGATCACTCATATCTCAGAGGAAGAGAGGGTTTAAGTCATCTTTGTGCCCCCTGGATCCTGGAATGTTCAGGGGACTTGAATGCCCCCTAGAGTAACCGAGACAGGCATCCATGGCCATCTAACGTTATGTCTACACTTGTGGCTGGGGATGTGATCCGCAGCTTGCATAGATATACTTGTGCTAGTTCTCATTGAGCTAGTGAACTAAAAATAGTTGTATAGCTGCAGTAGCTTGGGCAGTGCTGTGTGGGTTGGGCTAGCTGTGCTGAGTACAAACCCAACAGGACCCTGTAGGTACATAGATACATACCCATAGCCATAGACCCAGTTATAGCAGGACTCCTGAGGACTTCTCTTTAGACCACAGTGCTGCCTGCAATCTACACAGCACTGCTTGCTGCAGCCCTTCTCCAGCCCCTCACAGGGTATGCCCCTATCTTACAGCTTACAAGGGGGTCCTCAGAAGGCAGCCTAACAACTGTGTTCCACAGTTCCTGCATTGGGGGAAGCTCCCCCTGCCCACCAAATCCAAGCCTTTTAATCATCTTTAGCCTCTTCTAGCTGTTTTGCCTACCATAAAGTGGTCAGTGATGGGGTGAGCCTGTAACCCCCAATGTCTCCTGGAGTTCAAGTCTTTTGTAATTATGCCTTCCATGGGTTTTCAGCAGGGTTTGAATCCAGGACCTTCAGTTCTGCAGCACAGATCTCTACCACTTGAGATAAAGCAGTAATACCTTTATCTGGGAGCAACATTAGACTGTTATCATCTGTGAACCAACCTTTTGGCTATACTGGAATGCTCAAATTTTTCTTCTGAGGAGAGGGAGGTTGCTGGAGTGCTAATTTTAAGGAAGGGTGAGATATATTCCTTTATTCTTGGTTCTCCTATAAGCCTAATTATTACACATTGGTTTTGTTTTTATATTTGGTTGTGCTTTTAAATTATCATTGAGCATGTTTAGAGATTAGGATAGATGCCAACAAAATTTGGTTCATTTCAGTGGCATTGCCAGTATTTTAGTCTGTTATGGGAATTTTCTGAGGAGATGACAGGGCTCACTCTGGAGTAATAGCAGTACTCAAAGTTGTAGAGCGCTTAAAATTAGACCAATGAAGCTACACATTCAGTACTCCGTAGATGTTATGTAATTAGCAGCACATGACAGAGTGTCGTGTAACTTCTAGTCTGTCAGGGAAGTGACATTATAGAAACCAGACTTCTGTCATTTTCCAATGCTTTTAGTAAATGCAACAACTCTTCTAGGATAGAGCCTTCAATATCTTGCCTGCTAAAAATAGCATCTGAAAAAAGGGTATTTATAATTGTGTTTCATGTACCTGAATGCCACACAAATATGAGGGGCACCTCTGAAATATAGCCAAGATAGAGTAGTCTACCTTTTACGCCTCATATAGCAGTGCAATGAATAATAGATTAGATCAATTTTACTCAATGGAGGGAATGTTTCTCATGTCACTGAGCCAATAAATCATTGCATATGGAAAATATAGTGGCCATTATTAGGAAGAGAGAGTGTATTGATTTGTATATTTTGCTAATGAACCCTTTTCAATTAAAAAATATTCAAGAAATAATATAATTTTGTATGGAAACTCAAATTAGTAAAGCTCATTAAAATCTGTAAATCTGCTACAGACAACAAATGTTGAATAATTCATCAGTTGTTTAACACGTTTACTAAAAAACATGTAAATTACTTTTATTGCTGGGTTAATTCTAACTTTTCATTTTGTGAAGGGATTTTTTTTCCCCAGCACAAGGCTGGGAAAGTTTAATTGCAAATTGATTAACATGAAGCTTTGCTAATTAAATCAGCTGAAGAAGATTTAGGCTGACACCATGCTAGGTGCTCAAATTAAGGGACTGTCCCATTGCATTAAATACAGTACATTTATCACAGATAAACTAACAGCCTATTTATTTGAGTTGACAGCAAATGGAGGAAGAAAATGAATCTTTACAGTATTGTATGTAGTAGATACACAGCTGCTTTGCTGCTAATTGCAGCTTTAACTGGTTTCTAAACAATTGAAATTATTTAAATGTCATTCCCAAATTGAACTACAAGTATAATAAAACTCCAAGTAAATACTTTGTTAATGTGACAGCATATCAGCCAAAAAAAATGTAAACTTATTTGCTCTTTGTGTGTGTCTGTGCATGTGGGTTAAATTCAAATATGTATGAAAACTTAAGGGAGTTGTGGAAAGGCTTAAGGAAGCCAGCAAAAATAACGCTAGTTGAATGTAAATAAAATTAAACCAGATGACCATGTAATATTTAAATTAAGGTTCTCATTCTATTGCCTTTAATTGGTCATTGTTGTTCAGGTATTTATTTATTTATTTTAGTATAAATAGCATTCAGCTTCCCTAAGATTTTTAATGAGCTGTGGAAAGAACAATAGGATCAGTAGATGTCATAATGTTTCAATGATGTTTCAGAATTAGAAAGAAATATTTATTTTTAAATGCCAGGCAAACTGGAATGTTTTCTGCGTTTTTGCTATTCCCAGTAAGAGTAAATCATTCTGATGTTACTTTATTTATGCTGTTGAAACTATACAAATCAACCCGTCAGAAGTCAGAAATATGCCACTGTTATGACAGCCAAGACAGCACATAACTAAAAGGATATAGAAATGTATGTTACATCTGGATGCTGTGCATTTTGTGGTGCAGAGTATCATGTGCTGTATTGTCATGTTTCTCCCAGAAACACTACCCTTAGAAGACATTACTATTGAAAAAGTCATCACAGAAAAGAAACATCTGGCACTATGCAACTGTTACAGTAAGATTGGAGACAGATTCCTGGAGCAATATCAGTCTTTATCAGGTAAGTGGGAATACAGATCTTTACCGAATTTGTTGTGCACAGCAACACTGGAGTACCTCTTGTATATTAAATTAACATACTGCCATTGTAAAAATTTTACAGGGGTGGCAAAGGTCAAGTCTCAGACAGCTGTATAATCTTATATATAATGGGCCTGAATTTCAGACTGTAGTTATGCCTGGTCATATGCAAATCCAGATCTGTGATTCCAGATGGCTAGATCGATGTTTAACCTTATTTCCATGCAAACTAGATTTGTGAACCAAAATCTAGCAATTGTGCACACAAAGTAGGTATGTAATAGTACACGCACAAATGCACACCTACCTAGAGTTTGAGTCTGAGCTCCAGATGCTTAGTAGCCATAAAATGCCTCAACTTGAAAGTTTTTGACTTTCCCTGGTAAAAGTAAAATGCTTTAAATACATGGCAACATTCAAACCATAAACACAGCTGAAAAATCTAATTGGCTAGGCACAGCCAGCTTTGATGAACTGAAGAGGATCCAACAGCAATAGAGAATACTTAATTTTCCCTCCTAGACCAAGACAAACACCACGGTGTGATTGCAACTAACACATTACTGCCGTAATGCAATCATTGTAATTAAGTACTTGTTCTATTTACCAATTGTTGATATTTAAAAAAACCCTCAGATCAAATAAAATAACAAATGCCAGCTTCAAAAATTCTGAGAAAACTGAAGTAAATATAAAACAATAAAAATAATTATGTATGAAACAGAGCCACTGACTCTTCTTCCTTAGCCTCCCTCCCCCCCCCATCACCCTCCTTCCCCACCTTCCAATTTCTCTAGATGAAAAAACAAAAGAGAAATCTAGCAACAGCTGGTTATGCACATTGCTTGTATAGTGACAATGATCATTAGGGATATTAGTATCATCATTAAGAGTACAAATTAGATTATTATAATCTGTAAATGAACTGGATGGCATGCAAGTTTTTGATACTGATTGTGTTTTATGTTACCATTGCCAACTGTAAACTCATGCATATCAACTCAGTCAACTATAAGTAATTTCCAGGAGATTTTTTTTTATAGACAGTCTGTTATTTTTCTGGTTTATAAACCAACATTTTTTAAAAAAAGTTTCTTACTAAAACATCTTTTAAGCCCGCTACATGGTGATTGAAATGTGCTCCAGTATCAACTACAGGCCCAGGATGAGATGGAAGCCTTCTCATACGAAACTGATTAAATATCTTACATGATGAACAATAAATATGATATTTGGCTGAATTACATTTTGCACAAACATCTCCAGGCAACACCAGATGGCAAGACTTTGATTCATCAGAGAGTTAAGTTCACCTCTGTGCAGAGCTCCACCACTCAAGTCCCATTTTAAGAATTTAAAAGCCTGATGCTCACCTACTGTGTTGGGGTGAATTTCACTCTTAAATGGTTTGGCACCTAATTTAGTACCAATTCCCCAAACAGATCTCCCTACTGAATATATGTAGCTATAGTACTGGTTAATTGATATGCTTAAAATGATAAATATATGCTACTATACCTGATCATTTGGAGAATATTTCAAAACCACAATATAATCCATCGTTTCCAATTTGATGAGTAGCTCTGTTCTCAATTCCTCTCAAAAGAAATCAAAGAGATAACACCATCCAAATGCTAACTTTACTTAAATGTAGGGTTAACAACCTTTTCCCTTATCGTCATGTTTTGTGTGCTCTCACTTTGGCATGTGGAGCTATACAACGACAAAGGCTAATACTCTGGTTCTTTTGTACCCTTTTTCTATAGGAAGGGGGTTCTGCTGAAATATTTGAGAATTAATTTATTGTTTACAAAAGTCAGAGACTGATAGTGTGCTCAGAATCAGACCTGTGTAAAAGTTCCTATAACTCTGCTCATGTAAATTAATCCTGGCTTGCAAAGCAGATTCTATTCCTGTCCAGTTCTCTGTTGAGCAGATGTTCCCAGTTGTGCAAGAGTTTTAATGATGTGAACAAACAGAATGAGACCATCCAATACCTTTTCACCTGTGAGTGACCCTACCCAAGATATGAATCCAATTCCACAGAGATTAAAGACTATTTTGCAAGGTGCTGTGCATTCCTATGTGAAGCTGCATGCCTTCAATGTCCCTTAGAGTCAGTAGGAATTGTTGACACTCAGCGATTCATGCAGCGTCCAGCATTTTACGGGATCACGCCCTAAACATTGATTTTGTTTACTGTCTGTGAGCAGTGTTTTGTCAGTGCTGACACACAGTAATAGCATGGTTGTAATAAAATATATTTGCCATGATTATAACTCGCAAAAAGGATCACAAAACTATTATTGCGTTGCACCACATAAAGCTGGGTTCTTCAGAGCCTAATAAACTTCCATCAGAATACAAAAGGGCCTGAGACTCCTCTTACAGAACACAGTGGGTTTTAAATTGATGTAATTTAACACATTCCACTGAGCTACTTCTCATTAATAAAAGTTTGCATTTTACAATGAGATGGGATAAGCTGGGAGGTGATGTAACTTTTTTTTTTTTTTTTTTTTTTTTTAAACAGAAACATTAACAATTACTAAAAAGTTTGCTTGACTGCGTATTGTGGTGTTCAACATACATGTGGATTTTCAAATTATTTGGGATGATATTCACCCCTGCTGTGCAGAGGGCTAGTACAACACTTATATGCTTTCTTGTGTTTGACTTCTGCACAGGGTAAATTTCATCCCTCAAGAGATGAAGAAATGGTTATCATGCCACACAATCAATGCATATTACCAAAATATGCACAATATGATAGAGGGAGAGAAAGACAGGCCTCTAATCAGGTTAATGTAAACTATGGGGTTACACATACACATCTGGAGATCTGACCTTATGGTCTTCTGGTGACCAGAAAAGGCAGAATATCCAGAAAGGGAAAATTTACACAAGGTGACCAAGATTATGCAAAGATTTTCAAGTGTAATCTCATTACATGAGACCTATACAGTGGAAAAATAACTTCTTCAGATATTTATTCAGTAGCTTGGTATCCTTTCAGTATTTTGCATGTTTTTATTGTTATTCAGCACCATACACATGTCTTATAGTTTTATCCATCACAACCCACTGATCCTTCTCCAGATTTTTTGTTTAGTAAGGTGTGTGATTATGAAGAGCAGAGAGTATTCTCTTTTCATGTGTTTTCTCTCTCCCTAGGATATTTACCTCATATTTCCCTAAATCAAGCTGAATCATGATAATTATTGTGTATGCTGGAGCATCACATATCTTTTGATCAGCCTGAATTTTACTGCTCTCCAAAAATTCCCTGTCATTTTAAATTATGATTTAAATCCATGTGGGCTGCCTTTAATTAAATGATGACTTTTTTAAGATGAGTTTTCCAGTGCCGTCTTTCACCTGGTCTACACTTACTGTGAAATTCGGCAGCAATCAATGGGAGATACACAAGTACTCTATGCAGTTTGTGTATTTCCTGTCGACTTCCTAAATTCTAAATAGCACAGTGTCCCCACTATGCTGCACTGATGGGAAATGCCTTCCTGTCGACACAGCGTTACTCTTTTTCCGGGGGTTGATTTATTCGGTCGACTTCCAGATTGATAGAATGGGTCTCCACGTCCGCTCAATTGATCCCGAAGAATCGACTCGATGGCAGTAAAGACATATCTTCAAGTTAATGTGTCCAATACCATCCCCATTGTTAAATAATGGTAGATAGGATCGGATCTGTTATCCTCTTCCAAAATCTCTTTACATTAGTAAATTGATACCTTCTCCCCTACCAAGTTGGGTTTAAATGTAATATATTACATTGATTTCCCTGTCTCTTTATCCATTTTTTTCAGAATTCTGGGATAGTTCTCATTATGGTCCTGGTGTTCTGTTGTTACTATTTGAGATTATCTGGAATTTCTATTCTGACAACATTCTGATTTTCTCCATTAGTTCCTCCTCCTCCATTAAAAATATTTTCATTGCTAAGTCACTGTAACTTCTTTTTTATGAATAGTGAGGAAAGGACTTAACTTTTCAATAATAGCAATTTACTGCCAGAAGAAACAGACATTGTTTTATTTCTTTTTCTTAAGAAAAACCTATCATATTCATTGACTACTTGTTCTTTGTGAAATTGGGCAACTTCTAATCATTTACGTTAAACTGTCCATCAATAGCCTTTCTTCGCCTTCGTTATTCAAAGCATTGTTCTTTACACTCAAAATTTTTATACATTTTCAAGAAGCCTCTGTCATAGGACCTAATTTGCAACTTTATTCATGTTGATGAGCAGTTCCTAATATTTAATATGAACAGTTCTACTGTAATTGTTCAACACAAGTGGAATGGCTGCACTGTTGAGTGTTTATTCTTTGTATAGGATACTCTCTCATGACAGATTACCCTTTATACTTCCTTTTTTAATGCTTTTTCCCTGTTATATCCTGGTGTACTTATAAGCACATGGTAAACACATAACTCTTGGGCATATTGATTTAGTTTTGTTCACTTTTTATTTCTCCCCAATGCTTGCTCTCTCCACAGAGCTATTCTCCTTGCTTTCAGCCAACACTTCATCCTAAATTTCCTCTTCTATAACTAAATGCCTTTAATTTTGCCTTTTAAAAATCTCAATTACAAATCAAACACAGTAGCATCAATGTTCCCCCATCAGTAGCACTGCAGCCGTACCCAGTGAAATACTCAAAAGGAGATGGAATATTTGGTCTCAGACAGTCAAATGTAATGCTTATAATTATTATAAAGTTAGGTCATGCAGTTACCATGAATCCTAAGTGGCAAATGATGCACTACCCAAGTAGCAGACCAAGGACTGAATTATGTTTTAGTGAGACAATTCAGTCTCCGCTTCCCCCTTGCTCCAGGGAGCAAGTAATTGTGTCAGCCCTTCTCTAGTGCAAATTACTTCCCTCTCCATACTGGCTCAGCTGTGCAGTAATGGCCTCCTAGCAGCTGCTCAATGCCCTCTGTGAACAGTCTGGCAAGGCACATGCACCAAATGATCCTTACTCCCAGGGCTCCTAGATGAGTCTTCTATTGTTACAGGGAGTAGTAAAATAAAACAATTGTTTTATTTTTCAGTGTAACTCCCACACGAACATACACTTTAAAGCAGGCACCCAAGGTACTCTATAATATAATAAATAATATGAAATATGGTTAATACATTCATAGAAAACTAACCTGTAAAAATTCAGTCAGACAAATAAAATGTATATTTGTGTATTAAGAGACGTGAGTGATTTTTAAAAAAAATGTTTTCCAATTAGTTCTGTTTATGTCCAAGTTAAAAATCATCCCTGGAGGCCTTCATTTAATTCACTGATGGCATTCCAGGAATGGTGCTCTTCCATTATGTAATTCCCCCCCCCCCAAGAAAGGACTTCCCAATTGGACTCCAGACATTATAAAATGTGAAAAAAGCAACATTTTATAGGAGCAATCTATTTACAGTTTTATGGGATTACCTTTCACAATGGAATCTGGGAGAAATATGCTACTTCTAGTAATATTCAGGTACTCAGATACTGCAAGTATGAGAGTGGTATAGGAACCTATATAGAATAAAATGGAATCGTTCACAGCTGTGTAAAAGAGGCGGTCAAATTCTCTTGTTCACTACAGCAGTGAGTTGCCAAAGGTGTTAGATAAGGGACAGTATGGTTTAGTAATTTCTCCAGTACTATTACAGTATTACTACCATCTTAGCCATTGATTTAGCTTCTAGCCTGTAGCTAAAATATGAGCAAGTTAGAAGTAAATCAAGGCAAATTTTTAAACTGATGTATTAGAGGACTGATGTAACATCATAAAGTTGTTTAACATCACTATAATTTCAGTTTTTATGTCTTTTAATGAACTTTATGCTTCAATAGGCAGATAAAATAGTAGTTATTAACCAGAGTTACAATCAAGTTCATCTCAACAATTTAAGATAAATAAGGTTTACCAGTGTTTTGTTGGATAAGTAAAATCCATCTAACTGAACAAATACAACATAGGGGAATCAATAGAATGAAGTCTCCTATGGATAAATTTCTTATTGGTTCCACATAACAGAAATTTTGGCAGTCAAGTCCATTAATTTCTGATTATTTTGTCTCTGCAATCACAGTTTGCAGATAAATAGGAAGACAAAAACTGTTTTTCTAGTACACAAGACAAGAGCAAGATAAAGACTCTGTTATGACTCTCTCTAAAAATTCAGCATCTCAAATACTCCTTCTGCTTGTATGTCTGAAGCATTAAATTAACCTATTTTTATTTGTATTGTGGTGCAGTGACTAGTTTTTCCAAATCAGGTCAGTGGCCCGTTGTGCTAGGCACAGCAAGCACATTAAAATGGACAGTCTTGGCCCTGAATTGCTTACACCTAAATAGACAATACAGATTGTGGGAATAGGGGGGGCGGAAAAAAAGAGAGGCATGGAAAAGTGAAATAATTTACCCAAAGTCACACAGCAGGTTACTGGTAGAATTGGGAACAGAACTAGGTGTCCTGTGCCATACCCACCAGACCACACAGTCTGTAAACTCCTAGATCAACTATAGTTCAATATTATCTCAAGACCCTTTTCATAACCAAATTCTTAGCCAAGAGTTAATAAATATGAATTTTAATAGTGTGTTTAGGATTATTTGTCTTTTATCTTGTGCTTGTGAACTGTGCTGGATTGACAGCTCCAGTGGCTGAAGACATTTTGTTATGTAAACAGCAGATACAGCACTATTATATTTTAAAACTCTTCTGCGCTTTAAAGATTGATGCAAATACCAACCCTGAGTTTTAAATATGAGCCCAGTTCTTTTGCCTGTAAAATTCCTGTTGACGTCAAAAGGATTTCCATGGATGGGACAACTAAATCAATCACATCAAATCAAATCACTGCTCCATAGAATTTACAATCTTTGTTTATGCAGTAGGTGGAAGATACAAACAGGGAGTGAGGAAGATAGCAGTGAAAAAGAAAATTTTGCATCGTAGTCAACAATTGTCATCTGCTCTAACCATGGTTATCAAGCAGTTTTTTCCAGGCATTACAGAAGAGGGTTAATCTTATTCCCCATATATAGTATGCATAATATCAGGTTTAGTATATTACCTTTATGCTAGTATCAATGGAAGAGGAGAGTTGACACCACTAGTATTTTTCAGTAAAGAAACGTACATGAATGTACTTTCGCAATTTGAAAAACAACGTACTTCAGTTTTGATGTTTTTAGCTAGAGTAAAATTATTTAGTAAACTACAGCCATTAGAAAACACTAAATAAGAACAATCAAATGGAAATTGTGAACTGTCAGCCAGCCAGCCAGGATATTCACATTTTAAGTCATCAGACTGGAACAGTTTTCAAGAACGCTCATAGTTTCACTGCTGCATATTGAAATTTTGTTTTGCATTATGGCATCCTAACACTATGGGACAAATTCTATCCTCATATACACAGGTGAAGCACTCATTCATTTCAAAGGGG
Source organism: Emydura macquarii macquarii (assembly GCF_026122565.2). Lineage (NCBI taxonomy): Eukaryota > Metazoa > Chordata > Testudines > Chelidae > Emydura > Emydura macquarii. Next base: position 7,544,019 of record NW_027133377.1, read on the forward strand.
TTGGGCACATCCATCTATTCAAGGACCAAATTGCTTCTGTGAGTGGGATTTCAACTTTAGGAATAACCTGCAGATTCAGTGAACTTAGTTAAGTCCGAGGTACCCAGGTATAGTTCCTAATGAAGTTCCATTTGAGAGCAGAAATGGTCCCAATATGTTGTTTGTGGTCTCTTCACTGTCAATGATCTATAAAAGGACATTTTGTTATTCACCGCACAAATTTCATGGTTTGAAAGTTTTTCATTACAAGATAGACATGATTTAGATATTAAAATGATAAAGGGGAGAGTGCACATTAGCTGTAGCACAAGACTCCCTTAATTTTAAACAGAAATGGCATGTGCTTAACTAGAAGAGATGAGATCCTAGTGTAAGGACCCCCTAGTAATGCCATTACTCTCTGAACATCCGATATTAGTATTATTCACTTGTACTACAGTAACCCTGTATGTGAGCCTCTGCCCCAAGGGCTTACATTCTAAATAGACAAGAGCGGGAGAAAGGAAATATCTTCCTGATTTTACAGATGGAGTGCTGGGTGCAAAGGCATTACCCAGTTTTCCCAAGGCCATATATGGAGTCTGTGGCAGAGCCAGGAACTTCACTGAACCCAGGTCTCCCAAATTGCATTCCAGTCCCTTAAGACCATTACTCTTGAGTCTTCACACATTTAGAGTGCATTAAGTTAAAAAGGACTACGCAAGTCAACTGATAGTTGAGTCTCAAACAGCAGTCATGCCAGAATAGCACAGTGCAGTTATGTCTTCTTTGGGGAAATAATGGAGAACTATTACATTTTTGGAAATTTCAAATGAGTGCGTAGAAAACTGAACTATACAAAAGAATATAATAGATCTATAAGGCACAGCACAGTGACCTAAACTGCTCATTTGATATAGACTTCCTGGAACCTTTGGTTTTAAATCACAGCCAGACCAATTCACTTCTTTATCCTTCTAAGATAGCTAAATTAAATTCCTGATTTTTGCTATATGGTTTTTTCTTTGGGTTAAAAGAACCAAGGGGATGGAGACGGGGGATGGGGTGAAGGAGAGGGTAGGATTGGTTGTACTTGATTTATAAGCATGCAAATTTGCCTTGGTGTGCTTTGCCAAAATTTCCATTTCCCTTATAGCATGCCATTAATGTTACTGCCCAGAGGTGAAGGCATTTCAGTAATAAAGTTCATCCTATATATCTGCAGAATCCATCCCCCTGAACACTGGCAAAACTTCTACTGATTTCAAATGGAGTTTTACCTAAAAAAAGAAAGCAGGGTAGGACCTGTGGTTTATGAGGAAAGTATGAGATTTGTAAAACACTTTAATAACAGTGCTTACAAAAGATATGGCAAGCTATTTCCCCCACCAGGAATCTCTACTATCTAAATGGCCTTCCTACTGGTAGAAATTTGAAAACTTTTGTAAACTCTGTACTAGTGACAATTATGACTTGCACATGGTGCAGCTTACTCCAATTTCAGACACCTTTAGATATTATATTAAATGAGGTTTCAAACTGAGAAAAGCTGCACCAACACGAGTCATGGAGTTCACACCAACACAGAGCATCTACACTAGGAGTTTGCAATGGTACATCTATACTGGTGCTAAAAACCTTATCGCAGACAACACCTGAGCTTTCCTGATCATGAAGAACATGAACTAGTGGAGCGCATGTGTGCTAAAGTTTACTTTGTAATTACTGAAGATCCATATCACTCTTCAGTCAGTTTCCTTCCAGTGTTTTTTCTTCCTCTGTCTTTGTTTATTATACGGTCTTACTCGTATGGCCCTGTGAAACTAGTTCTGTTGGTGAAGGATAGGGATAAGGAAAAAAAAAAAAAGGAAGAGGAAAGCTAAGTGAATTTTGTGTGTTTTCTGACTTAGCTGTGGTTTATATTTGCTACTGAAGATATTCCTCTCTGATGGGATCTGGGATAACTGCGTCAGGAACAGAGCACTTGCCTTGGTGTTCCTGTATCTCACGTTGCATGTTTATATAGATACAGATACCAGACAAAATGATGTGGGGCTTTGACATAGAGGGCCAGATTCTGAACTAGTGAGAACCAGGGTAACTCAGCTGAAGTCAATGGGATAAACTGCCATCAGAATCAGGCACCATTCTTATTTTCTCTTTTATTTAGTTGCCATGAAAAATAACAGTGTTTTCCATTTTATTTATGGTAAACACATTTCTAATTTATAGCACAGAGACTGCTTACCCTAATTAGTGAAATGATGTGAAATCTCCTTCTATATGAAATTTCCCTGCCATCCACAATATCTGACAGGGAACAGCATAGATGTACAAAACCATAACTGAATACAGAATCTCTCTCCAAGCAGTGGAATGCAGAAAACTCAAATAAAGTGAGTCTAGCAGAAATTGGATCTAGACTTTAGCAGGACTGATGTTTTCATAGGAGATCATGTACAAACATATTTGATTAAACTAAACACTGGCACTATTCACTCCTTCACATATAACTCTGAATAAGCAGAGAACATGGGCGGGTTTTTCTATCATTTGTTTGCCCACTCTAGTGATTTACATTTCCCTGTCGCTAGAAACAGGTCATTTGAATGCAAAGCACTCATTGGTTTTTATGTAGCATTGGGATAGATTCAGCATACAGTTGTATTTATTGAAGTGGCATGTATAATGTCAGTATTCTCTAGCAGTTTTTGTCAATATGCAGATGAAGGGAGCTAATTTTGAGATGTGCTGTGGAGGAACACATATTACATACAAAAAGAATGGGCAAGTGGGCTCAGTATTTACAATCTCTCTTTGCTTTTAGCTATGAAATCTTGCCAGCTGCATGGTCTAAGGCTGCAAAATAGATTCTCTCCCTCCCCCCCCCCTCTGACTATATAGCACAGAAAATTAATATTGGGCTTTTTCAGTGGACTTGGGCAGGTCATCAGAACCCAATCTTTTCCCTGATCAGTTGTGCTTAACACTCTGCACTGTCCTCTCCACTTTCATAGGTGGAAGGGACCAACGTCTGGAATGACCCATGTTAGTCAGTAGAGGGAGAGGGCAGAAGTCCCTTGGAATTGGAAGAGGTTGCTCCATAGACACAATGCAAGTTCATGGCTCCAATACAGGCTATGTCTGCACTTGGAGCTAGGGGTCTGATTCCCAGCTGCCAGACACCCTCATGCTACCTTTTGTTGATCTAGCATGCTAAAAATAGTAGCATAGCAGCAGCAGCATGGGCAGCAGTGAGCTGTGGCACAGGCTAACTGCCCTGAGCACAACCCCCTCTGGAGCCTGTGGATACATATTTGTGATGGCTGGCCCGTGCTATCATGCCTACACTACTACTTTTACCATGCTTGCTTGATGAGATCTAGCACAAAAATGTCTATGCAAGTTGGGAATCAGACCTCTAGCTCCAAGTATAGAAACTGCTGTAAGGACAAAGGATGGAAGCAGATAGAGCCACTTTATGCAACATTCTGCCCACTGGAAAATCTTTATGGGAATTAGTACTGCCAAAGCAGTACTAGATCCACTTTGCAGCTTCTACACACACATCTAAGGAGAGGGAGGGAGGCAGTCTGCAGCTGCAGTGAGATGTTCAATGTCATGGGATAAGGAGATACCTGCCACGGATGTGGAGTGGCCCATTATCTTAGGTGATTTCTCTCTGTGCAGGTCATGGATCTTTGCTGTTGACAGGGCGATTCCCCTCCTCACTCAGAAATAACAACCACTTCCTCCGGAGAGTGCAAGGGAAACCCCACAATTAGATCCTCACAGAGTTGTCCCACAGGTACATCCTGTCCCGGGAGAGTTTTCACAAAAGGGGACCGTAAGGCTCACAGTCTATAGCTTAAGCGAGGACTTGGAATATAAAGGGCTCTAAACAACATTCAGTGAAGGTCACATACCATAGTGCTAGATGTACTCTGAAGAAGGAGCCCTTGCCTACCAGTCAAATACTGTATTTCTGTGATTAATTGAAATATGGAGGACAGCTGGGCAAAGGAATTGACATGAATAGTTTATTCTCTGAAAAATGCAGTCTCAAGTTAACCAAAACTATTTCCAAATTTGTGCTGTTTGCTGAATAGTTTAAACTGAACTGAAAAAGTCAAAAAATATTTAATAGTCATAGGGCCTGGGAAAGGACAAGAAAATGACTCAACTGCTTGGTAGTGAGGGCAGTCATCTAGTATGTGGAAGACCCAAGTTTAAATCCCTGCTATTCATTATTTATAAAAAGTGGAACTGTTTCAAGAGGCAAGATAGAGAAAGCCCCATACTATCATATCCCATAGCCCAGAGACTAGACAATTCTAGTGCAATGTGAGAAACCTGAGTTCAAATCTGTTCTCTGCATCAGATAGAGGAGGAACTGCATTTGGGTCTCCCACATCCTTGGTAAGTATCTTAAATGCTGAGCTAAAACTTAGAAGGTATGCTCTTCCTCCCACTTCATGAATCCTTTCACTTGTCAAAAATGCTTGAACATGAAAAAAAAAATTCTGGTCAATAGAAAGTATTTGGTTTCAACATTATTGAACAGTCTGACTAAAGATTTGACTTTTCAATTTGTCAAAAATGTCTTCAGGGGAAGTTACATGAAACTGCCCCTCCCTCCACCCAAATTTCATAATTGCCAATGAACCCCCCTCCAAAAATCCATTATTTGCCCAGCTCTGGTGTGGAGGTGGTAAGTAGCTTGAGGCCATTCCCCAATGGCTCTCACCAGAACCCTTTATCTACATAGTAGTTTTGTGCTGCCCTACCTGCAACTGTTTGATGTTCTAATTCCAATTCCTAATGCACAGTTATCCACATCAGAAAAAAACTCCACTATGACAACTGAAAAGGCCGGGTCTCTTAAGGTGCTCCAAGCGGGGCTCCAAAAGCTGAGTTATCTAAAATCACTAGTCATTTCTGAAAATTTTGACCCCATGTCTGAAAAATTTGCCCATGATTTGTTAAATTGTAAGGGTGTTGCCCTTTCAGAAAATCCAAGAACAAAACTAAAATTGCATGGATTCCATTGTTCAGGGAGGTTTATTAAAAAAGAGATAGTTTATGAATAACGACCACGGTCATCTTAAAATATACTCTTTGCAAGAGACAAATTCTAGACTGCAAAGTAACTTTTACTTTTGGAAAGTTTTAATTGAAAGTTATGCTTGATAAAAATGAAATTATTGATCTACCTGGGGCTAAAATGCAAGACCTTGGGCACCTTACAGAAATTGTACCAGCTGCAGCTTCTAGATAAACTGCCTGAATGACCAGGAATAATTCTTTCTATAGTCTTCAAACCTGTGACTTAGGGCATGTGATTTCGTTGCTCTGTGTAACGTCTTTCTCGTAGAAAAAAATATTCTTGCCATCAGCACAGGTCTAGGGAAAAAACACTTGTAAAAATGTAGTAGAATTTATCTCTGATTAGAAATCTAAAGGATATCTGACATTCTTGTTGATGTTGGAGTAAAAAAAGATTATTTTTTACTTTCTAATGTTTTAAATATTAATTTGATAAAATGCATATATTTAACCTTGAATTTAGCTTGGGATGTACAGGAGAAATTCTACTCTCAGTTAACAGTTTTACTTGATGCTAACAAGCAAAAATCAGTGCATCCAGACATCATATAGCAAAGAAGTGACTGCTTTCTGCCTTTGAAGGGAGAATAACTAAAACTTTTAGAACTTCATACATCTGCACATTAAAAGACTAAACAACTTTAGCAGTACATTGCTAGAATGCAAAACACTTACTTTAATGACTGTCTTTGAGAACCAATGATTTATTTTTAAAAAGCTTCAGGTTTAGTATGTGCACACACCCATGGCAAATCTAGTCAACTCCAATATAGAACCCAATTCTTATTAAATAAGCCTATGGCTCTCTAATAAAAATCTATTCAGAGTTTCTTGTAAAACACAGGAAGCCCGATTCACCAATAGCTTGAACCTTTTGTCGTCATTTACATCTGTTAAAGTGGATGCAAAACACCAACCAAATCAGATTCTTCCACCTGCTTACACTAGAGGTAGCATTTTACATCCAACTTTACACTGGTATAAATTACTATACAAAGAGCAATTAAATCAAGGATCATACCCAAGAAGAGCTTTGCACTTTTAAATGAATCAGAAGCAGGTTCTCTCTAACTCTCTAGCTCCCTGTGATACCTGAGATTTCTTAAAGTGAAACTGTTATTAGAGAAAGGAGAATGCAAGTTGGCAGCTGTAGTAGAAAGAGAGAGCCTGGAAAAAGGGGCCTGGTGCAAGACCTGAAGCCTGAACCAAAGTCAGCAAAAGCCAGGCTATGAGTAAAAGTCAGATGCTTCCTCAAAGCAAATGCCTGCTTACAAGTTCACTGTCTGGTACATGAACTTGGCAAAAACACAGCTGGCATTGCTAAAAACACAGGCACTTCTAAAAAGTACTAGGCACAGGGAATTCATGTAAGCACATTACAGAAAACTAGCACAGTTACCCCTCAGCAGAAAGTTATAGCATAAACACAATACTGGGAGATGGTACAGAAATACACTGACCCCAAGTAAAACGAGGCTAGGAGGACAGGATAGGATGATGGATGAAGATGTTTTGTTCAAGGAAGCAGGTACAAGGTGTAGGGTTGGTAATTACCTACAGCTGGAGTGTAATATGTAACTTGTTTGTATCAATGTATAAAAGAGAAGGTATAGGAGGGTCATCTCTATCCAGCCTAAGGGACAGTGGAGAGTCCCGCCGCTGACTGAGCTGGTCCATTGTAACGGGCATATATATGCTAGTGTATTTGTACTCTATGGGGCACAAGTACCGTGCTTCCTTGACAATAAACCTGGTCAAGTGCCTTCACCACCGAACTGAATCTGTGGTCTTTCTGGGCAGTTCCATCAAGGTTTGCTGAGCCAGCTAGCTGCACAGAGCAAAGACAGCCCTCAGAGAGAACATACACAGACAACATGCACGCCGACTGACAACAGCTGCAAAGCAACAAGAGTTCAGATTAATGACTCCTTTTGTAGATTTCCTTTGCATTGTTCACTAACAATCATGATTCTAAGGTATTCATTTACAAGGTATTAATAAAGGGAGATGGACAGATTCACAAAGTATAATCTTTCAACACTCTTTGTTAGTTTTACTGAAAGCACTAATTTTAAACTTCCTTTGTTCATTTCCTTTACCAAATTCTGAAGTGCACTCTGCATCTTAAATATTGTAGCAGTTTCTCACTTTTTATCATTAATTAAAAAATTCAATGTGAATGTCTTTATTTAGCATGTGTCTGATCAATAGTGTTTCTTTGTATTTGTGGTCATTACTCATGCCATCTGGCTTGATGTTCTCATTATGATTATACAAAACTCTGTTACATTATTGATTTTTTAGTCAGCTGCTGAATTTCATCTCCTAGATATTGTCAATGTCAGTCTCACAGTTCACATTTTTTTGTAGTTCATAGAGAACTGGTTGCCAAATTTTGCTGAATCTAGCTTGTACCTCTGTCGTCTGACATTACTGTGTACTTCAACCTTCCTACTTCATGCCTTAATGGATAACAACAGATGAGGATATCTTGGATTTTAGTATAGCCGTTCTATTACTTTATCATATGTAATTTTGTATTCCCCATAATACTTTTGCCAGAAAACCCTGTATCCAGAAAACCTACAGACAAAATTCTGTTCTTAATGACTGTTTTATAAATCTGGAGTAATTCTATTGACTTTTATAGTAAGTTGATTTTACACTAGTATAACTGAGATCAGACTCTGATCCTACCACCTCTAGAAATTCTGCCAAAAAAATTGTCACTCACTGTAGATTAAGATGGACTATATTGTCAACTACTGTTCCATGTAATGCTTAATTTACCCCAAAAAGCCATTTCAAGAGAGATTTGGAATGTAAAATGTTATTTTTCTTTAAACTGCTGCTGTATCAATATGAAACCTCCTGTCATCTAGTTTTATTTTTTAATAATTCATCTTCCATTTCCCATCATTCCTGTCTCTTGCATGCACTTGATAACCTTATTCTACACATCACAGTATCAGATACTAGTGAGAGAAATTTCCTAGCCTCAGTTACTGCTGCACTGTCTTTTACAATTTAATTCTTTACCATGCTTTAGACCTAGTTTCTCTCTGCACATGGGTAATATCTTATTCAATGATCCATGTGACATATAAACCAGCAATATATCTTACAGTTGCAATCTAGAGAAGAAAGGAAAAGTAATTTGTTTCATTTTACAACATGCATGTCTCAAGAGATGGAGAATGGTGGGTTTAGGAACAATACCCTCTCAGACTCCCACACATAACCAATTGCTTCACAATGTAGGTTCGAACAAACAAACAGCAGGAAACTCGTAAACTTGCTGTCCAGAATATGAAACTCTGAGGAAAAGCTTTTTATAGCTCAAGGTACATGCTTCATCTTGTGTTTATGGCTATAGTTACTACTCTTATGCTGATTGCACTAATAAACTTAGCTGCACATTAAACCGTGTAGGTGCTGTACTGTTTGGCTATAGGACAGGGCCAAGGTAACGCCCCTCAAACACTTTCCACCTAAAACAGAACTTTGATGATGCCTAAACTTTCGCATAAGGTTTCATCTTTGGGTATATTATTTAAAGTAATTCCATCCTCATGTCAGATTGTGGGAAAGCATGGGAGTTATTTTTGATGCAACACTTTCCTTTGGAAGCCACAATCATCTCTGCAATCAAGAGGCCACTTTCCAATCTACTGCTGAAGAACTTGTCTTTTAATTTTTTTTGCTCTACGATCATTAGTTGTCAGTTGTTAAATCCCTTGTCTCCAGGGTCATGAAGCACATCCTCTCAAGATGCAAGACAACTGTACCAGCAGATATGAATGGAGTTCAATTTTCTAGAATCTTTAGGACAGGGACTCATTTACTATATGTTTGTATAGCATCTAGCACAGTGGGGACCTGACTTCATTGGCTTCTAAGCATTTTCAAGATATAATTATAAATAATAAAATAATTAAAAAACTGTTCATTATTCCCTACCACAAGATGTCCATTCTGTGAACTCAAATGGGTCAGATGGTTTGATTAAACTTTCAATAAGTGCCTAAACATTTGGTCTTATTCCAAATTAGACTTGGGGGGGAAAAAAAAAAAAAAAAAAAAAAAACTTTTTATGAGCACATGCTTCTCATTAATTTCTAATAATAAAACTGCGTGAAAACCAGCTAGAGAAAATGGAAAAAGTTTTTAATTAATTGTTTTTAACTGATAATTTCTTTCCTTATGGTTACATTAAAATATTTTAAAATAACTTCATCACTAATTAAAAATGAAAAAATATTTAGGGTTGAATCCTGAAGTTTTTAATCAGCCAAAACTTCCATTGATATCAGTGGGATCAAACAACAGAAAATACAGCATAAGAGGCATATGGCAATTGTGTATTAAAATTGTGAAAAATTGAGACGATATGGAGTGTGTTTGTACTAATGTGAAATTTGCTACTGTATAATAAAATTTGGATGTTTCCTTGTCAATAATAAGCAATACTCAGATGAAACTCTATGAACATAAGATGTAGTAAAGGTTTTTAAACACATGTACTTCCCTCTTTCTATTTACAGGAAGCTCCAGAATCTGTGTCTGTATGTATCTAACTACAGAGACACAAACTATTTTTGGGATGACGACATTAAAAAAAAAAAAAAAAAAAAAAGTGTTCAGCAATAACTGAAATCTGAAAACATTCATCCTCAAAGAACTCAAAGGAAAAATATGGACACTTACATCATCAGATGAAGTTGTGTGTGTTTTCTAATGGAAATAATTAGCCAGACAAATTGCTTATTGTAAAGCAGGTTTGCACTGTTATTTCACTACATTATGGTTGAATCTCTCAAAATCTATGTCAATTTTTCTCCTTACCTAGCAATTAAGTTTTTAGTTTATCCCTATGGCATCTCAGTTTATGTATGAGTAAAACTTAGCCATCAGTGCATTCACTTCACATTGTCAGCTTGATGTTTGTTTCTCTTTGTCAATGTGATATCTTCCACAAGATCCCCCTCCCTCCCAAAAAAGCTAAATGGACAAGTATTCCTATTCCCCCACTTCTGCCAGGCTTTTTATTTCTGAATAGATGTATTTTCAACTGTGTTTCAAGCAAGAGACAGAGACACAGGAAGAGCATTAACATGGCAACACTCCCCTTCTTTCTTTGTTTGGAGTGGCTTTTGACAATAGCCAGTGGAAAGGCAACTGTGGAACTTTTACTTACAAAATAGAGCAATAAGCTAAGAAGGAGGTAGCTGTGTTGGAAAACTGTAATAGTGAATGGAAATGCTGGTGATTCAGATCATGCACTTTCCTCAGAAAATCCAAAAAGACCTTTAAAAACAGGTTTCAAAGCATGAACCTGAAAACAAAAGTAGCTGGGAGTAGAGCTCCTCTCTGACATGTAATGTTCACTTAGGGTATGTCTACACTGCAATTAGACACCGGTGACTGGCCTGTGCCAGCTGACTAGGATTCATGGGGCTCACAGGTATCACGCTAAGAGATTGTTTAACTGCAGTGTAGACGTTTGTTTTTGGACTGAAGCCTGGGCTCTGGGACCCTGTGAGATGGGAGGGCCCCAGAACTCGAGCTGCAACCTGAGACCAAATGCTTACATGGCAATTAACCAGCCCTTAGCCCGAGTCCCATAAGCCCTAGTCAGCCAGCCCGGGCTACAACTACAATGTAGACACCGTTGTAGTGCAGAAGAATAGGAAGCCATTTTTTAATTTTTATTTTATTTATAAGGATTCAAACTATATGACAACCTTGTTCTGGAAAGGTTTAGAGCTGACATCTTTTTACCAAGACTGAAGGAAGGTAGCATGGAACTACTGCTATACCCAGGTTCCATGACCACTACTGCTGTCTTGTGAAAGATTATGGTGTGCATAAAAGGTACCTATTGCAAGTTAATGCTTGTAGTTGCAGCTGATAAATGTGATAACAAGTATGTATCTCCGCCCTTCTGTAGCAGCTTGCATCTTCAGATCTCAAAGCATTTTACAAACACATTTAATGAAACCTCACAAATAGAGCTGGTCAAAACATTTTAACCAAATGTTTTTTCATTGAAAAATGCCATTTTGTTGGAACCAAAACATTTCATAAAGACATATAGATTTCACCAGGAAAGTTTCTGTGGTCCCTGGTGGACTTTCTGGTCTATTTCAGAGGAGGAAAGAGAGAGATACTGGAATTAACAACCTAAACAGATTTTTTCAACACATTTCCATTTCCCTAAAACTTTCAAAAGGGTCTGGGTTTTATTCTACAGTCAACTCTGCTTCTGACATTCTTTGATGCTTCACGACATCCCATGAGGCAGAGAAGTGTTATTCTCGTTTGACAGACAAGGAAAGTTGAGGCTCATAGGGGCTAGGTGACATGTCTGAAGAACTGCATCTCTGTGGCAGGGCCAAGAATAGAACCCCCAATCTTTAATCTGCATCAAGAAATGCCTCATGCTTACTCTTTATGCAAGAAAAAGCTACATGTAATATCAAATTGAGACTCCTCTAAATTACAGAGATTAGCAATGAATCTATGGTGACTGCAGCACTTCTGTAGAATGGTAGGCACCTCTGCAAAGAGAGTGGTATAGAGAAGGAAGAAACATCATTCCCATTGGTAATAAGGCAATTGGTTTGATAAATATAGATTTGCTGGTCTTAATTAGCAGGAGATAGAGTTCACAAATAATGGAGATCAGCATATCTATTTTGAGTGCTCTAGAGTCCTGGGTTATGAATCCTAGATATGTTAAATTGATTGTGAAGGATGAGACCACTTAATGAATTTTTGCCCACTCAGTGCTGAAGATGAAGGCAAAATAACCCCAAAGTCATTGACAATATGCCCCGGAAAAAATTTCTTCTGATCCCAGACCTGATGATCAATTTAATCTTGCACTTGAGTAAGAATTACTGTCTTTTGTATTTGACTGAATAGCGTTAAATATATGATAGATGGTTGAGTATTTGCTATTCCTGACTCTTGGTCATGCTTTATACTAAAATATATATTCACATTTATTTGGTTTTTTATGGTTTATACTAAAATATATGTTCACATTTATTGACTTTGATAATGGACCTAGAACTCAGCTTTAAGTCAAGATCTTACATAAATCTTTTTTTAAATAATTAAGAAATGACAAGAGAGTGACCCTGAGCCAGACAGGGAGTTCAAGTGCATGTCAATTGTGTTAAATGCAAAATGTCTCAGAGTGTTACATAACAGAGTATATTTTATCCTTTCCTGTTTTATATCCTTCATTAGTTTTTTTTTTTCCTTTTACATTCTAATTGGAATTGCAGATGCATATTGCATGGGAGTCCTGCAGGGCAGCAGGGACAGAAGAATCCTAATCAAATACAATTCAAAATATATATTGAAATAGCTTTGGGATAAGGTTCTAACCCATTTGACCCTAGTTAGAGCAGAGCAGGGTATAAGTCATCCAAGACTGTGTTACTAGCATGTAATATGCTTTATATGCTTCTGCAATTATGGTCTACCAGATATCTTTGGTGTTAAAAATGTGACACAGGAAGACATAACTTTTGTATTGACTGCAATCCCACTGAGATGGTGAGGTTTCTCTCTTTTCAACCAATGTCTACTCAGAAGATGTTTTCAGATGAGTCCCTCCCTTATGCATTTTGAGCACCCTGCACTCCCTCCTCTCCATAATATTGACAGCTGCTATGTTATCCCTTATCATAGTGAGTATTCACAGCAGTCAGATTAATAATAAGTTTTAATATTATCTGCAAGCTCCCAGAAGGGAAATTCCCTCCCTCCCACCCTTTTTATTTTAATTTAGGACTATACATCACTAGTTCAATAGCAAGGCATTTTAAAGGAACACAATTTAAGGTCAGATTTCCTCTTCATAAAAAGTTTTTCCACCATAAAAATGACACTCGCAACACTGACACCCCCGTTCGACCCCTTAACCTCTACTAACATAGAAGAAAAAGGAGGAAACTAATCAAAAAAAAAAAAAAAAAAAATCTAAAAACCACAAACCCAACCCCAGCCAACATTATGACTACTCTCAAAAGGGAGAAGTGCCAGAGACTCCATGAAGTGCACTAGGGACTTTGCTTGGAAGGCACTCAGATTCTACAATGACATGTTGCAGTAAAATACCCTAAGATAATTATTGTGATATGCTTACTCACATTCGGTTCTACCATACTCCCCAGCCAATGGCACTGGCTTCAGTCTAATTCATTCTGACCATTCATGCTGTCAGATAGTATTCAGGGAAAATAAGGGTAACAAATTATGCTCTTATTTTTTATGTTTTAAATAACTTTCATTGTTACCAAAACCCTTTGGTAAAATGATTTTTGCCAACAATGTTTTCCAGAGAATTTGTGCCACAATATTTTTGTATTTTGTCACAAAGACTTTCTTCATGCCTGGTCAAAGTAATATTAATAGTTAACATTGCATGACAGAATTGTACCCCTTATCTGGAGAAAATATGAAGTACTTTTATTACACATCCAGGCCCTGAACTTGCAGCAAGCTCCATCTTGACAGGCCCTTTACCCACGTGGAGCCCCGCTGACTTATACTGCTTCACACATGTAACTGGGGTCCATTCACAGAGTTCAGGATTGGATTAGGGCCTTAGTTATTGATTACTGCAATCTGATAGTTGGAGGACTAGTCGTGACTAGGTCAGCTACACTGTTTAGTGACAGTGTGCCACCATAGGCTAGTTACAATTGAGGAAAATGCTGATTACAAATCCCCTCATTTTTAGCACTGATAATTTTCCAGGAGAAAAGGAAAAAGGAAAAAGGAAAAAATATTATTTGGGTTGACATTTCTCATTCTTTGTCCTCATCCCAAAGATATTTTGTGTGTATGAAAACTTGGTACAATTTCACTCACCTTAAGACAACAGAGGGAAAAAAAAAGTATCTAAGACAACATGAAACATTTAAGACACTTTCTGATAACTGGATACCTCAATGGCTTTGCAATACAACTTTAAGCATTCTATGTTCTTAGCCAGATAGAAGACAAGTGTCACTGATGGGGATTTTTTTTGGAAGGGGAGCAGGAGATGAACTTGCTCTTGCATGCAGGCAGTTGTGTGTCACATTGCAGTGCAAAGTAGTTTCATAAATAGGTTAGTCAACCAAAGGAAGGCTAGGGTCAACATAGAAGGATTGTCCCATGTATAGTGGCTCCTTTCTCAACACACCTACTATGCTACTTCCTTTATAAAGGGCATAATTGTGGTTTTCCTGCACCTCAACTGTTCTAATTGCCCCAGGGGGCTATTAGCATCTGATGTAATTTAACCTTCAGACTGCACTAACTTATTCTAGAGGACTGGCCTTGTGTACAGCATGCTCAGGATCAGATGAGGACAAAAATGGCTTATACACACACCCACAACCACCCAACATATGCTGTGCACTTTTCAGCCACCACAGAAATTCTAGGGCTATGTGCATAGTAACTGATTTCTACTACTGAATATACATATGGAGGATCTAGAGCACCACAAACTGGAATCAACCATGTGTTTATTTAACAGATTGGACTTTCAGATGAACGCTGGTGGTGTATGATGCTAAATCCTGTGGACATAACAACAATAGCATTTTACGAGATTCAGCTAATGCTGGTAACTGTCCCAAGAGAAGATAATTAAGTATCATTCTCCGCAGTTTATCAAATGGAAACTGTAGGCAGCTGAGCAATTCTTGTAGCCTCAGACAAAGCCATTCAATTGAGGCCTTCCTTAGATTTAAGTCAAGGTTGCTACTGTCACATTCTTTGAGGCTTTACTTTGAATTAGAGCAATAAAAAAAGTCAGGAATGGTCTCAGACTAGACGTATGTGGAATGTAAAATGCTTGTTTCACAGCATTTGACGTGAAAGTGTTTGAAGGGTTGTTTTTAGCAGTTGTTTTAAGGAGATTAATACTCCCTACTTTATATTTATAATCATTTTCAAGGAAATAGCCATTTTTTTACTTTGAAAGCAGATTAACAACATGGAGTTTCATCTAAGCCATTTTCACTCAAACCATCTCATTTTAGCTAAAAAAAATTTATTGGCAAGATATTCTGTACTGAAGCTCTAAGAGGCAAGGCACAAACTCACAGCCGGGGGGAGGGGGCAGATGGAGGGGGAGCTATGACGGTTTTAATCTACCCCTGTGCCCTTATGATCCTGGATGATCTGTAGGCTAGAGGGGCCCAGCCATAACTAAGCAGCCCTGGGAGCCTAAATTACAGCAGCATCTCTTTGCTATCCTATGGACTGCAATGCCGCCCAGATTCGACTCAGCTCTGCATGCTGTGGCCCCAACTTTCCTCCTGTCCCGGTACACCCACTATATCAGAGCTTGCAAGGAGGTCATTCAAAGACACCTTTATGACACTTCTTTCACAGTGCCTTCTCAGAGGGAATTGTTCCACACCCATATACTGAGTTTATAGATCTTCATGCCTGGTGTAAATGGACTAGAGAATCACACCCTTCGGTGAAATTTTCCCACACAAATGGGTCCATTTTTGAGTTTGTAGTTAATATGAAAAAATATTTTGAGCATAATTGCATTTCATTATGAATAGTTTGCACCTTTATGTCAAATGCACCTAAAATTGTCACTATCACCACCACATACCAGCATTTGAAACATTGGATTCCCTCCACCACACTATAGGTCACAATCCCCGTCATCAAAATCACAAAGAAAACCATCCAGGCGGAGAGGATAGTATATGAAACCTTTGGCATCTCAAGACAGTTTTAACAGATTCACAAACTTGGTGCTATATTCTACTTCAGCATTAATATTTTGTGTCTCATTTTTAGTAAGTCCAGTGGTCTGACAAGGTGTATGTAAGAACCCATACAAGATGATTATGATAAAAGGAAGTTCTGGGCCATTCACTATATCCATTTGAGACACAAAACTTACTTTGTCTTTGCACAAAGAAACTGAGGAAGTGTTAATGTAAAAGTTAGAATGTCAGTACCAATACAAAAGGTGTCATTAGTCATCAACATCTCATTGTCCAATTAAAACTAGTGACTTCACATGCCCAAATGGTCATTATGATCTTCTGATACATTAACATAGAGCAGTGTTTCTCAATTGGTGTTCTGCGGGAACTCTGTTAGGGTTCCGAGAGCAGCTGCTCTCCGCGCCGCCAAAAAAGGGAAGATGTCTTGGATTTTCCGGCGGAGGATATCCAGTGTAAGTGTAACTTAAGTAAGAAATGCTGACCTTTCCTTATTTCGACATTTGAAGACTGTTAAGAGTTTGGGGGGTTCCGCAATTATTTATGGAGTTCAAAAGGGTTCCGTGGCCAAATTTAATTGAGAAACACTGACATAGAGGCTCAGGATCACTACCATAACTCCTCTGCCCAAAACTTTTCTGATGCAATTCGAGACTTGTGGTGGCAAGAGAGACCCTATCTTGAAGTTCCAATTGCAGAAAAGGGCTCGTTTTTCTCAAACATGCAGTGGTCATTCATTTCATGCATTTTTCCTGGTGCCAGATTTGGGACAGAAACATTTCACCATGCATAGGATTCAAGTGTTTTGTTTTTTTTTCATTAGGTTTTCTGAACTGTATATTGGAAACCCGGCAGTTGGCCAACAAATGCCAGGGGGTCAGTTACAGGGGGAAAATCTATGCATTTTCCTGACTTTAGTACATTTCAGATTTCAGTCACAATGTTGTACTCCTCTTGCATTTAATACTATGTAAGTTTTGTTCAGTTCAGATAGTAGTCTATGAAACAAGCTGAGTGTGCACAATTTTTAGTACCTCACTGAAGCAGTACCGTGAGCATAGTCATTTCTGTGTTGTCGGTGCCAACATAGTATTTATTAAGGATTACTGAACCCTGAATTGATTATATGTGCCTTATATAACGTATACATGGAACACATTTATATACAAGTGGACATCTTATTAAATTACCTATTTTCTCAAAATTATGGGTTTATCCCTAAAAATCAAATGATAAGAAACTTATGTAATCATTTGTGTTTTGTAATTAAATGACATTAGAAAAGGGTTACTAATGACTATGAAAGGAAAATTATAAAGAACTGCAGTCACAAACCAGGTCAAGTTCTTGTGTAATTCCAAAAAAAAAAAAAAAAAAAAAACTCCAAGTAACAAACTTTTTCTGTCCTGGAGTCCTTTCACAGCTAAGACTCTGATTAGAAAATAAAGAAGTATAACACAGAAAGCTTTGTATTTTTTTAAACCCTGGAAGAGAAGAGAGGTCTTTTATGCCACTTGCTCTCCTTTCTCCAGGCTGCTGCTGGCATCTCTTCCTTCTCCTCCAAAATGTCAAATAATAAGATCCCTGCTGTCACTGCACCTGTCACTCTCCTCCTCTCTGTCAGTTACTCAACTTGTTTCTCAGCAACATGTCAGCAGACTGAAGATGCAAAACTATTGGGGTGAAGGGGTTCTATGCAATATGGACCATATTCTACATGTCAATGAGCTAACTTCTAAAGATGCTGTCCAAAATCTCCCAGGTCTGCAAAATTGGGCTGGGAATCTCACACTTTCCTACTACATTCCCAGTACTTTTGTTTTAATTTGGACTGTACACCGCCAAGAACATCTTGTTAACTCTACTGGGGTTTTCAAAAATGTAGAGTTACGAAAATGAATATTTTATTTTAAATTTAACCCCCAACTTCTTTTAATTTAAAAAAAAAAATTGTTTTTAATTCAGTTCAAGATGAAGAATGGCATCCGCGACCATTTCATGTAAAAGGCTCACTGATTCCCAAATGAATACAAGCACTGAAATCAGTTCAGACTGAATTACTGCAGTATCTATCACATGAGGAACATGGGACCAAACCCTGGAGGTGCTGAGTGCCTTCAACTCCTTTGAAGTCACATGAAAAGTATGGAGAAGCAGAAAATATACCAAAGGGCAACCAGAATGAATTGGAGCCTCGAAGGACTTAGTTAGAGAGAGAGAGGCTGGAAAAACTAAGTCTGTATTCTCTGCAAAAGAGATGACAAAAAGATCTTGCTGAGGTTCCAAAAATTATTAGAGAACAGAAATAATAGGTAGCACAGGACTATTTGAACTTATTTCAAACATAATATCTACGGGACATACAACTAAAGATAGGGCAAGCCCCTATGGAATTTGGGGCAAATGTCAACACAAAAAAACCCAGTTAGAGTATAGAATAGTCTTCAGAACACAGCAACTGCAACGGTATTGGGAGCTAAAAATGGTTCTGAGGTAAACTGGTATAGTACGTCAGCAGCAGAGGTTGAATGAAGACTGTATGAATGAAAGAAAATTAGTCAGACTGTTTTCTATATCCAGCATTCTAACATATGTAAGATTGTCTTTTGGGAAATAGACTGATATGGTTTAAGTCACTGAAATCCTTCTAAAATACATAAATAATAATACTTTGTTCTCCTATAGCACCTTTCACCGAAGAATTTCAGAGGTTAACAAAAACAGAAAATCATTATTTTCATAATTTTACAGCTGGGTCAAAAAAAATGATGAAGAGGTCAAGGCAAGCTCAGATGCCCATAGTTTGGAAATAAAGTCTACATTTATGCACCTAAAACTGGATGCAAGTCTTATGTTAGGGCACTCAAGCTAAAAATTCTGGCCTACGTGACTCACCCAAAGTCTCACAGAGAGTTACTGGTTGAATGGGTAATAGAGTCCCTGATTCATGCTCCAATCACTAGAGAATTCTACCAAACACAGACAAAATCTATCCTGCCCAGAGCAATGAATACATGCACCTGTTTACTTAGTATGTTATTATTTTCTCTGAAATATTATTGAGGTCCCAGATGAAATCTGGTCACTTTTGCTTTCAACTAAAAGTAACATTTCTAGGATAATGCATCATTACACTAAAATTTTAAAGGCAAAAGCTATAAGGATAAGAAATTCTCAGATGAATACTTCAACTGATGCATGTTCTTATGGACAATTCCCATCCAAATGAGATTTTAAAGGAAAAGCTTTACCAACTACAGAATTTTCTGAAAGGCACTCCCAATTATGTGAAAATCTTCAAAGCATAATCTTCAGAAATAAGAAAATATTCCAAGGTATACAGAGCCTTAATGGTATGAATGTACAGTAGAACCTCAGAGTTATGAACACCAGAGTTACGACTGACCAGTCAACTACACTCCTCATTTGGAACCAGAAGAACACAATCAGGCAGCAGCAGAGACAAAGAAAACCCAAAACACAAATACAGTACAGTACTGTGTTAAACATAAATGTCTAAAAAAAAATAAAAGTTAAAAAAAAAATTGACAAGGTAAGGGAACTGTTTCACTGTTTCTGTACTTGTTTTATTTCAATTAAGATGCTTAACGCAGCATTTTTCTTCTGCATAGTAAAGTTTCAAAGCTGTATTAAGTTAGTGTTCAGTTGTAAACTTTTGAAAGAACAACCATGACATTTTGTTCAGAGTTACCAATGATCCCTATTCCCCAGGTACTCATTTCTCTGAGATTATACTGTATGTGATTCTCCTATAACATGAAGGTTTTTTGAAGAGGATTCCCTTCAGATCTGAGAAGATGACATAAGTGATTACATTTTTAAAAAAAGCAAATTCCCTGCTGAAACATGAATTTTTCTGTTCTTATTTCTCCTCAAACAGGATGAGAGCAGTTGCAGCATAAAAGATAAACTTTAGTATTACTGATTAGGAAGCAAAAAAATAATTTAAAAAAATAATTAAAAAAATACAAACCTCAAAGTGACTGACAGAACTATGAATGAATGAAAAAAGAGGTAGATAATTTGACTAAAATGAATGGCCATTGACACAAAATCAGAACAGATTCAAATGTACTTTCTGGTGGAATTGTTCTGAACAGTTGAGTCTCTGAATCTTTAGAAGCATGGCTCTGCGGCAGGCCCTGATTCCTGAGAGTCGGAAAAGAAAAAAAAAAAAGAACTTGAACATGTGTGCCCATCACTATTTATCAATACGATAATAAAACTTTGTAGAGCTGATCATCAACAGTTGGAATTATATTGGAGTCAATTAAGTTAAAAAAAAAAATCTCCTAAGGAGGGTTCCTCACAAAGTGTCCAAACATTGGATCAATAAAAATGGTCAGTACAAGGAGAGAGAGCAGTGGAAATACAAATGACATTAATATATCCACTTGAAATCTAACAAATTCATGTGAACATTTTAGGCCAGATGATGATAGAATTCCCTGAGACTTTAAATGATCTTGCGTAGTACTTGGGCCAAGTACTTGGGCCATTAGCCACATCCTCTGTCAAGTTATTGCTTATAGTTGAATGTGTCACAAAGACTGGTTTCCAGGTTCCAAATAGTTGAACTGAACTCTATTCGTGGTTTTGAGGGATATTTTCAAAAGGTACAATGGCAAATAGACACTAACTTCCACTTAAGGTCATTTATGCCTTTGATAATCTCCCCCTTTACTGCACGAGAATTCTGCTTCTGGGCCACGTATACCATGGGCCTGTAGCTAACTTGTCCCACTTAGCTAGGTGACCACAAGTCCCAAATGTCTACCCACGTATTTATGGTAAGGAGGGAGATGGCGAGGACAAGAGGCTATCAGGATGCCAGGCCTTTCAGGTTAGACACTATTGCAAAAATATATTTCTCTCACTCTCTAGTCAAGTAAGAATCCAACAAAAATATTGACAATGAAAAAAGAAAATAGCTCTTTCATGTCTGGATGGGGTAGAGAACCATGACAGTATCAAAATACTAAGTGTTTAAATAAAGAATTCCAAATCAAATATAAAAAACAAGCCAACAACAGAATTGTGCTATACAAAATGCCAGCATTTTGCAGCACTGAGTGCTAATTCTGCACTAGGACATGTTAGTATAGATCTCAGTTTGTTTATGAAGTTCCATTAATTTTCATGTGAATCTTCCTGTCTGCATTGGGAGTACAGGATTGGGAATATAAATTACAGTACTATCTCTACAGCAGACAGAATAATTCATACAAGGGATTTATTCAACAATTTTTATCTCTTTTTTCTTTTTGCAGAATTTCTGTAAACAAAATGTGATTTCTTCAAGTTTACTTATTGTTTAAAATTATTTGACTGAATTTTTCCAGATTTATTTACTCCATGGGTTTCTATTCAAAATTTGCAACAACTCAGTACATTCCTCACCAACAAATCCAAACCAGAAACATTAATCCTGATTCAACTTCAGACCCAAACCTCTGATCTTAACCTAACGTGGTCCAGGTACATGTGTGAATTCATCATCTTTGGTCCATTTCTACTCTTAATACGGCAGCCCTTCAGGGATTATACATTCTAATGTACAAATATTAGGAAATCCTCACTTCAGTAGAAAGTGATGAACATATAATCAGATGCATGCAGCCTTTCAAATAACTGCTACTTATTTCTACCACTGTAAACCCAACATACTGGGGTAACAATAAATAGCACAACTGTCTGACGGCATTTCTAGTCCACGTAGTACAAACAGGCACTTTCTACTTCAATGTTTGCTTTAAATCAGTATTTTTTGACCAAATTCTACTGAGGCTCTGATTTATACCTGGAAAGAAACAAAGGAGAGAAAACAAAATGTTGTATGACATCATGAATGTGTTACACAGCATTTTGGGTGGACCCAAGGCTTCAGAACCCAAGCTCTAGTTTAAAATGCTCTAAAAAATAGCTGTATAGATAGCACAAATGTGAGCCCCACTAGCCCAAGTCTGTTGATCCAGGCTGGGAGACTCACACCACAATGCTGTGTAGACATGAGGTTGACAATGTAAGTCAAACATGATGCTAGTGTCCCATGTTTAAAGATTCCTCTATCACCCTGGTTACATTAGATAAGCTACACATAAACATTAGTGGCTCATTTTTAGTTTTCTTGTGAGAAATTAATTATCTCATCCAATGGCTCAAAACATTCCAGTTACTAGTACTCTGGATAGTTAATCCAAAACTAATTATCCAGCATCAAAGATCATTAACAGTCTGCCATGTTCCAAACAAATGCATCATGGCTAACACTGAAAAGCCTGAGAACTCAAGTCTATGAAATTACTTTTCTGTCTGACTGAAGCCTGGATATATACAACATGCAATTTTACTTTAGTTAGTTGGGGTTTTTTGGTCCTTGTAAAGGAACTTGATTGAAGTGTCCTTCTACTGCTGTAGCCTTAATATTAACATGCTACTTGAGTTTGAGACCATCTCATTTCTGGCTGCTAGTAACACCACCAGAACTTGCCCACATTGACATCAACCAGAATGAATATTAATTTAAAATCCACGAGTCCAATAGTCTGAAATGCATAGCTCCCCAGGATGGATTCACTTAAAAGACTGACATGATCCTCATTACTGCATGAATTCAGCAAAGGTTAAATGTGAAGGTCTTGCTGCTGTTCATCTAACGTGCCAATTTTTTCCACTTAGCTTCTCTGGCAATTTCACAGCCCCAAATCTTTATTGTTGATGAAAAATTACACATGCTATGCGCACAAATGAGATTATTGTTTACATATTTTGCTAGTATATTTCCAGTTCTTTCACTTTAAAATTATAATCTTCATTTTCTAACACTGGAAATCTAAGTTATGTCCACAGAATGTTCTGAATTTTTTTTTTAAAACGTATACTATAATGTGTTCATTAAAGGCTAAAATGAATTTCCTATTTTCATCACACCCAGGTATATTAAACCACAAAGGCTATATAAAAGCATTATCAATGATTTGGCTTAAATGCATAGAAGTCAAATACATCAAAGCTATGGTCAAACTATAAGCAAGCCATGTTCTGTTTATATTCTGTACCTAACTATACCTCATGCAGAATCAAATGAAATCAAAGCCCCATTCTGCTAGGCACTGTATAAACACATGAGAGTCAATGTCTCCAAAGGCTGATGATATAAATATACAAGATAAATAAAGGATGAGAGGTGTTTATAGTTATTCCCTTTAAAAGATGGGGAACTAAGGCACTCAGTGATTAAATTATTTGCCCCCAGATCACAGACAAACTCTTTAGCAAAGAGAAAATAAACCCAGATATCCAGAATCCCAACCAAGCACTTTAACCACAAGACTATCCATCTTCAGCTGTCGTGGAGTTGAGTTAAAGCTTCAGGATTCTCATGGGTTAGTGTGTACTGTAAATAGAAAAGGGTGGAAATTCTAGCATTAACCAGAGTCTGTGTCTCCAGTGCAAGAACATAATTACTTTCTCAATAGTAGGAGCATAGAAAGGAATGTTGATGGAGATCTCAGATTTGCCCTCAGCAGTCTGGTGAGCAAAGGGGAGGCCTGGGAAGGACTTACATTATCAATCTCAACCCTTGCAGGTAATCCAAAGCAGAGCTAATACACACCTGAGCACATGCATGGCCCTAGTGACTCTAATGGGACTCTGGGTAAAGAGGTATATGACAGCAGATTTTAATGCAGGATCAGAGTTATGCAGTTAAAAAAAAAACACTTGCCAATTTAGGGTATCACAGAGAGACAGACACACACTAGCTCTTCTAGATGGGTTTGTACTTCGGCAGCCACCGAAGCCTCTGCTTGTGCCATCAAGTCCACAATGCTATTTTTAGTTCAGTAGCTCAAGCAGAGCTAATGTGTGTCCATCTGCCTGTGCTAGGAAGCACACCCAAGCTGCAGTGGAGACATATCTTTAATGAGAAGTTCCCAGATTAGTGTGAAAATTTAAATGAACCCAAAAAGGAATGGATTTTCCTAAATTTGATAACTTTGTTTTAAGGGTGGTAGCAAATATGTAAAACCATCTCGGAAAAGTATCAGTAACATGAAATTACCTCATATTGACATTTTGAGAAATCCGTGGAATTATTTATGTATTTTTCTGTTTGCTTTTTAGTATGAGATTTCCACTTCTTATGTAGTGGCATGAAATTATTGGTGTTAATAGATTTAGCAGGATTTCACAGACCGTAGAAAGCAGGATGCCTGGGGTGGCAGAGAGAAACAACTTGGAATTACAGGAAATAAATATTAACAGAATTTTGTGCTACTTTTAAAATAATTTGATTTGAATTTTCCTAGAAATTTTTTTAAAGGAAAAATGTTAACTGGGAACCTAAAAATCCTCTTTTGTTTTATGTATGGGTGAGATTTTCAGAAATATAGGACCTGTACTGCCAAGTTAATTGGGTTCTTTAGAAAAATCCCACATTATACCTACAATTAAATGGACAACTCATTCTGAAAGATGGTATCTTTAAAATAATGTATATAATAAAGGCAATGAATAAGACCCAGAAAGATTTTTTCTACTTAACTGCATTTGCTTGCAATATAAAAATTAAATACTTCAAATGTGGCATATTTCACATTATTATAGATCATTTTTCTTCCATTCACTGGCATATTGCACAAATATTGGTGTCTTATCCTGCTACCAAATACAATTTTCACTGTAACACAACTTGAAATTCCTCTACACTGGGTACCCTGAATCATGCATTAAGACTGGGTCACAACACACTTTCATTTGTAAGCACAAAGCCAATGTGCTGTTAATAGCAACCAAAATTTCAGTGTAGTATATTGTGCTACAGTATCTCTCCCCCCCTCTGAGGATCAGAACCAGGAACAAACTCATGACTAAAGTATGTTGTCATCAGCCTGGTGTTATTAAAAGCACTTATGCTTCTAAACACCCTGTTAGAAGATTTTTCATCAGACTCTTTGGGACAGGTTTTGGTTACTTCTAATTGGGTATGGAGAAAAGAGGGTGCATTATACCATTTTTTCTAGAACTACTTCATGTACGAGGGTGGGGGAGGATCCAGGATGTGCTTGCAGGCCACCGAGCACAAAAGGGCAGTTAATGCCAATAGAACTAGCAGCCCCAATATGGTATATCTGGGTGGAGTGGAACTGGTATCTTCTCTAAGCATGTTGGCAGGACATTGAGTGTGGAGGGGAAGAGATCTGACTCCACCTATTCTAAAGGAATAGGTGACTCCTCTCATGCTACCTCAGGAGCCCAGGAGGGAATCCGGCATAGACATGCATAACATCTAGCCTGGCACACCCTTGAAAGACAGTTTGCTCAGCCTATTCATCTTTGTGTCCCCTCCCCCCAGTACATATAATGTTGAGGGAATTTATTGTTATAGTTATCTCAATAATCTCAAATACCTTTTAAGGACCAAATTTCTTGGAGGAGCAGACCTTTGCCTGTATGGATAAATCAGTCTCCCCTCACAAACCACTAATTCCATGACACACTGGACACTTACAAAACTCATTCCAGTTATAACAGTATTCATGAAGAAAGTTTAAAGAAAGAATCACCTAGAGCAAAAACATTTCCTTACAGTTACAGAAGTTAAATTTCAGCTCCCATCTAAACAATGACTCATAGTGAAAGTGAACTATCCTTAAAACAGGTAGAAAAGCTTTCCTCTTTGCATCCATATGAACCTTGTTTCTGGGGGAAGGCTATTAACTATCTGAGGAATTTATGTACACCATGGCTGTACTCACAAAAACACAAAACTGGAGTATGTGCTTCATCTCTCAGGTGGCATTGCACAGGAGGAGCTCCCAGGAGGAAAAGCGGCAAAAGACAGTCTCCCCACAGCTGCCTACAGACTTGCTCTTCTACTGCCCAAAATAGTTATAGACCAAAGTGGTACAGCCATTCTCCCTCCTGCCCCCAGCCTACTCCCTGTGCCAGGTGTTGCAAGAAGAAACAACATAGGGCTGAGTATGCCAAGGTAATTCTATACCCTAGGCCACTGCTATAACTCCGTGAGCCATATTCTGCCCCCATTATTGCTAATATAAGATCAGAGTAACTCCACTGATATCACTCCAGATTTACCCCAGTTAAACTGACAACAAAAACTGGTACCCTCTCTTTTTGAGTCATTTGGCTGAAGCACAAATTGCAAGGCACAAGTGATGCCAGTTAAATGGTTGCACATCTAGTGGAAACTACTCCTGTACCCTGATAAAAGGCAGACAAACCTCCTCTGTTTACCGGGTTTGCAATCCAGGGATTCCAACCTGCTCCTTGAAATTCAGGAACCACTGACAGCCATGAGATCTTTTTTGATCTTCACTTGAGAAGATGGTTGCAACCTTTTCTCTCAGATGTGGGCATTGACACAATAACCATGCTTTTACCAGCTCCGTTTTGGACTTCTACATTGCAGTCTGTGGGGATCACTGAGAAGACAAATAGGAAACTTCAGATGCTACAAAACATAGGTGTTCACTTACTTAGTTGTGTGTGTATATAATTTTATATACACCAGTGGAGTATTAGAGTACAGTCACCTCCAGTGTGTTTCTAAGAGCAATTTGAAGTGTTAGTTTTGATCTCTCAAGACCTATTTGGTTTGGCTGCTCTCTGTCTTAGAGAATACCTCCTTGCTATTCATGTTCCATCTTGACAGTGAGCTCAG
Source organism: Emydura macquarii macquarii (assembly GCF_026122565.2). Classification (NCBI taxonomy): domain Eukaryota; kingdom Metazoa; phylum Chordata; order Testudines; family Chelidae; genus Emydura; species Emydura macquarii. Next base: position 7,570,572 of record NW_027133377.1, read on the forward strand.
TTGGGCTTTCTCACTAATGGTGTCTACATATGAGTCTTAATGGTTGGCCCTGAACTGTGAAATTTTCTTCTTATCAGCCTAACATAACCCTACTTTGCAGAATAAGTTGCAAGGTTACCTACTTACTCAAGCTTTTGCTTGAATGGTTGGCTTTATAAAAATTCTATGAATAAAATCCTGTCCCATTGACATCTGTGGCAAACTTCTCATTGACTTGGAAGAGGCAAGGATTTCACCTTGTGAATTCTTTTTTTTAAGTTCATTGGAACAAATTTGGGCATTTAACCTTACTACGTTCCATGGGGATAAAAATCATAGGTATTACCACATCCAAGTTTGTTATGAGGATGAATTAATGTAGTTAATATTTATAAACTGTTAAAGAAACATGAATAAATCCTGATTCCACTGAAGTAAATAGCAAAAGTTCCCATTGATTTTAATGAAACTAGGATTTCGGTCTAGAAAGCATAAATGCTAAGTATTTATTTATTATTATGCAGTTATAATTTTTGAGGTAGTATTTCTTGTTAAGTGACACATATAGTGTGTTATGGAGTGAGGGATTAGGATTGTTAATAAAAAAAATTCATACAGTATGTTGGGGAACATCATTAGCTAGCGCTTTTCCAAAAGTATCTTATTTTAAATGGAAGAATCTTTTCAGTGTAATGTATATAATGTTGAGGACTGTGTAACGTTATATAATAGAAGACTTTATGAAGTCTTGAAGATGGTAACAAATACAATAGTTTATTACTCTGAAAACCCTCAGTTACTAGAACAATACTATAAACATTTAATCATTTATAAAAAAGGAATGAAAGGCAGATGTATTAAAATTGCGACAGCTAATTTTAAAAGTATAACAGATTATCTTGAACAGGACACGATGAATACATGGACATGTTAAGTGGATACCTCTCCTTTCCAAATCTCTCATAAACACCATTATTATTTATTGTATCCATCTCTCCCTTACATAACGGTTTAAGATGCCCTCAGCAATTTTCACACTTTTTTTGTTATGCAGAATTTGTTTAATGTATTCTCTCTCTCTTTTTCAATGAAATATTGAATTCCTTTGCAATCAGGAAACAGCAGTTTGACAAGAAGGGTGTTTTTTTGACAATAGGTTCATAAAAGCTTAAAGAAATCCCATTTTGAACTACATCCTCTAGGGATAATTTTGAAAGTGTGCAAGCTGCAACCCATATATTATCAACCTCTATACAAATATCAGCTAAGTAAAAATAATTGTGTGGTTTTCACTCGCAACAGCATCTCTCTACTGTAATATACTTTTTGTCCTGAAAATTACATGTTTAATGTAAAATACTGCCTAGTTTCACACATTGGAAAAAAATTCTACACTGCACAACGACTGAATGTTTAATGATGCAAAATAGTTTGCTTTGTAAGATTTTTTTTAAGCTTTCAAAGGAGCCTAAGCAAGTTAGACACCCAAATTTCTTTTTGATTCAACAGCAGTTGGGCACCTAACTCACTTAGGCTCCTCTGAAAACCACAGTTACTATTATTAAACTGTTTCAACATGCAAGGATAAAACTGGAGGTTTTAAGTGTGCATTTTTAAGTAATCAAATGATCCCTTCTGCCTTTTATTTTAAACTAGACTGAATGTCAGAACGTGTCATCAGGCCCCAGCTTCCCACTGATACACAAAATCATCTCCAAAGGAAAAGCTTTGCACAATGCAAGAAAGGAACCATCTGTTTTGAAATGTATGGCAGATGCTGTCTCACTGTGATCTGCTTCACTGGAACCAGATTATTAAATTTGTAATTCCTAACTTTCTTTTTAATTAAACAAAAATGTTGGTTGCTTGTCAGAGAGTTAAAAATCACAGTCCTGCAATAAGAATTGCAGTCAAAAGGCAACAAGAAATAAAATACTTTCCTATGCATTTAAAATGAAATGAAATGTATGAAACATACTGAGCAATGTATTTCAGGAACATTTCTACAACTATATTGTTTTAATCTAACAACAGCTAATGTTCTGAGTTCACTACAGAAGAAAATTGACAATCTACCTGAATTTTTGTAATCCAGTTCTTGGTCTTATTGTACGTTGTGTACTCAAAATGTAATTAGATTCACTTAGCTCCTAGAGTAGACTTTTTTTTAAATAATGGTTATGCTGTAGCTTTATACTCTCAAAATTAGCTTAATAATACAAAACTCCTAAATAAACTGCACCTGTGTGTGTATGTGTTTGCGCACGTGCAACCAGCATTTTACTGTGATTTTACCCAAAAAAAAAAAAAAAAAATTACTGCTAAAGTTAGGGCCCAGTTTTACTCCATGCTCCATTATTAAATGATACAGGAACTGGAATATAGGTTTTTCCATTTTCCAGTACCCTAAACACCAGACTGGAGAGTCATTCATTTTTTCTCTCTTTCTGGCCCAATGACTACAGATGTATCTCATTCAAAGTGGAACAGTTCCAGTTGTAGACACTGAGAAATACCCCTCCTGAATAACCCATAGTCCTGTGGGAGATGGGAGTCTCTGCTCTAGAACAAGGACTTGAACCCAGATTTCCCCTCTCACTGGTGAATGCCCTAACCACTAGGCTAAATGTTAGAGGGAGGCACCACACTACCATTCCAGTAAGGTATTTTCTGAATCTTGACTTTCATTTCCTTTGCTTTTACTAAAATACCAAAACACAAAGTGTTTTTACTTGTATTGCAAACTGTGTCAAACAGTCCAGTGCTTTTATTATGTGGTCCAATACCAATATCTGTCCCTCAAATGAAATGCAACCAAATTTCATCTGTGTCCAAAATTCAAGATATTGACTTTTAGCTCAGGAGGTGAAAAGGCAAAACCACTTCTATCAAAGAGAATGAAAGTGGTACAATAATTGTTCTTTAATGGTAAGGACTGATATGGAAAGGAAAGCAGGTACCATGAACTAGTTTGCTCAGGTGATCTGTGCTGGTGGTAAAAAGGTGAGAGGCTATGTAGGTAGTACTACTTAGCACATATGACAGGGAGTCTAGATTAATATTCCATTTAAGATGTCTTGCATGTGACATCTTCAGTTAGTGATTTCATTAACTGTTTTCAGAAACCTACATAAAGACAGTTACTTTGGTTACCCAGCAAATGCATTAATTCCCACAGCAAACCTAGCTGGAGGAAAACTGTTGTCCCACCCTCATGGAGCGTCCTTCAAATTCCTCCCTCAAGAGATGAGGGCATGGCTCACCCAAGCAAAAGAACCAGGATTTCAGCCTCTAAACACCCCAGTTTTTCCTATGTCTTCATTCTGCCTACTGGTCCCTGCAGTTTTGCCCCCGTTTCCTCACAGCACAGTTCCAGTGAAGCTTCGCAGTTAGACTCCTCAGACAGCATTTGCCCCCAGCAAATGGGGCAGTTTAAGGGGCAGTTCCCTCAGCACAGAGGCGACTCCACCAGAAAGCTTCTAGATGGATTAACTTTCATCATCATTTTCTTCCCCCAGTATTTTAAAAGAAAATGTTCATCATCTTCACTCAGAGACTGCCCATCCTGCCCTCCCCCAGTGCCCCTTATGGGGAGGGAGAGTAGTGTGAGGTGGATTAGATCCATGCGGAGGGTGCCTTTTGGGCATGCATTGAGACATACACTTCTCTCCCCAGTGTTTGGTCACTAAGTATGATTTGACAAAATGGAGGAAGAAGTGGTTCTGATCCTCTTCAGTTATAATGGGAAAACTCTAGGCATTCAAATGTATTCCTTGCATTTGAATTATCTTGTGTTGCCAAAAGTTCCATCATGGACTAGGTACATGCCTGCTGTTTTGTTGACTCTCTCGTTAGTATGGACCCACTTCCAAAACCAACTTATCCAAGCCTGGCAGGATTGACCATGTTTCTGATTTCTCCCCTTTTTCACCATATACTGCCATTTCCCACTTCTGCTACTATACTAGCCCTACTGACAGCTTCAATTTGTAAAGTACAGTCAGTATTATTTGGTGGCACTCGTACTTAAAGCCAATAAATCTATCCATTGCATCACCATGCCTTTTTAAAAGTATGAATAATGTGTACATCTGAGAAATTAAAAGAATAGGGGTTCACTCCCTCCTTGGGAAAACCTGCAGAAGGCAGCTAGGATACTGTATACAAAAGTCCCCCCATGGAGTTTATGTCCTACTCATAGAAGAACTCAGGAGGACTTGCTACTTGCTATGCTACTTGTCGGGGTGGATTTACAGAGTCGACTTCCGGGTTCGATTGAGCTAGTCTTTACTGCCGCACAACCGAACCCACAAAATCAATCCTGCACTGCCGGCTGTACCACCAGCAGTGTAGACATAGCATAAATTCCAGAGATACTCCTCTCCTTTACACCACCTTTGATGGTACAAATGGCCTAGATCTCAGCATAGAATGTCGTATAATGCATGTGCACATGAATATAGAATGACAGGGATCACCATCTTCATCTTGCCCATTGTTCCTTAGTTAAGTAAAAAAACAAAATTAAATGAATGGATCTATTTATTCCCTATCATAAGTAGAACTTAGTGTATCATTAGCAATAAGTGATGCAGCAAGCAAACAGGCATTGTTGTGGGACAGAGATCCTTACTGAACGTGCACACATTACTGAGTATTACATGCTGAGAGGCCTGTGTTTGTTTAGTAGCAGCCTAGCCCATCTTGCACTCCCAAGCTGCTGCTGTCATATCAAACTAGGTTCCTCCTGAAACCCCACCCTCTTTGTCTGGTTCTGACCATATGAATACTGAGCTAATATTATTAGTTATCTAAGGGAGTTGGAAAATATTTCTGTGTGTATTGTAAAATGCATGGCTATGTGCAAATTTCTAGGTGTTGGTTATTAGTCAAGTTCTCTTCTATTTTGATGACCATATTGTTGTTGGTGACATGTGTTAGCTTCCTATCTGGTGTAATCTGCCCGATAACTATTCACACACTTTCACCTTGAGCAGCAGAAAACAAGAATATATTTTTTCAATTGGAAATGTCAATTTGTGTTGCCATGTGAGAACTGAAATCTTGAGATTTCCCTTAGCAATACAGGTACAAATAGTTGTTATGTGGGTATAAAGGAATTTCATATGTATGGCTGAATCCTTGAAGAAAAATGCAGTGAGGTAGCAGGGAGGTGATGTAGTTTCGCTCCACTCTGGTAGGCCTGCCCACCACTGGTTTAGGGTCCATTATGCTGTATGCATTTTCAGAGAGAACCTGGTCCTGAGAATCAGGGAGCCATAACCTGAGTTCTGGCAGACAAGAGAATCTGCCCTTATAGATCTATATATAGATTTTTTATAGTATTTCCATCATTATGATATCCGAATACCTAAATCTCTTGATTTTTATCTATTAATAGTTGATTAAAACAAATCATGTGACCCCAGAAAAGAAGGCTAGATTGCAGCAAAAATCAGCAAAGCAATAACAATTTACACCAGCTGAGAATCTGGCCTAATAAACGCCAATTCCTCCAATCATTAGGGGATAGCACAAGAAGAGAATGTATGCCTGCTATTAAACAAACAGAAATGCGAAGGGAAGGAGCTGCGGATGTGGGAGAGACATAAAAGGAGGGAGGCAGGGATAAGTATGGCTAGTAATCGTAACACAAAAAGTTTATGGTTTGGGACCATGAAGATGCAGAACAGCTATAGCCCCAATGTGAGGCTGAAATTCCAGGCATTCATTCTGGAGCAAGATGAAGAATATGGCAATTGAAATGGCAAAGACAGAGTTCTAACTAATAAATTCTTATTTGCAGTTAACAGGTCAAATTCATATATGGTATACATTTAAAGATGGCAGCTAAAGATCTGAACCAGTACTATTCTGTAATATCTGAAATACAGTACCAGATTTATTTCTTATACTTAGGAAGTAACTAGGTTGTGACTTTTCAATGGTAAGTGTTGACAGTTGTCTACAGTGTCTCTCTTCATTCTGCTGGGGCACAGAAACAACTTCAATTTAAAGGTTGAAATATTTAGATTATGTTTAGAACTGGATCATTGTTCAATTTTAGTGTACAGTTCATTGTATGCACAAAGGTCCCTTATATGACAGCTGCCTTACATGATTTATCGTTATTTTTCTGTAGAAAGATTAATTGAAGTGCAAAGCATTACATGCTTGTTCTACCCCCTCTTACATAAGAGGACAAATTAGTGAAGTACTTTTCAAGTTCATACTAACCAACTTAGCATTGGCTTTATCATCAAGCTGGGTACTTATATTGTGCAAAAGGGTCCAATTCCATTTGCTATTTATATTGTTGAAAACATTAACAAGAGAGTGGAAGTTTCACAATGAGAACACAACAGAAAGACTCACAATAACCAACTCTATCCCACAGATTTTCTAGGGTAAGTGCATTTTGAATTTACTGTGTGTGTGTGTGTGTGTGTGTGTGTGTGTGTGTGTGAGTGAGAGAGAGAGAGACACACACACACACACACACACACACACAGCTTCATAACAGGTATAGTACACTAAACAAAAAGGACAAAAGTCTGAACCCTTAAGAGCTTCAGACCAAAGCCAGAAATAGACAGTTCAGAAAATAACTAGAGAGTTGCATGCAGTCATCCCTCAGATTTCATTGATTAGGGGAGAGCAGTTTCAGAACAAGATATAAAGAAAGAAAGGCAAGTCGTTTGGGGGTACTGTGACCAAATGCACCCCTTTATTCACACCCTACACCCCGTTTTAACAATCACTGTACAAAATATACCTTGTAAGGTATCATTTGAAAACTAGTAACTTGCTGGGCAATATAGTGAAATATATGCAGCAACATCATGTGTAAAATTATGAATATAAGCTGAAATTATGACTGAAGTGTGTTTACCAGACAAGTTTGGGGAGTGGATAAACCTGTTTATCAAAGACAAAGGACAAGATGACACCTCTAGTCAGGTGTCATCAAAGCTGATGGGCAATCACCTATTGTGGCCATCCTTTGGCAAGGAAGGGGGATGAGAACAAATAGATCTGCATCTTAGCAAAGAGACACCATGCAGTCTCTTTCATCACCAGACTCCTTGACTCCAACGTCACAGTAGGAATGAGCTTTATCTAGGAAAATGCATTTCAAAGGGTGACTGAATGACAAAAGTGGAAGGACAAAAGCACCCCAAGTTTTCTTTCCCTGTTTATCTCTCTCTCCTTCACCTAAGACAACAAAAGAAACAGCCTATGGACTTTGGGAGCAGATCCTGACCTGAAACTTGCTGAGTAATGTTGCTGGGAACACATGGTAAGAATTTCACCTGAACCAAGTCTAGTCTATTAAGTTTAGAAGGCATCTTCTCTTTATTTCTTTTGTAACCATTTCTGATTTTAATGCCTTATACTTGTACTCACTTAAAATCTCTCTTTGTAGGCTCATAAAATGGTTTCATTTTTTAATTAAAACTAATGCAGTGCTGTCTTTAAACTGAACTCAATTTTAAAAGTAGCAAACTGTTGTATATTTATCCCCTTAGAGGGGCAATGGGCCTAATAGATCTGTACTGTTCAGGAGAGGGCAAGACAGTGCCGAACACACATATTTTCAGGGGGGAAGAGGAAGGTATTTAAGACTGGGAGTGTGTTGGGGTCACCCTAAAAGTGGTACCAAGGCTCCTGAAAGCCAGAGTTTGGCTGGTGTTTGCTGATAAACTGCTGGGATTAGAGATGCTAAATTAGGACAGTGGCTATATGCAGACAATTTGGGTGTGCCCTGCGTGGTGGTAGACTGTTTGTGAGCAGCCCAAGTGGGAGCTACAGAAGCAAAAGCATTGTGAGGTACCCAAATTTGCAGGGCAGGGGTGACAGCCCCTTTGTGGTCCAGATTGCACCCTGGAATGCTGTAGCTACCTTAATCAGAAGGCCCTTGATCTGGACACAGTGGCAAAATGAGGACATACACATGGATTGATTTTAAATGTCAGGGCACAATTTTTATTAAAAACTTGAACACAGGAGATGGGTGCTACCTCCCACCAAGCATGTTCTTCTATACCAGGCATTTAAATGGTTTCAGTGTGGGAATTAAAGGGGGCCTGCTATATAACACACAACTCAGGGTAGGCTCTCCTCAGCCTAGCCACCAAGACTCAGCTCTCTCAGAGTCCTAATCCTGCCCCCACCCTGCAAGAGGGACAAAGGATGCTGAAGGGTACAGACTTCAGCCTATTCCAAGAGCCCAAGGCCCATCAGCAAAATCTCTGCAGGAACAGAGCTGAAAGAGACTCAATATGGTCATTGCTCCAGGTTAAATCCCTAGAGCTGGGTAATATTAACCAATCAGCGCCTGCCTACTCCAACTGGCCAATGGGTGCCAGAGACTCCAAGGTGGGTAGTAGCTACCTGGAGCCCCTCAGCAAGTGTCTTCCTCCTTCACTGCTGGGGCTATCCCACTTCACTGCTAGTCCCAACAAGTTCCCCTACTCACTGAGGCAGATGTGTGGTATTTCTCAGTATAGTGGCACAATTAGAGCTGGTGTGAAGTTAGTTGAGAGTGCGAGGAGATAAAGGATTTAATATGGGTCCTGAAGCCTCTTTAAGCACGTTATGCTAGCACAAAAGTGACTGCAAAGCAGCCACGTGGGCCCCCAGGAATAGCCCTGCTGCATGAAGTATTGCAGGCAGCCCAGCGTGCCGGTTGAGGAGTGAAAAGGGGAGTGGGCAAGGACCTGTGGAAAGTGACGTGGTCAAGGACTCAGAACCATTAGTGCCCCGGCATAAATTACAGCAGCCCTTAGGGCAGTCCTGACCTGCACAAGAACAACAATCTGGCTCCTAACCACCTTGGATTCAAGGAAATGCATGTCCACCATCCCCACACCATCCCTGCCTCAGTCTCATCACCAGCATTGGGATGTATTTCCCCTAAAGGCAAGATGCCTGGGCAGAACATACAGAAACTGATACTCCATCCCGTTACACAGTTTAACATCAGAAAAACTGCACTGACTTAAGTGTAAGAGTGTTGAATCAGACCTCACAGTAGAGAACAGAAGGTTTTGAAGGAAGAAATGAGGACTGAAATGTAGTCAGGTGTGGAGCTGTTTGGAGTTTTTACAGAAAGTCTCTTAAAATAAAAGGTTTTTGTAGTTTATGTTGCTGAAGTTCTGAGCTCCTGGTAAAACGAGAAGCAGAAGTACAACACAATTAAGCCCACTTTAGTGGTATTTTTGCCTATTTAAAAGATTAAGTAAGCAGCAATAGAAATTTCACAAAGGGAAACCTGGATCCATGTGAAACTTCAAAATCAAGGGTGCTCAGATAATTCTGTTGTCACAGCTGTTTTATATCTGTGTAACTCCATGACATCAATGGAGTTTTACCTGATAGACTCCACATTAATTGACAGGAAATTCAGTTTCCAGTATCTTTAGATGTTTAACTGAATTGAAGCTCATACCACCCGTTTCAGTTCTGCCATTGCTAAATTGGGGGCTGATTCACTACTCTTTTACTCCACTGTTGCACTAGTGCAACTCCATTGATTATAATAAATTTTCGACACCATCAAATGTGAAGTGATACGATGGTGAATGAAGCCCACAGACTGCAGAGTGTGTATACAAAACCAATAGCTTCTTTAAAGAATATAACCTTTAAACCAAAATTGAAGGCTGTTTTGTGCTTTTAATTAAACAATATTAGCAATTACTTTTGTTACCCTTTTCTTTTTTAAAGAACAAAAGCTGAGAACACTGCTTTACCCAAAGAGGTTTTTTGTCTTACTTACAATGATCTCATAAAGGGCTTCATGTTAAAACAATCTTTCTTCAGTCACAAAATAAGCTTAATACATAGTACAAAATAGATTGGCAATAACTGTGGTGCCATTTCAATATAAGTCAAAATTAAATTCAACTTTAAGCTGATGGTACAATGAGCCCATAAAAGGAGTTGAATGGATATTTTGGTGAGTACTTACTGAAGCTGATCAAATATTTGATTTAAAGCCTGCTACAAGTTTCACTGCAGTAGAGTCATGCCAAGCTAGTTAATGCCCCCAGGAACACATATCTGCTGAACAATAAAAACTTTTTTGCCACTGACCTATGGATAAATCAACAAGTTATTTTGTTTATGTTTCTCTCTCCATCCCCCTCACGTTTACTGGTGGCACATTGTCGCCATCCTCCCCGCGATGGGACAGATGCACTCAGAAATTAATTGCTATTTTTCTTAATAAAGGCAATCTCCTTCTGGTTTATCCCTTAGTATCTCAAATCAAGGTATCCACGACTGCTCTAAAGTAGACTGTGAAATAAGCTCCAACTCTGCTCTCATATGGACAACTGTCTACAAAATAAAGTACACCTTAGCCATAAAGACACAAAAGCAGTAACAAAGCAAAAATGGGGAAAGGATTGATGCAATTGGAATGTCCTCTCTTGGATTCAGTTATGACTGCACATTTTTTTTCTCCTTCAGTCTTAGTGTATTCCTCCACGGGAGTAATAATACACTTGTGAGCACAACTATTTTGAGGACAATGTCTAAAGTGTCTCAGCCAACTTTTGAGAGAGAGAACATAATTAAAAACAATTTTCCTATAGTAATAATTGCCATGATTATATCTCAGGTTCTAAATATGTGTAGAAGCTGCTTTACACAGAAGCATGTTCATTTTAAATACTATTCTACATTCATAAAAATATTCTCTGGTTACAGAAACTAATTACAGTATCTCTCTATAATTTAATGGGGAGATTATTAGGGAGAATTAAAAGTATGAGAAATGTTAACTGATGAAACTTTTCAAAACATCTCTCCCTCTAAGATGACTGAAGTAATAGCTGCAGTGATTTTATTTTGTAAGTCTTCTTTTAAAGATAAGAGTTTGAGGTTGAATATAGATAAATACATACATATATTCCACTAATGAAACAGTTGTTTTCTTGCTTCTGTCTCTCTCAATAGCTGGCAGCAATCTTAACCCCCAAATACACACAGCAACCAGATCATTGAGACAAATGTTGATCTCAGTTACACTGATGTAAATTTGGGATATTCCATAACTCAGTGGAGCTATCCCGGATTTATACCAGTGATCAAAATTTGACCCATTTGTATTTTTTCCTGTTTTTTCCCCCCAAAACCCTTCCTTATTCTGATCAATATTTCATCCAGAGCTTCCTTTATTCAGGTTCCCTGACGTGAATATTTTAAGATGGGTATTTTAAAGGTACATAATAATAGTAGTAATACTTTGCACTTCAATCATGGCAATACATCACTCTAAGACCCGTGACAAGTTTAAAGCCTAAAACGGGTAAAATCCAGGCTCCATTGATTTCAGGTGGGAGTAATTCTGTGTGGGTGGAGGGCAACCCATGGCCACTGTGCTTGATTCATTCTGGGAGCTTAAATCTAGCTAAAATGTACATTTCCCCAAACCTGCAAAGCCATCAAAATGTTCTTCACCATGATTTTAACCAAGTTTTTCAACTGAAAACAAATGCAGTGAACTGAGGCGAACAGCTTTAGCTCAACTCCAGGGCAATAGTAAGGGTTAATGTATCACTCCATGTACAGTATCTGAATGCTCACTACCAACTCTCATAAGTGATGTACATCTAATGCTAGCTTGATGATAGACGTGAGAGTTTCATAGCTAGATTTTCCTTACTTCCAGCTCTTCTTATGGCCACCCACTAACGAGAGGAAAAAGAGATTAATAGTTAGGATGGCTAGTGAAAAAAAGTGAAGTAATGGGAAAATTCCTGTAAGTGGAGTAGTTTCCCCCATGCCTGTCAAGAAGTTGCTAATAAAAAGAGACTAAAAGATACAAAATCTAATGTAGTGTAGTTAGTGTAGGCCTGTTAAACTTTAAAGGTCAGTGTCACTCAGGAAACTAGAATATATGCATGAGTATAAAAGGCTTGTAAGATGTATTTACTAAGAACACCATTCAGTGAAAAAGCAATATGAATTTTAGTTGGTTTTAGAGCTATCCTTTCTTAGCTGCCTAAATAAAAGATGTGTAATTGTGTTTATTTGGAATTTCCAAATTTGAAGGCTTTAATACATATCCAATGACAGCTGTTTCTTTCAAATAATCCCTCTACTTTTGCGTATACCTTTACATATAAAAGGTTGAATTTATTTGTATAGATAATACCCTAGAGTTAATTTCCCCTGCCTCTTCCTTCAAAGTCAAGTGGGAGAAATTATAAAATATTAGAGTCAAAGGTCTCAATTCTGATAAATACATTCATCTCCAAATTATGTTACTGTCTTCTACTGTTCATTTATTTTTGGAAGTTTTTATAATTGGGGATTTTCATATTTCTATACAAGAAGAGAAAGCAAAGAGACAGTAGCATTAACACATGATGGACACACAGTGTACTCTCAGAAACATCTAAACAAAATCTGCTAAAAAATATGTGACTGATATTCAAACGAGTTTTTTTTATATATTGATAGCAGCAATAGCGGCCATTAATAATTAGAATATGGTAATACATGGTTCAGGGTATATACATGGTAGTAATATGGGGGGAGGAAAGGGAAAGTGACTTCTGAATATAAAACAATGGCACCTCCTTATTCAGCAAGTCTTATACCTGTGTTTTCATAGCAATACCTGGTTATATTTGTGGCCCTTTGGGGCTGTTGGTAGTTGGCACATCCTGAAGGCTAGTCTAACCTCTGCCCTATCATATCCTATACCACCTCAATGTCTCCTATATGTCTAATACAAAGTAGAACTATATCCCAGCTTTCAACATTCCTGGAAGACAATACTGGCTGGCTGAAGTTAATTGCTGGAAAGAGTGAAGTGGTGCAGGCACAGGGAAGAACTCACCACTATAACAGCATCAGTTCTCAGATTGTCTAGATGGTTCATGGCCTACTGATCCTTTGGAACTACTCACTGTGACTAAATATACCCAAGTATATATACCCATTTCCATTTCCAGCTCACTACACCAGCATGACTTATCTTATCAGACCTCGACTTGGCCAGGGTGGTCCACACATCTTTGATTTCCAACGTTGATTAATTCAGCATACTATTCACTAGGAATGAAGGTGCCAACTTTACAAAACTCTTCAACTGGCTCCAAATGTGACAGCCTGCTTATTCAGCAATGTTGGCTGTTGAAAGCACATCCCCCTACACCCAGTTCTCAGAGCCCTGCACTGACTCCCTGTTAAACAGAGTCAAGTTAAAGGTTTTGGTCCCTTCCACAGGACCTTCCTCTGTATTGTGGGGCACGGGTCACTTGCTGGTGGATTCTCTGTACCTTGAAGTCTTTAAACCATGATTTGAGGACTTCAATAACTCAATCAGAGATTAGGGGGTCTACTACAGGAGTGGGTGCATGAGGTTCTGTGTCCTGCATTGTGCAGTCAGTCTAGATGATCATATTGGTCCCTTCTGACCTTAAAGTCTATGAGTCTATGAGGATTGGCTCAAGATACCTGATGGACCACTGAATTCCCTGAGACAGGAAGATATTTTCCTTGGGGCAGGTTGTTTCATAATACCTATTGCAGGGTTCTTTGCACCTTCCTCTGAAGCATCGGAACTGGCTACTTTTAGTGATAGAATACTGGACTAGATGGACCATGGGTCTGATCCAGTATAGCAATTCCTATGAATATAATAGAATATAACTAGACATGTTTGTTTATTTCTAAGGAAAGATTTCCCTTCAACATTCATGTAAAATATTACTAGTCACATGAAATAAGTACCTTCAGAGGCAAAGGATATGCTACACTTCTGCAAAAGAGAGGGAGAGATGGGTTATACAATCTCAATATATTCTACTCCTGACTTGCAAAATGAGTAGGTATTTTGCCATCTCCTATGCACTACCTACTTGACGCAAATGGGTATAGTCTTTTAGATTACATTTTATGAACTAATTCTATAGAAGTCACCTCGGTCTCTAAGTTAAGCAGAGTTCTGTTGTCTGTTAATTTCCATGTATGTTCCCTTTAGTTGTTTCTAGCTTTTTCAGAAGCTATTGAATATTTCCTCTCTGGGTACAGGCACAAATGAGTGTAGTTTTTCAGTGGGACACAACAAATATTAGAAAGCATCATGGATGGCATAATTTTTATTAAAAACATTTTAATTTTAAAATAGTATTTTCAGAGCAAACTTTTATGAAGTGTTTCAAATGGCTTTGGTGCTTTTTGCACTGGAGTGTGGCTCTCTCTTTTCTCTTTGGGGGACTGATCCAACATACACTGACATCAATGGTAGTCCTTCCACCAACCTCAATGGACATTGGACCAAACCTCAGATGCCAACTGTCCATTTAGGAGGAGCTGGAGTGAGAATTTGGGATACTCTAAGGTGGAACAAAGGAGGAAAGCATATGATTTAAAGGAAAAAATATTAGAAAACTTTATTAATCCAGGCATTTATTGTGAGAAAAATACTACAGTCTGTGTATACTGAACAGCAGATAGCTGCTTTCCAAGTAAACATGGCAGCAATTGCAGAGCAGCTTATGTTCACTATGCATGCACTTGGAATGATGTGTAAAAAAATACACTCATTCAAGACTAACTGCAGAGAGCCCACAGAAATCAGTAGGTTGAGTGTGAATGTTCATTACATTGAATAGCACAAACTGTACTGATTGCAAAGTCAGAAATCCTTAACAGAATGGAAATGAGGAAAACAGGAAAACTGGAGTTTGTTTTGTTTTTAATCCTTCACATGCTATCTGGGCACCATGGTTACAATGTCACTTCACAAATTACACTATTTCCATTAAGCCAGATATCCTTAACCCAAAATAAAACAAAAGACAAGACCAGATTTTCCAAAAGCATTCAGGGTCATGTTTTCAAAAGACCTGAGCACCTAAAATCAGATACCTAAATAAGGAGCCTGATTTTCAAAAGTGCTCTGTTCTGCTTTGTGATACTCATAGCCAGATTTTCAAATGCGCTCATCAGGAAACATGCTGAGCTCCTGTGGAAATCCGGCCATTTATTTTGATGCCAAAATGGGAGCGGAGCACTTGAAAAATCTGACACAAATTGCAGGCTTTTGAATATTTGCAAATAGCAGGCACTTTGAATATTTGGGCCTAAAGTGCGGGTCCTGCCCCCTTCATGTATATGGAAGGTTTAAAACAAGGGAAAAGGGAAAGATGTCAGGAACTCATGCATTTTTAGGGGCTCTGTGTTGGTAGATCTGAGCCAGGACTGGTGGATCCCTTGGCTACTGCCCCGATAGAGTGAGAGTGCAATGGCCTTTGTGACTATTTCAGTCTTGATGATGAGTATTAATTTTGAAGCTGATCCATTTCAGTAATGAATACCACCCTGGGACTCAGATTTGCCTCTTCTTTCAGAAGTAAAAAGGCCATCTTTTAAGAGCTAGGAAATGAAAGGTGAGCAAAAAATATGATTCCCCGCACGTGCGCACACACACACACACACACACACACACTTGGAAAGTTTTCTTTGTTTGCACATTGAGTACATATTTCATTTGCTGTAGCAGGAGGAACAAACTACTCTTCCTCAACCACCAATCTAAAGCTACCTCAAGCATGTCCTCTTTTCATGACCTTGTCGATTCTATTTCTCATCTCTCATCTACATTTCAGTAAAATCTCACCTTTCTCCTGCCCACTGCCACAGGCTAATCTGTAACAAGTAGACAGAAAAGTCAGTCCAACATTATAAAGCAGGGATTGAAAAATATCTCACCAAAAAGATACATACACTGTGCACAATTTCTTACCGTGGCTCCTATAATCATAGTCTCAGAAGATGTTATGGTTCACCAATCAATTTTGAAATAGGGAACCAGGGGAACTGTCCCTGCTGCTGTCACTCCTCTGGCCCATGTGAATGAAGGCATCTAAACACCTGAAACGTAGCACCACATGCTGCTGATCTGACTGCCATTTAGTGCTATAAAAAGAATCCTGCTGCTTAACCAACAGCAATAATGATGAAATAAGCCTTTTTCCCTTCTCCCACCACTGAAGCAAGTATTATAAAGAACCATAAGAGTTACTGAAAGTAAGAAAGGTTATAATAGATGCAGCAGCAGTAATTACAGTGATCACCCACTACACCATAACCCATGCATACCTTATTCAGAATGGAAGGCACTCTTAATACCTTGATGGGTGGGCAGGTGGATGGTCAGCGGCATGAAGGAGGTAACATCAATGATACCATGCCTTTCTGAGTGAGGGTGTGTTGGGCAGGAATAAGTTTAAAATATGGCAGAAAAAATTAGGAATAAATTTACACTGCTGCTCTATACACAGTCAAAGGGAAAGAAGGATGTTTTGTGGCTAGTGCACTAGACTCGGATTCAAGGGATCTAGATTCAATTGCCAGCTCTGCAAAAGACTTTGTGTGTGACCTTCAGCAAGTCACTTAACATCTGTATGTCTCATTTCCCCATCTGTAAATGGGGATAACACTTCCCTACCTCAGAGAGGATTGTGAGCATAAATGAATGAATGTTTGAGATACACTCAGATATTACAATGATGGGGGCCTGCAGATAGATAGAAACATAGTACAGGACTGTCTTTCAGAGATTACAAGTTTAAAATATACCAGCTAAGAATATTACAGCCTCATCTTCCTCAAGTAACAGGAGGACCTCAGGGATGCAGCACTTAATTGATCTCCTCCCTCTAGCTCTGTGTCTCTTTTGTAAATATTGGTTAGTACATATTTGGGCATTTCACACACATCCTTCTTGTTCAAATTTAATATATATTTTAAAATAACATACATTGATTTTTCTCTCTCTATTCACTAAAGTCTGTTTCTGTTTCTGCCAATTCAACTACTATGAGGAGCAATAAAAGTAGACGAACTGGGAATTATTGCTCCTCATCATAAAGATAACATACAATAAAATGTAAATTTATGTAAATATACAATAAATGTAATTTGCTAATATGCATTCCTTGAGGTAATGTAAGGGCTACTATACGGTGAAGAGAAAGAGGTTATTAATATAGGTATGAAAGGAAGGCAAGAAAACATTTCAATTCACCTCAGATAACTTGAAAATTACATGTGTAAAAATAGATATTTAATGCAGCTTCAGACTTACTTTTTCATAGTCCAGTGACACTCAGCACTGTATTAGTGTCTGAAGAGTTAAATGTAATAATTGAATGCCATTTATAATCTGCATCTGAACCGGTTCAGAATATTACAGATTAAAGGATGCTGTAAATTGTGGAGATAGATCTCCACAAAATACTCTTTGTCTTGGATGTGGGGAATATTTGTGGATTTGATCCTTGCAAGACAGCTAAATACTCATTGTGTAAACCAATGTAATAAGAAATCACAATATTTTCTACATTTCTAATCAATATATGATTTATCTATCTTTTCAGTCCTACATTATAAGAATTGCTATCTGAGAACAGGTCATAGGTAAACATAGAAACAATATCAAAACACAATCTCATCTAAAGAACAAAAAGTTAGTAATTTAACGTATGAAGACTGAACAGCATGCAGTAGTAATAACTAATACATGGCCACCATTGCGGGAAAAAAACAAAACCAAAAAACCAAAAAAGACTGGCAGCACTAAATCTGATTTAGAATCAGTTTGCATACAAAATACCACTGAATTCAAACTGCAAAAGCCAAAAGTAGCTTCTATTGCAATTTTACTTGGTCGCAGTGCAATGCTACACAATGCATCACAAATAACCACTGCCTTACAGTTCTACTGTGTCCTTTCAGAGTGAATTCTAGGGAGCTTCATGATTTAAAAAAAAAAAAAAAAATCTATTTCTAAGTCAAAGTAACAACTATAGCTCAAAACCAAACTTAAAATAAAACTTTTTTTTTGGGGGGGGGGGGGGGTAAAGAGAGAGCTCAGGAAATGTTATAAAATCTCATTTAATTCTTTTTTTCAGACCTTTGAGTTTTGTTTTAGCAAGAGCCAGAAATTAAAGTGCCAAAATACCACACAAGAAGCTGTTTTTGTAGTATTTTTGGCCAAATAGAAAATGCCCAGAAGTCTCATAAGAAAGCCTACTCTCTTGAGGGTTTCAATTCAGTTTGGCAGACTCAGGAGGTCTACTAACTTTGGAGCACTTTTCCTAACTTAACCTTACTGATTGAAATGCATCATGTAAAAACATAGCAGTTCCCATGTTCTTCTTTTCAACTGGAAATTAGTTCCAGCACTGGGAAAGTAAGTCACAGAGGAGTAAAACCCTTTGACATAGGGTAAGGTGTATAAACATAGCATAAAACATAAGGGGAAATAGTACTGATATGTAGTGTTATATCCAGATAGACCAATCTCACTGACAGATCGTGAACATATGGAGAAAGCAAATCCATTTTTTATTAAATCAAAAGGGAGCCAAGGACAATTACTGATTCACTGGCCATTATGTAATAAGGCTAGCACAAAGAGCTTGTCTGAAACTTGTTTCCCAGCAAGTTTACTGGGAATTATGGGCACTAAGCACCTCTAGCCTCTTTCAGGATTAGACCCTGAATCATAAGTCATTAAAGTAATTGTAAAGTGGTTGGGCAAAATCCATCTCCTGATTTAAGTACATTGACTTCAGTGGAGTTGAAATCAATTCAGTTATACCAGGCATGGATTTAGCCCATTATGTTTAACAGAAATCAAGGGAATTGATTGGCAATGGCATACTGAACAAATAATCAGGTGTGCTTGAGTTCAGCAAAACAGCCCATGAAGAAAATGCATCTGGACATATTGTACTGCTATACAAGTCACATACTAAATCCCACTTGCCACCCCACCTCAACGCACAAACCCCATTTACCAAGCACATATCACCATTCTGCTGCTAGAAATCAGAATGCTTTTACACCCAAGAAAAGCAATTCTGAGACAGGAATATGAAAAAAAAAAATTATAAGCAGTCAATGCCCCCTGAATTCCTGAAGGAATTCAGAAACAACAACATAAAGGTGGTCTCTATTACTCACAAATCCTATGGACACATCAGCTGCTCTTTCCTGCTAGCACGGTAGTCCCTATGTGAGACTACCTGTCTTCAGAATTCTCCCACACACTAAGCCTGCTATCAATGGGGAAAGGAAGGGCACTCCTGTACTTCCGACTGTGGCCTCTGAGGGGAACAGCCTTTGGGTATTCAGCACTAGCTGATGATACCAACACCATGTCTGAGGCTTGTTCTTCCACCTAGAAGGGCAGGAAGGGGCCGGTTGCTACCATGGCAGCATCAGTGACTATAGTCACTTTCATCTCCCAGTAACAGCATAATGAATGTTTACAACATAGGAAGACTTTAATTTAGGAGAAACATTTTGCTTTTATCATCGGTCTAAAACTCTAGGGCATCCACATTGAACCTTTTCCATATTTAATAGTAAGCATGGGAATACTTCAAAGGTACCTGCTGAAGGAAAAAGAATACTCCGAATACCACCTACATGTTACCTTACAATAGACACCCAAGCAAACAGGGGCTCTGAATACTGACAAACCATGGGGATCGCAAATTCAACCTTTAAGGATATGTCTACACTGCCATTAAAAAAATACACGGCTGGTCCATGCCAAATGATATGTGCTCCTAGACCTCTGGCTAAAGGGCCGTTTAATTGCATTGTAGATGTTCAGTCTTGGGTTGGAGCCTGGCTCTAAGACCTTGCGAGGTGGAAGGATTCCAGAGCTCATACTCCAGCCTGAGCCTGAAGGTCTACACTGTAATTAAACAGCCCTTCATCTGGAGCTCTGCAAGCCCAAATCAACTGGCACAGGCCAGCCTTGTGTGTCTAATTGCAGAGTAGACATATCCTAAGGTAGCACTTCCACTGAAAAGACATACCCGGCCATCTGACAAAGGTATTTGGCATTGCAAAGTAAAGGGAATTCAATAGACTTCTACTCCCTCATCTGCCACTTCTAGGAGAAGGGATGTAACCTATCAAAATATCTGCCTTCACTACCAGTGGGCCAGCACTTCTCCACCAGAAATTACCAACCAACTTTACCTCAGTGTCTTAGACAG
Organism: Emydura macquarii macquarii; assembly: GCF_026122565.2. Lineage (NCBI taxonomy): Eukaryota > Metazoa > Chordata > Testudines > Chelidae > Emydura > Emydura macquarii. The sequence goes on from NW_027133377.1 coordinate 7,590,596, forward strand.
AATGAGTGTTTGTTCTTCTGAAGTGAATTATTGACTGCTTTGTAATAGCAATTTATGATTGCTATGGAACTGTGCTATTAAAAAAAACTACTACTATAATCCATTTCCCAGCTATTAAACTAATACGACTTCTTTTTACTGCCCTATTACTTGTACACCCATTTAATGATTTTCTCTATTAGCAGCATTATTATTGTTATTAAACTGCATTTTGCTGGGTTTATAGATCTGGTACTGAGAGTAACATCCTGTTTCAAACAAAATACAGTGTTTTTTATCATTGTCAGGCTTTGTACTTATACAGGAAAGGGTTTGCCAGCACAGGACTGGGAAAGCTGAATTTCATAACAGGCTTCCTATAGGCAAGCATAGGCATAAATCATGAACATTGTTATAGGTGAGTTTAGAGGAAAAAATAAGCTTTCATTATGATGGGTGAACCTCAAATATCGAGGGCCAACACCTGAAGTCCAGACTTCAGTCCAAAATGCTCACTGAAGTCAAAAATGTAAATAACTGACTTTTAGAGGTTACATTTAAATAAGAATGCACGAGAGAGAGTATAACGCCAACAGACCCTGATCAACGTCGGCTGGGATCAAATCAGAGATCTCTGGAGCTTAAACATGTGAGATTCTACTGCACGAGCTAAAAGACAAGTACGTGTCTGTTAGCCAAGGCTGTAGCAAACAAACAATCTTTAGCTGATCTAGCCACCAATAGAGGGGGACAGAATATCACACCAAGCAGGCATGAGTTATGTGAGCAGCAACCTGAACTTATTAAAAACCTCATTCGTCTATCTAAGATGAGCTAGAAAACTTGTGAAATCTCCTGTACTTACTACACAAACCTGAAGTTAACTGACACAGATGCACTCCTGCACCCAGGTAGATCAATGGGGCTTCTTCACAAGAGACCCAGTGTGTGCCTGCCTGCTGTCAGTTACAGAATCAGGGCTTTGGATTGTAAGCTCTTGGCAGCAGAGACTGTGTCTTCATGTGTATTTGCATAGCACCTATGGGGCCCCAATATAACAATTTATTTAATCATTCCTGCTAGGTAGGAAATACCATGAGAACATCTCTTGGTTGCCTTTGGTTCAATTAAGATTGGCATTTTTATTCCCACACAATTGCTGCTCCCTACCTCTAATAAACCTCATCCTGGAGTTGTTATTCATGCAGTTGTCCAGTGAAGTCAATGTTGCTTATTAGAGTAGTAAATACCTCTTAAATCAGATGTTTGCAGTTGTTCCCAGTACCAAAGAATTATCATTTGGAGCAGTCACTGGGATTTGATAAAGCACCAAAAATAAATGAAAAGGATATATTTAAAAATAAAAAAAATGGATTCAGCAGCTTTAGGTTTTCTTTGCAGTGATGCATTATGGGTCAGATCCTCAGCTGGTGCATATCAGCATAGATCCAGCTGAGGATCCGGACCCCTATATTTATGAAAAATCGACACATTTCAGTTTTAAAAAAACCTAAAGTAATCACCACCCCTGCAACTTTGTTCTTTTTATCATCTGTAAATCCCAGAAGCAAAATCAACATGCATGATGTGCACCATTTGGTACGTCAATGCAAATCTGTTTAATATTAGGCTTCTCTGAAGAGGCCTCACAAAACTATATTAATAAAGTGATGCAAGGAAGATGACATCACCAAATGGCAAAGAGGAATAAATGGCAATTGCCCACATTTCTCATCAAGTAATTGCTCACTGATTTCAGCATGGGCAAACAGGTTACATGGCGATAGTACTACGTACATGACAACTTGAAAGGAAAGTACTTCTAAAGAAACGTCACAGTAGAAAAGTTATTGCCACTCGTGATCTTTCCTTTGCCTGAGCTAAGCACTTTCACACAGCAGAATAATAGGTTCCCTTTTTTGCTAAAGCAACTGTTCTTGCAAAGCTCCTCTGTTTGGGCTCCAGCCTTCACATTAACCATATGTTTGCAAGAACTACTAAGTACCACATACAAAACGGCCTTCTGCTGAAACAGATTAAAGTACAATTTCCTCCTGGTGAATGACATATTGATAGTACAGTATACTTGTTTAACTTTCATCATGATCATAAGAAAATCACTTCATAGTTTAGATAGTCAGTAAAACTGAAGAATAAAAAAAATTGCTTTAACATAGTATTCCATGGTTTCAGGGCTTTTCCTTTTGTATACCTCCAAATCCCCATGCATAGAGTCCACTTACTTTTTTGTTGAACAGAACCTCCAGCATGGTTTCAGAGGAATAGCATAAGCAACAGCTGCATCTTACAATCTATGATGCAGAAGCCTGATATTAAAAATTGACACAGGAATTCAGATTGAAATCTCTCGGCCCGAATGTTGATTCTTACTGACAACTGTAAGCACTGCATTTGTGTGCTGTTTGTTTATTTTCAACATTAGATTACACAGGACTGTAACTGATCATGTGCCACTCACAAATCTATATCTCAAGTTTTTTTTTTTCCTGGAGTTATACTGATCACATGTGGCATTCAAATATCTACTTCAACTTTCTATTCATACCTTAACAAACTGCAGTGGGAAGTTTTACATTTTAAATCACGAGCTATTTACTGAAGTTCAGATATGTATGTAAGCACTGCTTTTCCCGTTAAGATGACAGACTTCCTTTGTAATGCTTTTGGGCCAGATCCTCGGTTGCAGCTTTGGATCTGCCCCTTTATCTTTGCCAAAGAATATTAGTTTTTTATGAAATATGGAAATGTGTGATAATTTCTTTTCTTCATCTCATTTTAACCAACAGATACATTGGCAGCCAATGTCTCCCTCATAAAGCATTTCACTCACTCATTTTAAGATGAAAAATTGCATCTGGAAAAGTTGTCTCTTTGTTCTCCCCTTTTTAAAATTCAACGCTAGTGTAATTTAGCAAAGAATATACAACTTTAAGATAAAATTATTTAACTTTCACTGGACTGATCCTGAATGTTTCTTCAGTCTACTTATCAAAAGGATTCCAGAGATAATTATTGAATCACAACACAAAGACTCAAAAGGGACTTGCAAGATATTCAAATCACATTAGATTGATTCACACTCATTTGCACTGAAGAATAAATGCCTAAATCAGAAATATTAAAAACACATGAACATGAGTAAGACAGTTCAAGACCTGCATATTTCACCTATATTCCAACCATTGGTATAGCTGCAACTTCACACTCTGCATTCTGACCCTTTTCTTCTCAGACACACACTTGCAGCAGTCACCAGCACATGTTCAAACATGTTAAATATGAACTCCCACCATCCATTAGATTAAGGGGCAATTGGGGTTTAAAATGAGACGATATCATCCATAACAGTGTTATTTGGAGAAGCTTTTATGACAAGATGCTAGAAATAAGTGGATGGGCATATTTCCCTGGAACACACTGACATACATGCTGTGATCACATTCTCCAGGGACATAGAAGTTTACTGACTACTTATCAACAAACATTTCCCTGCTATGTTTGTTAATAAGCATGAGGAAGCTAGAAAGCTTGCATCCACAGCAGTGTCATTCAAAAATGTCTTCACCTACATACCAACTCTGTACACAGTATTAACTTCCCATCAGTGAACAATGTGAGAGTAGAACAGAGAGTGTTGTAGCTTTACCTTTCATTTACTGCACATGCTATGCCTCTGGCATTATGAACATACTATCTCCTAGGAAATTTTATATCTCAGAATGCTGCATAATCAGCCGTGATTTTAACCTGCAATAGACAGTGTTCATATTTTCCCCAGGATGTATTGTACTCACACATTAGAGAGTAACATTTCTAGATTGCAATAACTTTTTAACATGTTTCCAGGTATCCTGCTGCGACTGCAACATGTCTCCTGTGTTTAAGATGAAAAATAATAAACCCTAAAATAGGCTATGTTCAGATGCAAAACCCTCACTGCAGTAAGACTCTTCCAATATTTATTTTATTTTATTTTTCCACTCTAATGAGGAACATTTTTATTATGCTCTCAATTTCTGTTCTTTGGCTTCCTTATTTGCACTGGTACACAGTCCCCCTGTTATAACTGCATTGTATATCAAGCTTATTGTTGTGAAATGTTTTGTTTAATCACAAATGCTTTAGGTCACTGTAGAGCAATCAGCTTCCCTATGAATAAGGTAAAGGCATAAATGAGCTGGAGTAACCAAGACTCAGAATCTCTCAAAGTATCTCAGGTGGGGGATAGGGGGAATGGAATCATCTTAAAAGACACTCTGAACTTACAACCATAGAAGCAGCTGGAATCTCTATCATTGAAGAAAGAAGAATGCATCTTAAAGACAAACAGCAGACAAAACAAGAGAACTCCAAGAAAATAGCTTTCTGTACTCACCTAGTGCTGAAAACTAGAACAGGAAAAAGAGCCAGCAAGTAACAAGCTGAGATGAATTTCATATTATAGATTGTCTTTTGTTTTGCTCTCCTTCTTTCTCTGTATCCCCTTCTTTCTTTCCCGGTGCTTCTGATTTCACAGCTCCTCTTCTCAGAACAGCATGCTTCGGCGTGCAAAGGTCTGGAGATCTGGCAAAGGAGACAGACCAACAGACTGACTAAGGAAGGGAGCTTAGAGTGGGGTTTGAGCTTCAGGAGTGATGTCACAGGCAATCGAGCTACTGCTGCAAGCAGACTGCCTGATAGGCTGTGATTATTCAATACAGTGACTCTATTGATGTCCTGAAGGATTTGTTATTACTAGCAGTTTAAGAGGCAACCAGGGAGGGAGAATACAGTAGATGACACTTAACTCTAAGGTTATAAGAGTGCGTCTCTGACTTGTAGATTTTGCCTGGAAGAGGGAAGAAAATAATACATATAAAATTATCTACTCTAGTTATAAGTGGTATTGCTTACCAGAAGGGGATCTGTACAAAGTTCATTGTAGAAAAGTAGGTTCTACTTATTTAAAGTAACAGATAATCAACCTGATGCTTTCCACCTGAAAAGGCTGTCCTTTGCAAAGTAGGAATTGAACCTCATTATTCTAATTTGAAATTCATATATCACAGCTCGAGGCTAGTATTAAAATAAGAAGAGCAGAAATAGGTTTATACATTTTGAAATGTTAATGTCATCTTTATATAACCTTAATTGCCAAGAGCAACTCATAAAAAGTTTCAGGTTTTTTTTTTCGCCTTTCTGTGTTTGTGGGCTGTCTGATCTTGATTTAAACAAGCTGATAGAGTTGCTTTTGGATTTTAATTAACTAGTTCCTGTCTCTGGGGTTAAACTCATCAGGAGATAGAGAATGAAGTCCCTTACTTTTTCTTCTTAAATAGCATGCATCAGAAATAAAAGGTCCTAAATGCCCTTAACTTGCAAGGGATACAAACTACAGTGCATGGCAGATAATACATTTTCAGAGTTTAAAGTATGACAGAAGTGTAGAACTTAAACATAATGCTGTTTTAGGTAATGAGAACAGCTTTTTCTGGAACGTGAATGAGGCAGCCTTTGTTATAAGAAAAGGGAGCTTTAGTTGTTTCCATACTTAATTCCTCACATAAAAGGAGTCTTAAATTTTAGTTCCAATACATATTATAGAGGGAAGCCTTCAGATTTTAACACATGTTTCTGTGCTTTCTATTGCTCCCTTTTGAGTAGAGTGGGAGACATTTAAAACACTATTGCCATAATTACAGATACGCTAATTGCGGCAAGTGGGAACTCGGACCACTATGCTGGCCTCCTGGGCATTAGTCAGACTTTCTTAACAGACACTAATAAAACCCAAATAATTCAACTCGCTTTTGAAGTGTGTGTCATTTGGGAAATAAAATGACAGCATACATAGTTAAAAAAGAGGAACTCTGACCTCTCCCCCAATCAGTGTTTCTTAATAGTAGCTTCCTGGTTCAGTACGGTTGGTATTCAGTTCAGTATGATTCTCTGGAGCTTGGGAATAATATTAATTTGAGGCAATATTTTTGTTATTTTCCACATTACACACCACCATCAAAGAGAGTCATGTTACCATGGTTACCCATGATCGGAGAGTAAAAAGGTCATAAAAAGCGCAGTCTGCCTGTCATTTCCTCACCCAGAAAATGCCAACCTTTCCAGGCTACCAGGCACCTCGCCTACAGTCATATGCCAATAGTGCAGTCCTTCCCTCATCCCTTTATGTACATACAAAGTTGACAGACAAAAGGGCAATGGTGCATCAGGGGAGTGCACCAAGCCCAGATGAGCCTGGCATGAGCTTTTGGAACCTCCTGAAATTCTACACCCTGAAGAATCATTTCTGAATTCTGTCACTGCTCTCCCTCTTTGCAGAAGTTTTTTTCTTTTGTGGGAAATTACAGTGCCTGAAGTCTTAATTTTTCCTGATATTTTGGCCATGCTGTTATGAGAGATCTCAAATCCACAACAGGCAGTATGACTCCAGTGCATCAATAGGTGATTGAAAGACTGTGTTGTATAACTGCACAAAAGTACTGTAAGTAACCATCATTCGACCACTTGGACTTGCATTTACTATAGCCTAACCAAACAAAAAAACCGAGTGCAGAGATACATGAAAATATGCTCTGTGCCTGATTAATGATGGATTTGTGCAGTGGCAAGCACAACAGGACCCCACCCTTTCACAGTACAAATAAGTAAGTAATGTCTCCCTGGAGGTATTTTTTCCTGAATGATTTAGTCCGATTAACTAGCAACATCCTCTTAAACAGCTTGGAGGTAATGGGCAGCAGACTGACTGATGCAGGCTGTGCTCCCCTCCCTATAGCAAAGGACACCTCAGGTGTGTTTGTGGGAGGGACAAGTGAGGGACACTGCTGCTGTTCAGGTAGGCTGGGGGGGCAGAGAGGGAGTCCTTGTTAAATGATCCAAGAAATCCTTGGTCATCTGGGAAAGAAAGACACCCCCAATTATATCAGCCCTACTTAAACAGCATCCTGGTGCACATTACTCCCATTTATCTTATGCCAAGCCAGGAACTCATTCCCCATCCACCAGGCCCTGGGCACATACTCCCTGTGATCCCCACCCAGACAAAGCATTTTGTCTGAGGCCCCTGCAACCCAAATAGAGGTCTGGGAATGGAGGGTCTCCCAGCACACCCAAAAGCATTCTGCGCATATATGCCCTGCACAAAAGCAGCTAATGCAAACCTGCAGCCGCTGCCTCCCTAAAACACAGCATTTCACATACAAAATGGTTAACAATGAACATAGATGCACACCTGTAAAGGCAAGCAAGGGTACAAGAGAATCCACATTTTTAAGGCAAAACTCTTGCGCTGTCATTAGAAAACTTAGCCGAGTACGTTCTACTAGTATGCGAATGCTGCTGTTATAACTTGTCTGTATACATAGCCTTCCTGATTTGAGCAATGTAAAATATGTGGAATTGGCCTTGTTTTTCCACCTTTCATTGTGTTATATCTTTTAAGACTCATCATTTTGACAGCAGTGTTGGTCTTCTTTAAAATGATTAGTAGCTATTTTTACAAAAAAAATTGCAGATTGTTTCTGGTTTTCATTTGATTTATAAAAATAGCATTTATGTCATTCTTTGCATGTTGAAAATGCTGCCAAATATTTAGTTATTAACTTATAAATTGAATGAATTTAAAAAAAAACACTATTGGAGAGAAATATTCCATACAAAGAAATCCAACATGCACAAATATGAAGAAACACACTATCTTCCCCTTACAATCAAGGATTACCGTTCCATGGCTGGAATTTATGCACAGTCTTATTAAATAAAATAATTGCAACCAGTCTGGCAAGTAAAAGTTCTTCTGATTATATGCCTTTCCCAATAGTCATATGCCCTGAATATAAAATAACTGAACAGGAGACAATGGCACTGGTACTACACGATGACTTCCAGTAATGCTGTAATTATATTTTTGTAACACCAATGAAACTTATTGTCACACAAATTCCTGCAAGTTTAGTTAAATACACTGACAATTTAGAATCACCATTCCTTATTTTGTTAGACACTTTTGGAGGAGTGAAGTGATGCTTGAGATCCTGTTTTTAAATATAGCATAAACACATCTTTCTCATACCAGAAAGGCATCCATGTATTTTTACATTATCTAGTACAATGAATCTCCAATCTTGACTGAATCATTTGAGATGCTACCATAGTAATAGAGAATATATTAGCTATTTAAAATGATCAAGGACGCATGTTTTGTCTATTTGAAATGTGCAAATGTAGTAGAGAGAAGTGGATGAAAACAAAAACAAAATATTAACATATTTTGCTTCAGAATACTTAGCCTAAACTCTTGAAATAATGGTTTGGGATATTTCATTTCTCTGCAAATTTCACAATAAGATAATAAATTATGCCACCTCACTCTTAGCATAGCAGTTTTCATCAGTAGATTAATAAGCTTTACAAGTGAGGTCAGTATCACTATCCCCATTTAACAGTTAGGGAAACTGAAGCACGGTAGGCCAGTGGCAGACCCAGTCCCAGTCTAATGTACTGTCCAGTGGAAAACACTGCCTCCCATCCACCGTGTTACCACTGTATTCCACAGAAAGTCAGCTGATATTTTGAAACCAACTAAAGCTATTACATAAAGTTTAATAGCTCCCTCATTTTGACTTCTTACGGGAGGTGAAGTCCTTTTGACATTCCACTTATCTCTGTTTTACAGGGACAAACACACATATGTAGAGTTATACAAGCTAGTGCTATAGCTAGTAATAATGATAATATACTCCAGATAAGAGCAGATTAGTGATTCTCATTAAATCACAGAGGAAATAAAAGTCCACAAGGGACAGAAGTTTGGATGTTTTAGTTGGGATTTCTATCACCCATCTGATTTAATGTTCATTAATGATATCTGACTATAGTCACATCCTTATTTCTGGTCAATTAATGTGCTTGCTTCAAGTCGTTTTGCATTCTTGAATCGATCGCAGTATTCAGTAAGTCTTCTCTCCAGTGGAAAATGGAAGAAATTGATTTAATGGGTACTGCGGTTGACAACAAGACAGGTTTATCACAGCGGGCACATGGAACAGTGTGCTTTACCTGTGCTTCATGCCATGTATAGAACATTGATAAGTCAGCTGGTTCTCAATGGGCAGAAGCAGATAGTCACAAGTGAGTGCAAGCCTCAAGAACTGGATTGTGTTGTCATATCATATTGCAAATTCATGTCCTTTTTTCTATCCATCAGCGACCCTAGATTTCCTTCAGCATTTCATTTTGTCACTTTCTGTCCACCAGTCTAATCATTATAAGACCTTTGATTTGTTCATATATAAACACTGGTGTTCAGAATGCCTCACAGCTTACAGGCTAATACTCCGAGAACCTAAATGCTTCCTGTGCAGCGGTAAGTGCTCTGAACTCCCACTGAAGTCAATAGGAATTAAGGTGTATTCATGGGAAGGGCCTCCAAGATGTGACCCTCAGTATCATTGAGACATTGTGTTAATGTGATGCTTCATGCTTTGTTTAGATTATTAATAAAGGTGATAACTAGTTGCCTCACCCAACTCAGTACATTGCCATGGTCACTATTACCTTTGTTGCCCTCCAGACAATTTTCCTTTTATGTAACAGTGCTCACATTCGAGACAATCTGAACTGACTCAGTGTAAGTATTTGAGAGATATAGCATCAGTTGCATTACTACAACCCAAATGTATGCCATCTATTTGTTTCCTTCTGTTAATAATTTTATAATCCTAGCAAAAAGCAGTCATGGTTGTCTAGCAGGATTTGGACTTTATAAACCCATGATGCAGCATATTTCTCACTAGTTTTTTCTCCAGTGAAGGACAGATTCACCTCAGGCATAAACAGGCTCAACTCCATCAGATGGATAAATTCTTCCTTATGTCTGGGATGAATTTGGCCCTTGAAAGTACACATTTTCCTTTAATAATCATACATTGTTTTGCTAGGGATATAAGATAGTTACAAGATGGTAAAGGGACAGCATCAAGCTATTATCCCTGTGGAGACAGCTGGGGCTGGAGAGTCTCTGGCAGCATGTTGCCAATGGAGTAGCATTGCTTGGGTAGTTGAAGGGTCAAGGCAGATGTTGGATATCACAGGAGGTGGTGCGTCCATGAAAATGGTACTGTGCCACTGGCAGATACTCTGACATTTTTATGGATATTGAGGGATCCATCATCTAAATGAGGAAGTCCTAGCTTCTTGTGCATGCCTATGTGGGGGGAAGGAAGTGTGTGGGGGTGGGGGAGGCAAGGGCAGATGAAATGACATGTAAAGCAATGGTTTCCTACACACATTATCTCTCTCATTTAAGTGGGGTTACTCCTGCAAAGTGAAGAAGGGGGCTTGTTATTACCCTGTCATAACCAGGGGTGCCACATAAGAAATATTTAAAATCACATAGTTAAGCCAATCAGGACTTTAGATTCAGATATGGAAAGATATTGAGAGGACACATCATGATTACTTTCAAAGTATTAAAATGTCCAAATTTAATTTAAATATCACATTACATTCAAAAGCAATGTTAGAATAGCAACAAAGTATGCATGGATACATGCTGCTTCATTTCTACACAGCTAAAAATTGATGTATTTGCCTGAGGCTTGTACTTTACTATCCCCAGCACAAAAAGAATAAAAAATCCTGGCTATCACACTATTTATCATCTTAAATCTCAAAGGAGGTAACAAAAATTGCCATAGAGGTCACTTTGAAAAATTGGCAAGGTTATACATCATGTTATGATAATTTAATTAAGTGCCCCCTTTAAATATAAAGCTAATAGGTTCAGAACCAAAGATCAGTACAAAAGTAAAATGCAGTTGGATAAAGTTTATCTTTAGCAAATATGTGTGTGTCTCTCTTTCACACACACACACACACACACACACACACTAATTTATATGATTTTGACAAAACAGAGAATAGCAGTGTAGCTTGTAAAATGCATTTTATTACATAAATCTTATACGGATAACATACAAAGCATACACTTTACTGAAACTTATTCTTTAAAAAAATGCATTGCAAACAGTATAAATTTCAGGTTGGCATATACTGTAGCACATTCACAAAATGTGCACGGGCACACACACACACAAAGTTTTCTGCCCTCCAGTCAAGTCTGCCTTTTCTTCTCTCCTCAGTATTAGTAGTGTCGAAATTTTTGTACTGGCATCAATCCATTTTTACACACGCGCACCCACAGTGGTTGAAGCATTTTGATCCACCACAAAAGAGTCGTCAGTCATGTCTCTCCCATATAGTCACAGAACCTTTAACCCAAACCTTAAAGCATTTCATTTTTTAAACTGTCTTGAAATTTTCTGAGCACAAACTGGAAAGCAAACTAAATAACATATCTTCATAGCTTTTGAAGGAGAAAAATAATCTCCCTAATGTACACTGAGGATATCATGATTATTTCATTTAGAGTTTCATAATCATGTGATTAGAAAAAATACAGTACATTATTTAATTCTGAAAAAGCCTTTTTTTTTTTTTTGCATTATTCTGAAAGGGATGATTACAGAATAAATACCCAAGTAACCTGGGTTGCCTAACTTGGTTACATGTGGAGGGGTTACAATGGTTTACATAGGTATTGGAACTACAAATGCTTGCAGAAGTAATAATTCTAGGAATTACAGTAAGATATCATCTAACCATTCAATGTCCATTGACCTCTTGACATGACAACAGCCAATAGACCACAGACAGTTCAGGTAGTTACAACTTACCCATAGATTTCTGAACTTTACTGTTGGCAGAGATATCCTAACTATTTTATTCCCTAACCGGAAGATGGAGTCTGATTCTGCTCTCAGTTATACTGTTGTTAAATTAGTGTAACAACATTGGCTTCACAGAAGTTATTCCTGACATGATCACTGAGAGATCAAAATCATCCCCATAGTATGCTAATGGCCTGTACTGTACAACTTGGTTGGGTAGAAACCCTGAGATATAGCCTTCCATTTGTGATGCTAGTTGGTTCAAAAACTACCACATACACCTGTAAAAGAGGTAATCTGTGTTAGCTTCCAATTCATTTCTGGGTGCAATCTAAGATGATGTTTGAGGGTTCTCTTGGAATTACATACCAGTATCGCTCCTCTTTCCCATGCAGTGTGAAGGTGGAAACATGCAGCAGTAATTTCAATATGAAAACCAGGCAAACTATCCATAAAAGTGGATGCCAGTGGACCAATTGCCTTATGTCTAGGCTTGGTAAAATTGTGTCAAGAATGGTGAATGAATGATTGGTTTCCTGTTTGGAAAAAAATGTCACTGTAAATAAGGTGCAGAATGGTGCTATGGAGAAAAAGCTTGTTGTACAAAATAGGTGCACCAGGGTAAAGGGAAGAATGTATGGATGGATCAGAGACTTTATGGATGGATCAGTAAAAGGACCCATACATGTCAGGGTTGGGAAAATTATATCAAATATATAGAATATTAAAAATGAGGAAGTGCTATCAGCCTGACCTTATTTAATAATATGATAAATGTTCTCCCAGAACATAAGTGCCAGAGTAGATATCACTCTCTTCACAGCAGATTATGCTGTATGGGTTAGGAGTAGGAATAATGAGGTAGTGGAAAGGAGACTCAACAGTATTATGAGATACCTTTGACTAGGGAAATGCATGGGGTTTCAAGTCTCCATTGTTACAACCAAAGGATTGTTCTTTATAAACAATCGTAAACTGTTAAAATAGATACAGTTAAAATATTCAGGTGCTTAGGGGGTAATATTTTATACTAAATTACTTGGAAAGATCATATATATTATGTTAAAGATAAATGTACAGGAAGAATTAACCTACTTAAAAATCTTGCTGGGACTAACCCGGGGGGGGGGGGGGGAAGAGGTGCGGGGGAGAGGAGGAGGTGGGCGAAGGGGGGATAAGAAAACACTGATGGTATGCAGATCCTTAATTAGAGTAGTTATTGATGGTGGCAGCCAAGCTTTTGGGTCAGCATCAAAATCAGAACTTGAAAAGTCAGATTTAATACAATTCATTATTCACTGCAGAACAGTGCATTTGTTACTGTACCTATATGTGCTACAGATAGCTTCTAGTGAAGTGCCAGCTACACTGCAAATGAGATGTCTAGACCCAACTTTCTGAGCCAAAGTTAATGGGAATGAAACACATATATGAGGATCGTTGAGAATTTGATAGGCCAGCTATAGCACATGATGTTAGAACTCCACATGCTGTTTGAGTTAAAATGTGGATGCAGGAGTTAAAAGATGAGGAAAATCTGAACAAAATCAAAACCTTCAATCAAGGGAAAATTTGTTACGGATGGAAAGTCACCTGTCCAAACGTGGATTTAGATTTTATTTTATATAAACTAATAGGTAAAAAGAGACAGCAGATATTAGAAATGAAGTGTTCAGGTATAGAGCTGACATGTCCAGTTGGTTTTGTCCAGGGCCGCATGAGGGGGAAAAAAGGTACACTTTACCCAGGCCATAGGCGTGAGCACAGGGTGTTCTGGGTGTGCCCAGGCACACCCTAATGCAGGGGTGTCAAACATATGGCTCTTTTTGATGCGTCCCGTGGCGCCATCTGCTGCCGAAAGAATGGAGAGTGTGCAATTTTTCGGCAGACGGCAAGACAGGAGGAAGAAAGAACTGCAAGATTTTGCTGCGATCTGCCGCCGAAATATCGTTCCTTCAACGGTGGGTTGTTCAAATGTGGCCCGCTGGTGGAATTGAGTTTGCAATGAAAGTCCCTAGGTGCACACCCTAATGAAAATTCCCTGGGTGCACACTCTAATGAAATGTGCTGTGCATGCCTATGACCGGAGCCAGGAGGCCTTGTGGGACCGGCCCAAGCTGCAACCTATGGGTATGTGTGTGGGAGGGGGCCCGTGTTACAAGTTTGTACTGGGCCTGAAAAAATTATGCTTGGGCCCTGGTTTTGTCAAATATAAACGGATGGGTCCAAAAAGGGTGAGGGGAAGAATCAGGAAGCGTGGTGATGACATATTGTATACCAAAATTGGGAATGAACACATTTAAAAGAATATCTAAATATGTAGCTGTCATGACAGCTGAAGTGGAAGCAACAATGCTAGCATTAAAGTGAATCTGGGATGCACCCCCAGCAGCAGCCTCAATTTAGTTCAGTCTCAGGCCTTATAGTGATAAAAAAGGGTGTCAGTATGTACAAGTGATTAATCAATGAAATTATATTTCCAATAACAGAGTTAGTACTGATGGGGATACATGTAGCATTAAGTTGGATCCCAGCACATATTGGACTAACAGGGAATGAAATGGCAGACAAAGCTGCTTAACAAGCTGTAAGAAATGGAAGGATTGACATAAAATAGTGGTTCCCAACACATACCCTGGGGGCTATTTCAAAGTGGCCTGCCGCTTCCCTCCTGCTGGCTGCAGAAGGGAACCACTGCCGAAGGACTCAGGCGGAGCATGTTGCTGCAGGGCTAGAAGACCAGTGCAGGCTCCTTGCTGCAGCCAAGAGGATTGATTGATGCAAAGCAGCCAAGGGGACAGGAGATCAGTGTTCCTCCCCCCGTGGCTGTAGCAGGGAGCATGGCAAAGCGCTCCTCCTGGGTCCATAGGCACTGGGGTCTCTGCTGGAGCCAGAGGGAGGGGACCACTGATTTCCCGTCCCCCTGGCTGCAGAAGGGAGCCGTTGTGTAGGGACCTAGATAGTGCCCACAGGGCTACATGACACCTGCAATTTCCCTGCTGCAGCCAGGAGGATGGGACATCAGCGAGGAGGCAGCCTCCTCCTGTCTCCTCCAGGACTCCTTCTGTCTGGCTGCAGTGGTTGGGGGTGGGGGGGATGGGAGGACTGCTGGTGGAGACTGGTGACCCCTCAGGGTTGTAAAAATGATATCTGTGGTCTTCAAGCCAAGAAGATTGGGAACCACTCACATAGAAATACCCTTGAGTAAACAGGAATTCAAAAGCTAATAGAAAAAATTAAAAAGAGGAATGGCAAAAAATTTGGATTAATGAAAAAGAGGAAGATGACTTTTTGAATTGAGCACTAGAGTAAAGGATAATGACATACTTCAGGCCTGGATAGGACTAATGAAATGATTTTTTTTAAAGAGTACTAACTGGCCGTTATGGTTTAAACAAAAATCTTGTTTGAATAAAGAGACATAAAGATGTACTATGTGCACCCAATATGGTGGAAGAAACAACTGATCACATTTTATGGGTATGGAAGGGATTTGATAAAGAAAGGGAAAAGCTTTCTGAGGAACTCAAACATCTTAAGGTAACAAAAATTATATTGTTATTTAGTAAAAACATCAGGGAAATAGAGTATTATTCAAAAAGTGCTGTTACAGTGCCTGAAAGTCACAGGACACAGCAAGAGACTATAAATCTCTAAGTGTTGAGGTATTATAGTTGGTGGAAGTTCTAGACCATTCAGTCAAGTCTGCTTTATCATAAGAAAGAGAAAAAAAGAAAAAGAAGAAGGGGGCTTCAATGGGAAGGCCTGCAGTCACTCTCTGGCCTTAGAGAAGGAAAAGAGGAAAAGGGAAAGAATAAAGGTCCTGGGATCCTGGCCCTGAGGGAATGGCATACCCAGAGAAGAAATCTGATTGATGCAAAGCAGGAAGCAACCCAGGGAAAAAGCAGTAAGGTTTGGGACAGTGCAGAGTTTTGCCACTGCTTGTAGGGTACCTGGGCTGGATCCCAGAGTCATGGGCATGCCCAGGTTCCCCCACCAGCTCCTGGGAAAATAACACAGACCAGACTGTGGAGCAGCAGACTACCTGTGATAGTCGTCCAATAGGACTTTGATACCCAGGAAGGGGAGAATTATAATAAGCTGGCCAGAGGGCCAAGTCTCAAAGAGAGAGAACCCTGAATCCAGCAAGAGAGACACAATGGAGCAAGTGACTGAAGGAGGGGGTGTCAGACTGGTGGTGAGCTTATCCCCAGATGACCCACAAGGAGATGCACCTGTGGTGTGTAGAAAACCCTGTGATAGATTTTCTCACACTCTTTTAGTAAAAAAAGGGCTGAATTTTCCACTAAGTTATGCCTTAGCAACCCTATTGTAGTTATCGATCACTGATGCATGACGATTAAAATAGGTGAATACCACACGGTTGTCAGGTGCAATATAGATCATAGGAACAGCCTAAAATTTGCTTTTAGTTTTATTATTTACCTATATCTTCACTCTTTATGGATTTGAAATCAGGCTGGAATATTTCAAGGTGGCTTCTTTTTTGGTGTTTTGGTACCTTAACTTCTGGCTGAAATCAGGCTGGAATATTTCAAGGTGGCTTCTTTTTTGGTGTTTTAGTACCTTAACTTCTGGCTGAAACCAGGCATGTGAAAACTGAATCAAACTGAAGCTTTTTTATTGTAAGGATTGAAAGGTTGAGGAGAAAAAAGTTTCAGTTTTCAAATGTGGCTTCAATTGACTTGGAATCTCGTATGTTCAGAACCTTTGAAAATCACTATCCAAAGAGGGTATTCCAAAAAAAACAAAAGCCAAAGCACCCCAAATTAAAGGCCAGTTTTGAAGGTGGACTGACATTTTTTCTTATACTTCTCAAGCGAAAAATGTGGTTCTTGTTAGGCTCTTAATTTTTAAAAATAAATATAAAGGTACTATCCTGAACCAATCTAGTTGCCAATAAATCAGATTTTTATAAGTGATCAGGTAGGATATAATAGAATTCTAAGGAGGAAGCAACTGCCCGAGATTTATATAGAATCACATTAAAATCCAGTTCGATCACTGCTAAAGCATTTGGCTTTGCTAGCTAAAATGGTATTGAATGGGATCTAAGAGAGAACTTTCATCAGTCATTAGGATCCATCACTGTTTTTTTGTTAGAACAACCCTACAGTAATGTTTAAAACAC
Organism: Emydura macquarii macquarii; assembly: GCF_026122565.2. Classification (NCBI taxonomy): domain Eukaryota; kingdom Metazoa; phylum Chordata; order Testudines; family Chelidae; genus Emydura; species Emydura macquarii. Next base: position 7,607,474 of record NW_027133377.1, read on the forward strand.
CACTGCTTACATTAGTGGTACTACTGTGTTTTGGATCCTTACTATAGAATATTATTATATCTTTATTAAGGGAATGTATCTACCTCAATTAGCAGTGATCAGATGAGAGCCTATTTTAATTATCAGACCAAATGATTAAAAAACAGAACAAAAACCACCCAAAACCCACATTTAAAACAAACTTAGCACAGCCAATTTTTGCTTAAAGAATACAAATCAACAATGGCTTCTGTGCAACCATGTCAAAATATCTTTATAACGGATAAATCCTCACAAAAAAATCTCATGTAAAAACTCTATGAAAATGCTTATATTGTGACACTACCAACCAAATATGGTTAAGTTATGCCATATAGTCTCCACTAGCTAAGAAAAATGGACATCAAAAGCAATATTATTGTGTCAGAGTCTATGGTTTGGAGGACATATGGTACTTTATTTTCTATTTATATCTTGGTCATCAGTGCAACATTAGGTTTTCCACTTCATCCTACTTCTTCTTTTTTTGTTTTAGTTTGTGTCACAATATTCAAATTATTTTAATGTGTTTTTGGTGGCTCTGTGAAGGTTCATATGAGAGATAAATAAAGTATAGGCAAGGGGTAATGTCTTATAATATTAATTGTAGCTTTACAAAGTATGGAACAAATTGTGCTCTCATTTACACTACTGGAATAGTGAGGAAGATATGGCCATCTGTGCCTGTTTTTATAAAGGCAAGATTTTTTTTTCTCCAGAGAAGTCTGTACCATTCTTTTAAACAAGGGAGGAGTGTTGGGTTCTAGTAGGAAATATGTCAGAATGGTATTAAGAGGTTTTCTTGTACTGAAATGATATGGAATTCTTAGTGTATTAACTGTTTTTATCATATACTATTAATATTCTATTTTTCAAAGGCTAAAAACAGTGTAGCTCTAATAAAAATTTTATTAGAAACAACATGCACTAATACATATTTTATACTTCTGTATTGTACTACAAAGATCAAAGGCAATTATAGTATTTATGTGATGCAACTTAAAATTGCTAGCACAATATAAAGTTGTTAATATGATACTATCATTATGGTACAATCACATAGTTAAAAAATTAGACACAGTTTTTCTATATTTCACCAGAATAATTCCATTATTACTTACAAGAAGGAAAAATACTGTGATATTAGCAGAAACCACTTCCACTACTACTTCAGTAAATTCCCTTCTAACATTAGATCAACATTTGGTCATTTCTAGATAATGAACCAATCTTTACACAAATACACCCTTTAGTACTCATTATTGTTAATTGAAGTGAATGAGACTGAATAGCTGAAACAGAGCAGTTTGGCTTTCATGGGAAATCTTTGAACAACTTTCCACTTAAAAACAATTCTGATTGGTTTATTTCCCATATTGTATGTTACTAAAGATATTAGTATGGAAGTGGCAGCTATAATTGTTTTAATTGTTATTTAATTAGTAAATCGAAGACCTTGTTTTTAATTAAAGTGTCATCAGTGGTGAAAAACAAGGGAGATGAACAAATCATTTTTTTTGTTTTCAAATACAAGGCCAGACTCTCAGATAGTGAAAAATTATGTAGTTCCTTAATGTGTTGATTTACATCAGGTAAGGATATGACCTAGAATGTTTTAATGATTTTCTAGAATATATGTTTCTAAGTAAACTGATATTATTCTATGTCACTATCATTGCAGGAATTCACCCGTATTAAAATTTATTTGATGGCACTGACTAATACAAACTAGAACAATTTATCAATAATATTAGCATGAATCTACTGAACTTATTGTGAAAATGATTTGTTTATGTAAGTCTTACTGGAATATTAACCACTTTTTTAGAACTCTCAGACATATCATGGGGGCACATTCTACCTTGAGTGACTCCGGTATCACTCCACAATATTTCTTTTGATTTCATTAGCCACCTTTTCACAAGAGATGGTTGTGAATTGTTCCATCAGAATGATTTTCTAACAGCAATTTAATGGAACCTGCATTTTCTATCCCCCACAGGAAAATAATGAACTTGCTGAAAATGAAAATGTTTCTGACTGCTTTGACCTGAACTGGAGTATTTGGTTCTTTAACTGACCCGAAATGTTTTGTTTTGAATTAGTTTAATAAAATATTAAACTACATTTCCCTATAAGAGCATCATCATATGGAAGTTCTATTTTCAGGCCCCCATTATCCCCTATGGGTCAGGTTCTATGGAGGATTACTTCTCCCATGCAATGTGGATTTTCCTCTGGTCATACCACATGGTGCATCATGGGAGTCAAATGACTTCAGTTCATTATAGATAGGGTGATGAGCTAATATTTTGTGTTGGACTAACCTCTGTGGTTAAAGATGCAAGCTTTTGAGTGACACAGAGCTTTTTTTCAGCTCTGGGAAATGTACTCAGTGTCACACAAATACAAGATGAACAGATTGTTTAGCGTAAGTAGTTAGCAGTAACCTATGCCTATGTCTACACAGCAACGTTAGTGTGGGCTCAAGCGTAACTCCTCTTGTATCCACAGAACATTTGTACTAACCTAGGGCTCAGATCTAGGGTCCCAGGATCCTGCAGGACTGGAGGGTCTGAACCTGTGTTAAGCTGGGACCTAGGATCCAAGCCCTATCACTTTCCTGTGTGCCTATGGACCTGACTTGAATCAGGTCCCAGAAGCCCTCTGGATGTATCCCAGAGTTCCCAGGGGCAGAGGAGCAGTACTGCAGGCAGCCAGCACAGTGGTCAGAAGCACCACTACTGCCTGATTGTGCTCTCTATTCATGCTCTGTCTCTTCCTCATTGCTGCCAGACCCTGTCCAGATCAGGGAGCAAAGCTGACAAGGAGGTGGCTTGCAGCCACTGGGATGTATGGAGGAGTCATTCCTCCCCCAGCCAGGTTGAGCTGGGAGCTCTGCCGCCCCTATATCTTGCAGGGCAGCTGCTTAGTCCCCACTCTGATCTCTGGTCCTTACTCCTCCTGGGACATGCCTACTGTTGCTGGGGCTGCATGTGCAGGAGGCACCTGGGCAGCTTGCGCTGTGTGCGTAGTGAGGGGGAGCTAGGCCCAAAAATTCCTCACTGCCTCCTAGGGACTCCTTATCCCTGCCTCCTGGAGAGTGGTGGGAGCTGGGATAAGGGATCGCTGGGGAGGAGGTGATGGAGCACACTGCACCACAAGTCCTGGGGATGGACTTCATGGCTCCACAGTCAGCAGCGGCAAGGCAGGGGGTGGGGAGTAAAGGGGGGCAGGATGGCTGTGTTTTTCCTCTGAAACCTACATTTTACATCAAACTGCAAAACAGACACACACAAATAAATAAAAAAAATCTCAAAACACCTTCCTTGAACATCCCATTTTAAAAATTAAGAATTGCATAGTTTTATTCTAGAAGTTTGACAGCCCTGGAGACTGATGTCCTAATTATCCTCAGAAGAGTTGCATGTGGCCATTTTCCTGCCCATGTGACTCAGCCTAGTGGTGGAGAGCCCAATTCTCAGATTAGATGGTAGTTCAGTATAAAGCCTTCTTAAACTGCAATCGTTCTACTGAGACAATCACCAAAGGAGATAATTATGCAGTTTATATGCTCACATGCTCCTTATGGGCATCAATAGCACCGCCACAATTAGGAAACAGGGTGGGCAGTAGAGTTTTCCCCACAGTGCACCACATTCCTAGGGCTAAAATGTCGACGTTGGGAGAATGGTAGGCACTTTGCGACAGGTTTACTTTGACTTGGGTTTGTGCACTGCACTGTGGATGCCAGAGCCCTAGGTTCAAGCACGGGTCATAAAATTCTTAAACAAGGGTTAAAATGCAACGTAGATGCTCAAGTCCAGGGTTTCCTGACATGTGGGTCACATGACTCAAGTCTCACTAACCCTAGGTTTACATTTAGAGTGACCAGATAGCAAGTGTGAAAAATCAGGACAGGGAGGGGGGAGTAATAGGTGCCTATATAAGAAAAAGCCCTGAATACTGGGACTGTCCCTATAAAATCAGGACATCTGGTCAACCTACCTACATTGTTGTGTAGACATACCTTATGAGATCATTCAAGGTGAAGTGGCTTGTTAATACCTCTGAAGTCATAGGAGACAAAAAAAAAAGGGGGGAGTGCTACAGATTATTGTAATAAGACATAAATCCAGAGTCTGTATTAAAACCATGATTTTTAGTGTCAATCGAACTTAAGAATTGAAGCTCCCAGGATCATCATCATCAGAAGGAAGCTGCCCACGGACCAGGACCCATCCACCCAAAGCAGCATCACAACCTATCATAACAGATGCAAAACCTGCAGACATATCTCCACTGCTACAATCACCAGCATGCCTTTCAAGATCCATGGGTCCTACATATGGCAACATGTGGTGTACCTCATCCAGTGTACTAAATGCCCCAGTAACTACGTGGGTGAAACCAGACAATCATTACACTCAGATGAACTCACACAGAAAATGGTAAAAAACAAAACCACCATATCTCTCATAGGCAAACACTTTTCACAAAACAATCACTTTGTATCTGACTTCTCAGTCCTTGTTCTCAAAGGAAACCTGAACAACATCTTCAAAAGATGAGCTTGGCAGCTTAAATTCATAACATTGCTAGACACTAAAATCATGGTTTTAATAAAGACACTGGATTTATGGCTTATTAAAACAACCTGTAATCCATCCCCCTCCTGATTCTTGTCCTATGACTGCAAAGGGTGAACGGATCACTTCTGCTTGAATGGTCTCTTAGAATATGTACAGTCTCACACAGCATTCTTGCTAGCAAGTTAAAGAAGCATGGGTTTGATGAATGGACTATGAGGTGGATAGAAAGCTGGCTAGATCATCGGGCTCAATGGGTAGTGATCAACGGTTCGATGTCTAGTAGGCAACCGGTATCAAGTGGAGTTTCCCAGGGACCGCTTTTGTTCAATATCTTCATTAATGATCTGGATGAAGGGGTGGATTGCATCCTCAGCAAGTTTGCAAATGACACTAAACTGGGGGGAGTGGTAGATATGTTGGAGGATAGGGATAAGATGCAGAGTGACCTAGACAAATTGGAGGATTGGGCCAAAAGAAATCTGATGAGGTTCAACAAGGAAAAATGCAGAGTTGAGCACTTAGAACGAAAGAATCCTATGCACTGGTACAGTCTGGAGTCCAACTGGCTAAGCAGCAGTTCTGCAGAAAAGGATCTGGGGGTTGACAGTGGACAAGAAGCTGTATATGAGTCAACAGTGTGCCCTTTCTGCCAAGAAGGCTAACAGCATATTGGGCTGCATTAGTAGGAGCATTGCCAGCAGATCGAGGGAAGTGATTATTCCCTTCTATCTGGCACTCGTGAGGCCACATCTGGAGGTTGTATCCAGTTTTGGGCCCCCCACTACAGAAAGAATGTGGACAAATTGGAGAGAGTCCAGCAGAGGGCAATGGAAATGATTAGGGGGCTGGGTCACATGACTTATGAGGAGAGGCTGAGGGAACTGGGTTTATAGTCTGCAAAAGAGACAAGTGAAGGGGGGTTTGATAGCAGTCTTCATCTAAATGGGGTTTCCAAAGATGATGGAGCTAGGCTGTTCTCAGTGGTGGCAGATGACAGAACAAGGAACAATGGTCTCAAGTTGCAGCGGGAGAGGTCTGTCTTGGATTATAGGAAAAACTTTTTCACTAGGTGGGTGGTGAAGCACTGGAATGGGTTAGTGAGGTGGTGGAATCTCCATCCTCAGGGGTTTTTAAGGCCTGGCTTGACAAAGCCCTGGCAGGGATGATTTAGTTGGGGTTGCTCCCTTTGAGCAGGGGGTTGGACTAGATGACCTCCTGACGTCCCTTCCAACCCTAATCTTCTATGATTCTATGTAGGCAGTGTAGTTGTAGCCTTGTCAATCCCAGGATATTAGTGAGACAAGCTAAATGCAAGGTGGTCCCTTAGAATCTGTGCTAATTACTTATGCTAAACAATCTGTTCCACTTTGCATTTAGCTGGGACACTCGGACTGCCTTTTCCCAGCCCTAAAGAAGAGCTATGTGTGACTCGAAAGCTTGTCTCTCTCACCAACAGAAGCTGGTCCAATAAAAGATATTATCTCACCCACCTTGTGTCTCTAATATCCTGGGACCCACATGGATACAACAACACTGCAAACATCTAGTACTTTGTGGGAGAATGGGGGCACAGATTCCCAAGCTACAGCTATCCCAAGGCTCTAAACCAGTATGGGGAAATGCAGTTTAATCTTGAATCAACTCAAAATGAAGAATTTTGGTTCTGTTCAATAAACTGAAATATTTCAAATTTGAGAATCACTGTTTCATTTTGATCTAACATTTTGACATTTCCAAATCAAATTAAGCAAAAAATAAATAAATAAATAAATAAATTCAAAATCGCAGCTTTTCATCCTGATTTGGAGTGAAAAACAAATATTGAAGTGTCAGAATTTCTCCTGAGATGAAAATTCCAAATTCCATTCAACTAATTGACACTGGACAACAGAATTTAGCCTATCACTCAATTCTTCAATTTCACTGATGCAGCTAAGATGATAGTGATAGAAAACAAATTTCATTGAACTTGATGAAAAGAGACAATTTCTGACTCAACCATCAGTTCAATGCTGATGCTTTTACCAATTATGTATGTGTGCATTAAAAGAGCAAAGTAAAACCATGAGTAAAGTTTAGAAAATAGGTCATGTGAATGATTAATTTCTTTACAATGTCTAATGGATATATAGTTTCTTTACTGAAAGACATAGCAGGTTGGATACTGCCCCCAGTTACAGCTGTGTGACCCCAGTGAGAGCATGAGCTGGCCCCAAATACTTACTGAAGCAAATCTCTAATTCATCAGCTGCTTTTCTGTAGCTGGTGACTGGGCAGTGTGTAATTAATTGAAGGAAAATAGAGTAAACAAAGCAATGCTGGGGTTAGGGTTATATGAAATGGAAATCTAAAGTATTCATACTTGTTATATGGTTTTCAAGCATAAAAAGTATTCTGAAAACAGCTTTAGACTGAACTGCACATCAACAAAAATAAATAAAAATAGACAAGAGTTAAAAAATAAAGTAGCCGTTAGGAAGGGGATTGAAGTGTATGTTGTCAGTTTTGGTCCCAAGTCTGCAAGCATTTATGAGGCGTTGATTTCTTCAGCTAAGCAATCCATAGGAAGAGTAGCCTGGCATCATAGGACCCCTCAAATTAATAAAATTATTCAGACACTTAAGTGTTTGCAAGACTGGGGCCAGAGACTGCAAACTTCTCTAGATAGGGAAATTCTTATGTGTGTGCCTATAAAGGATCTAGCATATTTGAATGTTACTCAAACAAAAGTTATAAAAACTCTAGTTTTGCAAAGCCAGCTGCTTACCTTCATGGCCCATCTGTCCTATCACTTTTAAAAATGTCTTTTCAACTGTTTTTGGAGGAACAATACACTAAGATTGTTCTTGTCTTTCACTTTTTTGATGAAATACTTAGGAGATTTCATAAAGGATAAAATTTTGTTACCATTGTGAATCAGGTCAAGAATTGGGCACACCATATGGAATATATGAAATCTCTCATCAAACCCTTGACTCAATTAATCTAGGTTAGTATTGTCCAGAGGCTAACACTGAAATCCCTCTAACAATTTCCCCTCTCCCCCAGCTCACCTTGCAAAGAGGTGACTCACAAAGTGGTTGCACTTACTGCTGAGCCATGTTCCCTGATTGGTTCATGTGTGTGACAATTTATGTAGATACAAGATCTGGTCAAAACAAAATGTGATTGAAAAAAAATAAAAAAGGAGTTTTAGTGAGCCTGCCTATTAGGTATCTAGAGCTTGAAAGCCTGAAAGAGATGAACACAAGAGAAGGCAAAGATAAGGGAGCCCCCTCTTGCCACTTCAAGATGCAACAAGACAGCAATAGGAAACACACAAAGAGGCCCTTTATGAATCAGAGAGCAGGGATTTGGGAGGATTTTTTGTTTACTTGCCTATATTTTAGGAAAATACATGTCAGCCTGAGAGACTCACTGGGGATAAAACACACCTGTCCTGAATGTGATCATTTTGAACAACTGAAAATAAGTGAAGTAGAAAAAACACAAGGAAAAATTCTGACACACCTTATCGGCCATAACTCTAGGAAAACTCCTGTTACTTCTGGGATAATTTCACCTGGATTAGAATGGCAAGATATGGACCCAGACACTTATGAGGTCCAATAAATGTGTTTGACACTAAAGTAACACTTGGTTTAATCTACCGGTCTGGATTTTAGGGAAAGCTATTGTCAAAATGTGCAAGTTACTGAGGGGCACCACAGAAATATTTTAAAAAGCCTTCCTTCTGCACCATAGCTCCCTCCTCACAGTCTTACCCCATCTCCCTTTCTCTAGTGCAACCCTGCAATAGGGGAAAGTAAGAGGAAAACAACCTCTCAGCCATTAATATTAGTGACAGATGCATAAATAGCATGTCACAAGGGAACATTTTCTGGAACCTCCAGTATGGGGCTGGGAGTCAAACCTCCCTGACTCAGTCCTGTCAACTGATCATGGGACCTGGGGGAATTACAAGTTTCTGTGGGCTCTTTTGCAATCCTTACTCATGTTGGTAAACATCTCCTGACAAATATTTCTATTGAAGCCATGGGCTGAAAGGCAGTTAACGTGGTATGATGTTGCTGTAGAGGGGTGAGGCACATCACACACAGCTCATGTAGAGAAGGTCTAAATGAATGAATATCAGCAACTGACATGACTATTCATCCCATTGATTCCATCATCCAACCATGGTAGATTTCTATACAAGTGTCCTCTCTGTAAACCCTAGCACTTGAGCTTTGTGCAATGTGGTTGGATTTGGTCTTCAGTAAGCTATCACCTTTATAAAAAAAACTGTCTAGGGGAAGTGGCATTCCTGTGTAACTCACTAGAAAATTCAGTTTTCATGCTAGCTCGTTTCTGGGCTAACCTGAAAAATTGTACTGACCTATGATATAGTATTTGTGATGATGTAAGGCACTATCTGCAAAGGGCACTTGAGCTAAGACCTTCAAACTAATTCCATTTGGGATGAATGTTGAACACATACCAGCCAGAGGTTCAAAAGGTGAAAATACAGTGCTAAATCCACTGATAGTGAGCTTCCTAAAGTGCTATTGCTTTTGAAATAAATGCGAACACCTTTAAACTTTGGCACATATATATAAAATGATGTATTTGGGATAATCTTTTACACTTTCATTTTAAATTGTGCTGATGTTTACTTTTTTAACATCACCATTATTTTGGATCACTTTTATTGGAATCAAGTGTATCTTAAATATTTGTAGTTATCCTATTTATTAAAATGTTTCTAACTAAACTGGAAAGAGCTGTGATAAACTGTTCTTAGCTGCTACATATGAACTACATTTGCTCACATTTATAGCTTAAGTCTGCAAAATTCAAGGGCCAAATTCTAATTTTTTTCAGATATTCAAACCCTATTTAATCTAATCCAAAGTACGTGTCCATGAATTAGCAATAGGGGTAGCGAGGCTATGAGGATACAGGCCAAGATTTTCAAAAGCTGGTAGTATTTTTTAAATGTAAAACTCTGATTTTCAGAGTGTGAGTGCTCAACACAAATCTTTTAAGTAGTCTCAGATTGGAGGCCCAAAAGCAGAGGTTCTCCAAATCACTCATCATTTTTTAAAATCTTGGTCACAAACTATTGAGGATGTCTTTTGGGAGGATCTGTGTATGTGTTTCTTTTTTTTTGGTCTCTCATTCAACCTCCAGCAGAAAGGGTGGCGGAGAAGGGAAGGCATTTTTAATATGACGCTGCGATGGAGGAATGAGTGAGTTACCTGGAAAGATGGTAAGGGAGAGAGTTGTTTTTAAAATAAACAACTAAGAAGTGTAAAAAAATCACCTTAGTCATGTCTCTTGTATGTTGCATCACTTTCCCCTATCCTCCATCTATTTGTTTGTTTTTTTTCAAATTCAGTCCTGTAGTTCAGCACACTGCTGCTCTCACACACAGGAACTAAAGAATTGTGGCCTTAGATTATAAAACTCTTCAAGACAGATTTTAGCCTCATCTTACATACCAGTAAAAAACTCTTTAGTACACTCTGTGGGTTTATATGGCTATGTATCTAAACATGCTCCTCACTGACGTATCTGAGCGCCTCCCAATATTTAACATATTTATCCTCACACCCCCTGTGAGGCAGGTTGTCCCTATTTGTCCCTATTTTACAGATGTGAAACAGAGGCAAAGAGAGACTCTTTGTCCAACATCACATAAGTATCTATGGCTGAGCAGGGAAGTGAGACTTGGTCTCCCAAGTTTCAGGATAGTGCCCTAACCACTGAACCATTCTTCCTCCTTATGCCTGTAAAGTAATTTTTTCCAGATGAAATTTCCCATGAGAATGCATACTTGCAAACTGATATTTTGCTTTCAAGAAACGTCATGTTGGGTCAGAATATTTTGACCACTCATTCAAAAACACATTATTCAAAAGGGTGATGACATCCTTTGTTTACAAATATACTTTACATAGTTATTTTATACATCTCCATGCCTCTAGTTTAATTTATAGCCTTTTATTAGTAAGAGGAAGGACCAAGGTCATGTGTATTTTCATCTGTAAACTGGATCCACACACACTGTACATAAAAATAATTATCCACTCGTATATCCAAGTGACAGATTTGCAGATGCAAATATGAATGTACATTGACCTTTTATGCTATCTTTTATGATAGTTTGGGTCTAAATGTTCAGACTATTTAATACACTAGAGATGAGCCTGAATGAAAACCTCAGATTCAAGTACTCCCAGAATTTATAGAAGTTTGAATCCAGATCTGAACTTGATGATTCAGCCACAAATTCTAATAATAATGAAGTTACACAATTCAAAATATTTATCTTGTATAATTCATTTCAAACTCTACTGGTGGCTCCGCATTCATTTTCCAATACTCACTTATAGTGTGATCCTGCTTCCATTGATATCAATGGGAGTTTCAGCTCCTGGCATTTCTTTGGTGGAGCTAATAAGCCGATCTAATAAAGAAGCAGAAATCAGGTAGCATCCTTTTTCATTACATCTACTTCACCACGTTTCATGTAGACTATGCACTGCAGAAGTCAATCGTGGGGAGTTTCCATGGCCTAATTCATAAGTTGAATAGATGTTTAGGTATCTTATATGTGGCTTTTCATTCAATTTGAAAAGAGGGAGGGAGGGAGGGAGGGAGAAAAAGCTAGGGAATGTTGTTCTATTTGAAAGAGCTTTAGAATTCCAAAAGTAAGTATTCAGCTGGGCAACTGGTCACAAAACCCCACAAAGAGCCAATGGCCCCAACTGCCCAAGCATACCACTGCTCAGCATAGTCTCTCAAAGGGTCTAATTTTTAGAGGGCCTCAAAACAAGTTACAGAACCTGTCTCCCTGACTCAGCTCTACTTTGTATACCCCTTTGAGAGATCATTACAACAAGCTGCTGTGCTATCCTCCCTAGGCCATTGCTGAGGAAAATCTGTCAACAATGTGTTGTTATTCGTCTAAACCTTTAAGATCACCAGACACCTAGGATTCTCCTTATGCCCCCTCAAAGCTCTGTCAGAGGTTGTACCCGACATACTACAACACCAAAACTAATGCCTTCTTCAAAGCCCCATACGGAAAACAAATGTACATGCATACTGAATCCATGTTACAATATATCAGGGTTTAATAGCTTTCTAGCGTACTAGAAAGAAAGTGAAAGAGGTTACCACAGCTAATGGCGTTAAGTACCACCAGTAAGTAATTCATACTGTAGAAGTACTTTCTTCACTGGTGATTTTTATCCATAACAAAACAGACATATTAATTGATAATTATTTACTTGCTGTGTAAATAATTTCCACATTCCCACTGAGGTTTGCTATTAATCTGGGACAAGCCATGACATTTTAAATAGTCACTGTGATCATCCCATGAAATTTGTTAACTTCTACCCCAATTTACAAAGGGTCTTAAATAGTCCTTGCACTAATCATTTTTCTTTAGTTCATGCCACGTATCATTTTTCAAATAACCATAATTTACCATGGGTAATGTGATAATTCCACGGATGGTTTAAAAGAGTGATTTAGAATTTTGTTTAGTTACAGACTGCAACGGTTCCTCGATTTAATGAGAAATATTACAACATATAAATGTAGTTATGATTTAATATTAAAATATTGTCTGGAAAGGATTTTTTCCTTCATCAGTTTACTCTTTCTTTGACAGTTTTGCCCAAAAAAAGCTGAAATGGTCCATGTATAAAGTTTTTGTTTTTAAAAAACCTGGGTTACTCATTTTTGGCCCAGTTCTACGCACATTGATTTCAGTATATTGGGGATATGTATTACCCTCCTCTGTTATAATCTAACGAACTATAACCATCCTTCTTTTCACTAGCCATTAGGCATACAAACTCTAGCACGTTCAATGAATTTCTTTAGATATGTTATGCTCTGAACGGAAGGGAGGGTTGGGAGAAATAGACAAATCATGAAACATTCACTTGAGTATTTGAACAGAACTTTCCATAAAATTGAAATAGTCATATACAGTTTCTTCTGATGCCGCTCTAACTTCCCTGGACTGTTCTTTCTCCACAGAGCTATTTCAAATCTTGATTTGTACTCAGTCCCCTGTAGGTTGGGCTTCTGTGACTGTTCAATAGTTTACTCTCACCCGTGTTAACTCTTATCCATTGCATACCTCCCAGAATGCTGCTCATTGTTTGTCATAATGAATAGTTCCCCTAGTGGCCTAGTTTGAAACTATACAGACCCTTACAAAAGCACCTCTATTCAACATATTTTAAAAACATGTTTCTAAAAAATGCTATCACTATCTCCTACACTATGGTCTTCTTCCCCAGTCGAGGGTATAGTCTTTCAGCCAAGGATCTCAAGATGTTTTCCAAATACTAAGCCCCACAGAATCACACCCATTTTTAAAGTAGTTCAAATTGAGACATGGAGAGACTAATTAAATTTGCTTAAGAGTGCATTGACTTTTGTAGAGCAGAAAACAGAATCCAGGACTGCAGACTCCTAGTTCCCCATTTTAACCACTTGAGTACACTCCCATCTGGGAGATCATAATTGCATTAACTTAAAATAGCATTAAAGAGAATGTGAATCATTACAGCAAATTTTACCTTAGAGGGGCACTTGAGTCAATGAAAATAAATGTGATACTGTGTGTTCAATTTATGATTTCACTGTGGAGGCAAGTGAGAAGAGCAAGTTTTTGTAAAAAAAAAAAAACAGGTATCTTAGAGCCAGATTGTGAGTCCTCACTCATTTGATTTACACTGAAGTAAATAGGAACAACTTATGTAACTGTGAACCTCTTACTCAGGTTAGGGAGCAACCTAGCTTTTAGATTAAGAAATCACAGCCAAACCTCAATTGAAAATTATCTCCTTAATTATTTAGCTGCTAACTGAATTGAACTGTGTCACAAAGATTTCGGTTTTTGAGCTCTGCAATGATCCTCAAATGCATAATTTTACAAAAGCGGAAGTGTTAGCTTATGCCCAGAATAGAGCTGAGGTATTTGGACCTGTTAGCAACCAAAGAAAAAAAGCTTATCACCTTAGAAAGTTGTTATCTGAATTTGAAGAAATGTGGACCCCATTTCTAGATACATTTGGATTCAAATGTTTAGATGGCTCAAAGAATGCCAGACTTCTATTCCACCTAATCCCATCTCTTTATTCCCCTCCCCCACTCCATGCCTTTCTTCTCTTCTCTCCCTATTTATACACGTCTTCTCGTAATTTACTACTGTTATTCACTCTAACATGTCGTCTATGTAGCATTGTCCAGTTTTGTATTGTCTCGTTTTGCAGATTTGTCAAGATGTAAAACTGCATAATTCCATAGTTCTATTGGAGATCTCATGAAGCATGCAATATTTGGAAACGTAGCTATTTGTTTCATGAATTGTCCTGTTGTATGTTCCCTATTTATGTTCCCTTTTGGACATACATATTCCTCAGCTAAGTCCCATCTACATCTCTTATTGCAGATAAAGGAACATGTGTTGAAGAATAAACACTGCTGCATAACTTTCTTTGAAGAGACGTAGCCATACAGTAGGCAGTTGCACAAGAATCTCTTTGTAAACAGCACTTAGTAACTGATAAATGTCTTAGTGTCCTTAATGCCACTCTCAGACTATATTTTTAAAGTTTAAACTGTTGTAGATTGTAATAACATATAAACAGAAAGAACAGAGGGACTTCAAGTCACAGCTAATCACACTACAGACGAGAATATAAATGCTGAGTGACTAATTCCCAATGAGATTTATCCAGGGAAGGTAGCTCTTTGTCTGCCATCAGTATATAGACAAAGAGATTGTGGCTTTGCCAGCTATAACAATTAGCTAAATGCATCAGATACATTCTATAATTTTTCCTGAGGGAAACTGGGGGGAGGGAGGGGGAAAGGATAGAAGAATTAAACAGAAAACAAATGACATTTTAAAACAAAAATAAAACCCTACAAGCTCAGTTATGAGACTTTCTTAAATTTAAAAGACTCCTAGAGCCCCAAGTCCAGATAAATATTTCTACAGGTCTCTGTGAGGAAAAAAGGTTTTGATTAAAGAAAACATTAAGCCTTCATAGATGGAACAAATAGCTTGAGTACCATACAACAAAAAGAGATTGTATGCAGAGGGTGAAAGTTAAAGTGAACTACATCTCTCAGAATTCTGACAACCCAAAGACTACAACTCCCAGTTGCAAAAAATCTATGTCCTAATCCTGCAGATTTAGACACATGCTTAAATTTAGGCACTATGAATAGTCCTGAGGGTGAATCACTTAACTTGTGAGGGCTAGACCTGCCCTAACTGGTGAGCCTTTTCTTATTGAAGCCATGGACTGAAAGGCAACAGATGTAGCTTTTTATATCGAAGATGACCGCACTGCACCTTGAAGCCGGGGGGAATTTGGCTGGCTGGCCGAATGAAGGGAATAGTGCTTTATGGCTGAGGCAGGGAGAAGAGAGGTCAAACTGCTGCAACTCTGGACATGGGGCCAGCATTTTGACACTGACCCATCCTCTGGGAACTGGATGGCTGGAAGGGTATAAACTGTGCGTGAAGCCCCCTTTCACATGCAGCAGGCTGAGGCAGCACCCACCCTCCCCCACCCCGTTAGGAGGTGAAATACCAGGTTTGGTCAATACCTGCTGTGGGCATTGTGTTAGCCACCCCTTTTTTAGGGGGGCTGGAAAGGAATTTTTCCCTTCCACCAGATTGGCCTAGGTGAAGTTGGGGGGTTTTTTTTGCCTTCCCCACAGCAGGTTCTGGAAGGGCTTTGTTCATGTGTGGCATGAAGGGAGGTAGGCTATATGATACAACTCATTATAAGTGTGGGCCGGATGTCCAGTGCAGATACTCCATAGGAAAGTATACAGTAACCAGATAAATGGCTTGGAAAAGGACTTAAAAAGGAGGTATTCATTAAAGGAATGAAATGGGGAGGGGGCTCCTATAAATAGTATGGCAGGGAGCCAACCCCCCTTACTTATAGCCCACATTAGCCCTCTTACGAGGGGAGAGGTGGATGGTAAGGTCCCTGCAATGGATAGGCTGGGGGAATTGGATGGAAAAAGGGAGGGAGCTGGTAGAAACCCCCAGGGCAATTAATAAATGAACAGGGGGCTACCTGCACTGTACACTTTTATCTGCCAGGTAGTCCCAGACATCTAATAAATAAAGTTGCAGCCTGATTAAAACCATGTCATGTGTGTCCTGTCCTCCTTTCGGTATAGCTAGACAAACATAATTGCCAGTCCAGATCATACCACGGGGCCTATGCACTGCAGTCTCAGGTCTCTGACAGCAGGTCAGTATTCGTTGCTTCAGAGAAACATGCAAGAATCCCCACAGTGGATAATTACGGCATAAACTATCAACAGGGCAAGTTCCTTTCTAATGTCTATGAGTTAGAGGTTGGCTTTTTCTCTGAAGGCTGGATTTTTATATCCCATTTTTTCTAGTTTGTTTAACTATTCTAAAGTAAGTTGGATGCTCTCATTCATATACATTGTTAATAATGCATTGTATTAGAAGAAAAACAATACTCTGTCAGTTTTATATTACGTGTATTTCAATTTATTTTCATTTCTTTTTGGTCTTGTTTTGGGTTGAAGAGGAAGGTAAATAGGAGCAACTGAATTAGATGTTACTTGCATTTGTCATCATTACATTTTACGTGCCATCATGTAGCAATTCATCTGCTTTAAGTCCTTCTGGAATTCCTCACTGTCTTCTCTACTCTTGTCTAATCTAAATAATTTTCTATAACCAACCAATTTTGCCACCTCACTATTAACCCTCTTTTCCAGATAATTGATCTATATATTAAACACCATTAGTCTTAGGACAGAACCTTGACTGATCCAACTTTTACTCTTTTGCCGTACTGTAACTTACCAATTATCCTTTCTTTCTTTTCTGTCTCGGCTAATTTCTGATCCATTAAAGTACTTCATCCCTAACCTCAAGACTACATATTTTCCTGTATAGACTTTTGAGAGGGACTTTGTCAAAGGCTTTTTAGAGAGTCAAAATAAACAATATCTTCTATTTAATCCACAATTGTAAATATGCTCAAATAATACTATTGCTGAGGAGCACACAGCACAGCCCAGGAGTGTAGGAGGGGTGTGTGCAAAGGTGGCTTTTATGTGCTTCTGATCCTGACGCTGAGTCAGCTGTGTCCTGCTCCCTCAGCACAATTCAGAGCCGCCTGAGTGCTACTCCAATTTACACAGCTGTCAATTGTCCCAGAAACAGTCAGGAATCCGCTGGGCAGAGAAGCACCCTACAACAAAAGTATGGGAGGTGGGGAGTGTTACTGCTATTGGACTCTGAAATATCAGAGGGTCTACTGTGGATGATCATCCTCGGGCTAGTTACACCAGTTCTATGCCCAAAATCTACAGCCACAGGGTTGCACCAAGTGGCCACACCACAGGATCTGGGTCACCAATCTCCCAAAAGAGGAAATTGGATCATCTCAAATACCCAGCACTAGCTATCACTCAGAGGGTAATACCCACAAATCTTAATATATATTAGGATCCATTCTTTAAAATGTTCTCTTATAAAAATTTTATAAGTGGCTAAACAAAATCCCAGACCTAAACATCCCCAAACTTTAGGGTGTTGGAGAATCTGGACCTGCCTGATTTCTTGTTTAATTAATCAGTCATAGTACAACTGATCAGTTTCATGGAATTCTTGTTTACACTGACATAATCTGATCTGATACTCCAGCAACTGGTTGTAAGTGGCAAGTAAGATGGGGTCCCTTCCAACTCTAATATTCTATGATTCTATGATTCTAATCTGATCTGACTAGTGGCAAGACTGTTATATCCAGGTATTTTTTAATTTCATGAAGTAACATTTGTCATTTCAAAAATTTAAATCATTGCTTTACTCATGATCTAAAACTATTCAGTCGAGAATAGCAGAATTTATTCATTTTGTTCCTAGACTGATGTGGGTTTTTGTAACCAGTCCAGGCATTTTGGATGTGCAACTTTATTTTAAGGCAATATAAACAATGGGTGAAAAAAGTGTTCATTTTATTTTAAAAAAAATTATTATAGTGATCAGCACATCCTTCCCAATTGACAATATATTAGGATTAAAGACAAAAGAGAGGCTGGAGTTAAGCTGATGCATACATCTAAAGTATTTTAAATTAGATCTCTGAGCCAGAGGAGACTTTATTTTATTTAAGAGTCTTCTCATTTTATTAATAACTCAAATGCCTTGTCTACTGAAAGTTCCATGGAATGTCATTGCTTGTTTATTTCTAACAGGTTCATAGCTTCCTATGATAGCTGCAGTGTATCATAATTAAACAAGCCACAGTACGTTGTATTAAATTTAAATGTTTGGCTATTCACTTTTCAAGTGGAGATTGGCACCCTGTTGAGAAAGCATTGTAAATATAAGATAGTCAAATCATAAATTAAATTATTTTGGATAGTTCACACATTAACAGTCCTGCTGTACAGAGTAATGCTGGGAAATCTTTGTGATGGGTCTGCCAGAAGATGGGGGGGGGAGGGAAAGGCGAGGGGGGCGCGGAGGAACGAGAAGGAAAAAACATGACCACCTGACTTGTCTTTAAATGGCTAAAAACCGAGCTAAACATCCTGGCTTCATATGTATGTGAAAAGACTAATGATAATGAAGAGATGTAGATAGTAATGATTCATATCCTGTAGAAAAAGTTCATAATCAGCATCAGAAAATGGCTTAAAAAGAAAAGCACACTAAAATATTTTGCACCAGATTCTCCAGTCTGTTACATCAAAGTAACTTCATTGATTTCAGTGGAGATACACAGGTGTAAAACTCAGTAAAGACTGGAGAATGCTGTTTTATATATAGGATGGGATTTTCAAGGAAGACTAAGGGGAGTTAGGTGCTCAATTCCCATTGAAATTCAATGAGATTTGGGCACTTAATTCTCTAAAGTGCGTTTGAAAAAAACATCCTTAATTTCTTACAATTTCTTGGAGGTTGCAAAATTTTCCATACTAACATTTCAATAATCTTTCTGTTTAATGAACAGGGATATTTAGGCAAAAATAAAAATGAGTACTTAAAGTTAGGATCTTAAATAGAGGTGTGCTAATAACTGATTTTTCAGTTCACTGGATGAACCAAAAAAATGTTTCAGGTCTAATGAAGTGTCTCATTCAACCCAAAATTAAACATTTTGTGTCAATTCCCCCCTCACACACACACAGTTATACAACTGAATTCAAAACAAGAAGTCTTTTCACATCAAATGATTTGCTTTTAAAAAATGTGGAAAACAAAACATTTTGATTTTTCAGAATTTTAATTTTTATTGTTCCAACTAACAATTTGGTGAATTTATCACAAATTCCATAAATCTCTCAGTTAACCCAAATCTGCATTTTTTTTAATTAAAAAAGTTTTGTCCCAAAATTTAATCCAGCTCTAGTCCTAAATATTCATTTAGGGAACTACAGAAAAAAAAGAAAGAAAGAAAGTAGCACAAGGACCACTGATTCTTTTTTCTAAATCCTAAGGTGCTTTTGAAAGTCTTACTCTTAGGCATGTAGATCTATTACAATTAATGAAAAGTGTGATTAAATCCCCTAGGTACTTTGAAAACTCTCAATGCAAGAACCTAACCCTATGCACCCAATTCTGAAAAATCTTGTCCTTAGTTCTTGCAAGAAGCTGTCCTGGAAAATACCATTATATATATGTATATAAAAGAGGCACAGCACAGCTAATGACAGTCCAAATTTCTTCATACTATTCCACCAATTTGCCTCAACTTTAACTTAGAGAGCCTTTCTTTGTCTGAAAGGGTAGCAACGGTGTTCATCTCCCATTTAATCCTTGGCCTCTGTAGGAAGCCACTGTGGCCTCCCACGGAGCCAGAGCCTGGGAAAGGGTCCGAGAGCTCTGATTGGCCCAACTCACACCCTGCCCCAGAGTCTGCCCGGCAACAGGGGATCCGGGCTGTGATAGGGTCACCCAGCCAGGCCAATTGGCAGCCCCGGGGCGGAGCCCCAACAGGAAGGGGAAATACAAAAGCCTGGCCCCTGAGCTCAGTAGGGCCCAGACTGCCGGCAAAGGCAGACGTGCTGCCCCGCCAGCAGAGGCCTAGGCCGGAGCCTAGCCGCCGCCGAAGAAGAACCCCGGTCCCACCTGGGCCCGGGGATTGGATAGGGCCCTCAAGGAGCTGGACAAGGCAACCCGGCCAGGATGACTGGGCTGAGTTACCCCGACCCCGAGCCCGTGCTCTGGGACCGCCAGACTGGGCTGAGACCCCAGAGCAGCCCGAGTGGCGGGCGCCCCCGGAAGCCGGGCCGGACTTGGAGGAGCTGCCGGCCTCCGAGCCCCCCCCTGCAGCGGGGCAGGACTTGGAGGAGCTGCCTGAGGCTGACCCGCTCCCCTCCTGCAACGACCTGGAGGAGCTGCCCCCTGAAGAGGAGTTTCCTGCCTTGCTCCCGGTCGACGAGGAGGGACTAGCAATGCCACACCAGGTGGACTATCCTTGGGACACGGAGGCACCAGGTACTAGGGCCAGTGGGGAGGAAGTAGCCCAGGGACAGCCACGGCCTGTGGCTGAAGCCGCCGTATTGCCGGTGTGTTGCGGCAGGAGCCCTGCCGGCCCTGTGGCAGCCGCTTCTGCCACTGCTAGGGCCCTGGGCTGGGACGCAGTGGAGATGGGTGGGCCTGCGTCCCCCTCCCCTTCCCCTTTTCCCTAGCCACCCCAGGAGAATTGCTCTCCTGACCCCGCCTGAAGCCGTTGCCTCCTTTGCTGACCCTGCCTAAGGGTTAGAACATAGACTCCTTGTTCGCTCGCCCTGCCTGAGGGCCTGAGCGATCTGCCTGCTCACCCGGCCTAGGGGTTGGAGCGATAGACTCCTGGTTCGCTTGCCCTGCCTGAGGGCCTGAGCGATCTGCCTGCTCACCCGGCCTAGGGGTTGGAGCGATAGACTCCTGGTTCGCTCGCCCTGCCTGAGGGCCTGAGCGATCTGCCTGCTCACCCTGCCTAGGGGTTGGAGCGATAGACTCTTTGCTCCCTCGCCCTGCCTGAGGGCGAGTTGCCTAGACTAATCTCTCGCCCAGCGCGAGCTATTCCCCTGTGTAGGAAGCCACTGTGGCCTCCCACGGAACCCGAAAAGCTTACAGCCTCTATGTTGCCTAAAAAGGAAGCAGTGTCAAGAAGTGTATCAATAGCAATCATGATTGTGTCTTATATAGACACCAGTCCAGAAGGAACTGGACAGAGACCACAAATTCATTTCATGTAGAGGCCACAACTAGCCAAATGATTAATGATCTTTCAAAACCCTTACCTCAACTTTTTCTTTAAAAGCTGGCATTTCTCTTCTTTTTGCTTCTTGTGGAGAATAACTGATCTTGAAAAAGGTGTGAACTTTCTTGCTTATTGATTCATCTCTTTCATACTACAATTTTTAAGGGGGCTGTAGATTCTGACAGTCCAAATATTTGCTTCATAGTTATGAGAGTCACAGTAGGTTTGTCATCATGCTTCAGTTTCAATACTTAAAAAAAGTCTTCATTATTTCTCAATTCCTTTTGTACCTAAGGACATATCTCCTCTCCACTTTACCAATCTCAAATAGCTAAAGAAAAAAGTTAATCATTTCCAAACTCTATGGTCAATTGAGTCTGTTATCTGTCTATATAACTGTCCCATCCATTCAATTAATTCACAGAATCATCAGCAATCAAAGATTCTGTGAAGTTGCAATTCTACAACTAACAAAGACTAACAGTCCATGTGATTATTAAAGTATTTTCTGCTTCAGATAGGTTTCTGTCCAAAAGCTTATTGATCTGTTAGGATTTCATATAGATATGAAACCTTTTAATAACTAGTTTTTTGTTCCAAGACATCATAGGACACTTACTAGTAGCATTTTACAAAATCTGATAGTGTGTGAAAAAATAGCTGTGTAATATATCCAGAATGCAGGTGGGTAGGTGTAAGAGCAACTGATCAGCCTTTATATAGGTTCTAGAAGAACAAGAAGGAAGAGAAAGTTCAACAGGCCAAATGGGACTTGTGGTATCTGATGGGGAGAGATCTTTCATCATTTTTATATACCCAAAATTGTAGGCGCCGCATTTAAGTATAAATAAATCTGTTGCATCTAATAAATCACATCAAACAAATTGCTTGTCTTCACTTCAAGGCTTATCCCCATCCTTCCTATCACCTCTCATGAAGATGTAGATTCCCACCTCTTCTCTGCCAGTGATGCCAGCCATCACTGCCCAGTTAAGTATTCCAAATAGCACATCATGCATTCTACCATGCTGCTCCTCATGGATGGGAGGAGCTCCCTATAAACATCCACAAAGTTACATCATTGTCCTCCTTCAAATCCCTTCTCTGCCATGAGATGTACAAAAAAAACTTGACAATGGTAAGATAGCTGTTGTACTGAAACCATTGTTAATCATGTTGCCCAGCACTGCCTCATTGTTTCCTTGTGCTCTCATCTAACTGAATCTCATCTGACTCTTGTTTTTTGCCTAATACTTGGACTGGGCAGGGATCATCATTTTGCTCTGTGTTCATGTATACTGCCTAGTACAATGGGGTTGTGGTCTACGGCTGGGACTCCCAGGCACTGCTGCAATACAAATTAAAAATAATATTTTTTGCTGGTACCATAATTATATCATTTGCATCTTCATATGATTAGAAGCAGGTATTACAGTTTGTCGGAGGGAAAAAAGTGGAGCTATTAAATATATATTTCCAGATATTTATATATTTCCAGATATTTCTAAAATTTTTGCCTGAGTCAGAATTTGCTGCTCTTAATTTTTATGTTTCTGTCTTGACTTCTGGCCACAATGTAGTTAATTTTAAAAAAGCATTTTTATTTTCAGGAGGGTGATGCAAAAACCTTTGTTGCTTGTCACACTAAAATAAGACAGTCTTAGTCTGGATAATTGACTGTCTCAAACTCGAATAAAAAAACCTGGATATTGATTCAACAGATTCTTTTATTAGATGGTGGGGGCAGTCAACTGTAATTTAATGATTATTGTTTTGCTATGCTGTGCAACGATAATTACAGTGAACTAGATTCTGTTTTGGCCTTTACTGGATGCCCAGTGTATGTGGAAGCAAGAGTAACTGCCTCTCCTTCCCACAATCTGTAAGGGCTGCTCAGAATTGCTCCTGTGTACTGAGAAGAGTACAGGGATACTGCTGAGAAGTTCCCTCTAGTGTGTATGACACCATAGAAGAGATGTGGAAGGGAAAAGCATAGGTGGAGCCATCACTCCTTCCCCTATACGCTAGCCAGTAGAGCTGTCCAACCATGAGGTGGGCTAGGGTAGTATGTCACATCTCTGAAAGGGGTGTAACAGTTTGTGGGCCTCCTCAAACACCAAAGCAGATTGCCCCTGGGCATGGTATGGCTCTGCACAATGATCCCAGAAACTCAGGGTCATGGCTCAATGGCACAGTCTAACTTGAATGACTTACACTGTATGACATATGTGTAAATGCATTTTTCTCCTCTCAAGATCAATCTGAAAAGTTTTTAGATGAAAACTTCATACAGAATCATTAACATCTCACTAAGAAGCTATCAAAGTACTTCAGAATATGCTTGCAATTAAAACATGTGAGCAATCCCTTTGACAGCAGTGAAAATACTCACATGATTGAAGTTAAGCTTCTACCACTTCTAAGGCTCCAAGAGCAGGAAAGCATTGTTCATAAGAATTATGAAGTGGTAAATAAAATGAAAATAGATTATGAGTTTTCAAGATAGTGAAACACTGCCACGTATCCTTCAAATATACATAGTTTAAGAACGATATTATACACCTCCTAGGTTTCTCATACAAATTGTATAACATAATTGGTTAAAATTATCTAAATTTTGACCATTTTTCACTCAAAATTTGATCAAACTTTTTTGACAATTTTTTTGACAACATTATCTGTTTTTCAACATACAAAAGTGATTAAAATTATTCATGAGCAAAACATTGAATTGATGTTTTGTCATTGTTCAAAATTTTGGAATTAAAAAAGATAACATTTTTTTAAAAAATCCCTTGAAGTGTTTTACTTACCAAAAATATTTACCAGCTCTATTCTATACTATGTACAGGTAGGACAGTATTCATAAATTACTTCTCTGTTGACTTCTGTTCAGTGGAAGCCGTAAGAAAAGTTTTCCAACCTGAAATATTCAGTCATCTAGGAAGAGATGAAGACACTATAACAGCTACCAGAAAGATACGTCCATCTATCCACTAAAGCCAAAACTGTCTTCCTCCACAGTGAAAAGAGGCAATCCCGTCTTCTTTAATCAAACAAGTTGAGTTAGTGAAAATCTAGTGCACAAAACAGTTGAGTTAAGTATTGTCTTGAAACAATTTTCACTGACTAAACAATCAGCCAGTTATCTATGATTACCAGCATATTTATTGAGACAAGTGTGTGATATTACTACTCTCATTAATGAGATGTTAAATTAGACATCACACACACACATACAATACACAAAGGGAGGCAGCACTACTTAATATAATCAGTGAATGACTGTTGGATAGGAACATTTCCGCTGGCATTTTTCAAAGTAGCCTAAAAGAGTTAGGCACTCAACTACCATTGAAAGTCAAACTACTTTTGGTCCCTTTGAAAACTCCCAGCCTTAGACCATGTACCAAAATATTGGTTCAGGCATTTTGCAAAACTAGCACTAGCAGACAACTAAAATACCTATCTTAGAGCTTCATCTTAAATACTGCAAAGCATTTGCCTCCTCTGTGGAGATCAATGAGAGCTCAGAACCTCTCAGGATCTCTGCTAAATTTTCATAAATGTGTCAACTACTTTATAGCTACATTTGTTGTTCTTGGAAACATATTATCAAATATAATACACATGTACAGAGCTGCAAACGTCTATGTAAGCACTTATATTGTCTCAGTTTCTATGGTATTGGGTAAATGGTTCATTTGCGCCCACATTGAAAAGGGTATTTGCTTTAGAAAGGACTGAATTCCTTGAAGTTTTGGTGGATTTGGGTTTTGTACTGAATAAGCTCCTCTGATAAACAGAACATAATATTTAAGTGATTTTGAATCACGTTATCTAGTACTGCATACACAAATCTCATTGCCTGGCAAATGAGAAAAGAAAAGACTTGTTTTGCAATTTACACAAAATGGAAAGTTATACTGGATGTAATTTTAGGGCAGGATGTTTGGATGCCTGATTTCTTACAACACATTCCCAGCCCCATTTACAATAGAAAGTGTAAAGTTTACATAATATATGGGAACTGCCTATTCTTCCTCCGTGCCCAAACACACATGGCTACTCTAAGGTAATGTTTGAAAGTTTCCAACTCAAAAAATATTATGCAATCATATACATGGATTTCCCCTTCCCCCGAACAATAATGCTCCTATTAAGGGAGGAAGCAAATGGTCACACCAGTGATAGGATTTTCATTGTAAAAAGATATTTAATGTTCTCTAATTGGTTTTATTTAACACTGTATCTTGTTATTGATTATTAGAGTTGCTACACACAACAAGACATGATAAGCAGCTTCTCTTCCCAAAATAGCTTGTTGAAGATAGTGATGAAATTCCCTAATGCACTGTCTAGAGAGATTAAGCAGCAGAAACATTCAGCGGCTAAAATAATTATCAATCAATTGAGAACAGCTCAAATGAAACTGCACTTGTCTCTGGCCAGATATCCAACATGCAAGTCACCCCTAAAATTCAGGATGGATGTTCGGAACTTTAATCAATCACCTGAAAAAAATTGGCCAGAGTTGATACAATTAAAATATTTCTTCTCATACCACAAAGACAGTTTTTGTGTTCTGCATTCCCTCTCTTTCACCCTTCCTCTAATCTGCGCTGAGTAGCAACCTTCAGGTGGCATGTACATCACTGCACAGGAATCAGCAAGTCTACCCATAAAGAGCCTAATCCTGCAATGCTCACTTTTGCAAGAGGTCCTAATTCAAGTGAGTAGATGAAGTAAGTGAAGATTGTGCCAAACTCCTCCCATTCAGTTCTACATGCCTCACTTTTTATTTATTTATTTATTTAAAGTGTCACCACTGTATCCCTGTTAGGAAGAACACCCGATTTGGAAGGATCTGCAGGAGCCTCATTCTTATTACAGTATGATTCTGCATTGGCAGCAGCAGTTCTTTGGATCTGCCTGGATTTTGGGTCATTAAGACATTTTTTGATTCTTTCTTGAGAATATTAAAATATGCTTTTGTTAAAGAAAAAATCTTTTAGGGCCTGATCTAACCAAAATCAATGAAAAGACTCTCACTGACTTCTGCAGGAGTTGGATTGAACGCTCTGATCTTGCACTTCGCAATCAATGGAAGTTTTGGCATGGACTTCAATGGGCAGATCGAACCTTTAATGAACATAGCCTGGAGCCAAATCCACATATGAAATGTCCCTTCAAAGATAATTTGAATTGCACAAGGTTATGCTACAGAATCATGCTACGCTATTGGCCTTCTCTCAAGAACTTTTGCCAACGTGGAACATCTGTGAAGAGTAATTTTGGAGGTCCAAATATTCAGGTCCTCATGAGTGCCATGGATACAAACATTTTATCACAGACAGCACTGTGGGTCTATAATGATTATGTAGTTGATGGATTATCGCAGGTAGTGAAAAGTTAGCTTCAGTTTCTTCCTTCTCCCCCAGGGTGTGATAAGAAAAATATGATCCACCTGTCCTAAATCATACCACATAAAGAAAACACAGCCCAATAATCTAACCTCATTGAATTCAGTGATTGGCACTACTTTAAGATCTATCCCCTTACTCAGAAACTTTCCGTTCTGTAACTGATGGCTAGAAACTACTGCTGAATGAATATTTCAGATATAGTTTGTGGTGAATATAGCCTTTTACTGCTGGTGGATGCTCTGAGCAGACTGTTACTTCCTCATATGTAATCATTATGTAAAATTATTCTGTGAAGGTTTGTTTTGTTTTTGTTTTTTTTAAACTCTAAAAATGTTGGCAAACAATTCTCTGTGTATATTAAACATTCACTGAGTTTATGAGCTGTACTTGTTTAAGTAAATCATATAGTATCATTTCTGTTCCATTCTTGTATGAAAGTGCAAGCATTACCAGCATGAAAGTTCACATGAGAATTAAAAAGTCTGTTTACAAATATTTACACGTGCAACTACAAAATTCACTATCACCTTTCACAAAATGATCACTCTACATCTGACCTATCAATCCTCATCCTCAAAGGAAACTTGCATTACACCATCAAAAGACAAGCCAGGGAGCTTAACTTCATAACTTTGCTAGACTTTTGTAATGGTGCTTAATAAAGACACTGGATTTATGGGATATTAAAACAATCTATAACCCACTAACCCTTCCCCCCCTTCTTGTCCTATGACTGCAGGGGCCATTTCACCTTGAATACATGTTAACTACTTATGCTAAACAATCAGATCCATAGCTTGTCTCTTTTTCCACAGAACTTGGTCCAATTAAAAAAAAAAGATATTACCTCACCCACCTTCTCTCTCTCATATTCTGAAACAAACATGGCTACAGCAACACTGCAGATAGAAGGGGTTTATGACACTGTGGGCCAGGGTTTTACTACAGACTATCTCTACTATTTATTTATTTATTTATTTTTGCTTTGAAGCACAAATTCCACGTACAAAAACACTCAGCACATATGATAGAATAATTATTTGGAGCTGATCAGAAAATGGATTTCTTGTGTTTGGGAAAAAAACAATTTTACTTTGTCTGCCATCCCAAATCCCACAGAATAAAAATCCTAACAAAAAATAAAATAAATAAAAAGTTTGTTTTGGTTGGCCCAAAGTTTTGTTTTGATTTTGATCTCGTTTTATTAAACAATGTTTTAAATGTAAAGTAAGTTTCAAAAGTCATTTTGAGCTGTTTAAACATTTTCTCAAGAAAGAATTTAAACATTTTCTTTTGAAAAGGTCAAACAGGACATCACAACATTTAAAAAAAAAATTCCGAACAAAAAAAATAAATAATTGGAACCAACATGGTCCTCACAAGCAGATATAGTTTTGACAAATCAATTTTCAATGAAATACATCCATGTTGTGTCTCTAATATTCTAGGACCAACATGGCTATCACAACACTGCAAACAAAGTAGTACTATATTTTTAAATTGAAAAATTTCCAAAAAGTTCTATAAACCAACCTGGCTATTAGTATAATGATGGGTGAAAGCCTGGGTGGAAAGAGTAAGGGCTAAATTTTGCACCACTGAAATTAGTGAAGTGATTCCAGATTTACATGGGTGTTAAACAAGAGCAGAATTTGTCCATAAAAACATTAACATTATGGGTCAAATAATTCTTTACATGATTTCACTATACTGAAAATATTTATAGCAGACAACAAAAGTTTTCAATCTGTGGTTTTGATGAAACTACCCTTCCAATGCAACAAGTGAAAAGATAAAAAGCTAAATGAACACTTTCCAGCTTGGATTCCCCACCCCTACTCTCAACATACTGTAAAAACACTGAAGAGGAAAATTGTGATTATTTCTTGGCACAAATCTGTGTCAAAATATGCTATTATAGATCATTTTATTATACTATCATGTTACAAGAGACTACTAGTAATTTTTAGTTTGCGCACAGTCAGGTTCTAAATTAACCTCACTTCTAGTTAAAGTGATTCAGATCTCAAATATATTGTACACATTCTAATTTTAAAAAAACCCTCTATTTTTCCAGTTCCAAATGTTTGCTTCCTATTCAATTTTCTAGTATTTTAAATAATACCAGAAAATTGAGTAGGGGGGCAACTTTTGAAATTGGAAAAATAGAGAGGGTTTTTGTTTTGTTTTTTAAATTAGAATGTACAATGTATATATGGCTAAGAGAAAAAGACTTTTGCACTGTAGATGATAAAAGCTAATATAGATAATAATATATAGATTTTCACAGCACTTCATGAACAAAAACTAATGCTACATACTTATGACCATTCAGAAAAGGATGAAGGATAATACCACTTTTGTAGAAAAGATGACATAGTAGCTCCATACCCGTGCATCATGTTTAGTGTTTGAATAGAAAACCTAGAATTTAGTTCTGCCGCCAATGTTCTCTATGACTTCACGCAAGTTATTTGCTCTTTCTCTGATAATCCAGCTGTACAGCGGGTTATAATATTTACTTTTCTCCTTTCTTACCCCCACTCCCCTCCTGTATTCTGTAGTGAAGCTTAGTTGTTTAATGTTGGCAAAGTGATACAAAACTTTTGGACTAAAAGCAAAAGTGCAATGTAATTTAAATAAAGAAAATTGGCAAGTATTTCCTCAACGTAGGAGATGCCAGTTCTGTTACATAAAGAGAAAGTCACCTATTCAGAATAAACACTATTTGTGTTTATATGTACTGTATGGATCTTTAAATGAAAGCAAACATCCTACTGCCAGTTGCCTGCCAGTCACTCGATGTAGGTATGCCCATTTACAAACAAGAAATGGAAACAGTAGGTTGTCAGTTCCAGTTAAAATATCAAACAGGCTATACTTTCTTATCTGGTGACTGGCAGGTGGCATCCAATTATTTCTAGATGAGGTGATGCCATTTTTTTAATGGAGTTTAGTTCTCAGCATCAATACAAGGTAGGAGCCAGACAGTTTAAAGCACTTTTTGAGTCCAGGTATAACCTGGCATATCCTTACTACATGCCCAATTATAAAATTTGTTGGAAGACTACCACTAGCAACACATTTCCAAAAGCAGGTATAATGCTATTTGGAACACCCTGGTGGAAATGACGAATTCATGGGCTCCTCTTTAGAATCTGATTTTGACCTAATCATAATATAGAATGTATTATTTTACTATAGATTATTAATAATTATAGATGAACCAAACAACAACATCCAGGTACAAGTTTGGGGTGGTTAGATGCACTGTTCTTGAATGAAGCATAAAAAAATATATGGGTCATTTGCAAAATTCAGATATAGATTCTGCTTCAGGTGGAACCAGAGTTTTGATATAGGCCATCTCCATTATTAATTCTTGATCTGCCATTACCTGATGTAATATTTCAGGTGTCACATTCACAGGAGAGGTGGAAAGAGAATCAACTAATTATAATGAATTAATATTAGTAATAACTACAGCTGATTGAAATTTTCCAAGATTCAATATTCTGATTAAAACTTTCTCAAAATTTTAACTAAGACAAAAAACAAATTGTTTTCAGACACTTCTAGTAATAATCCCCTGTAGCATTGTACTGATGTATCTTGCTGGCTATCATAATACACTGCTCTTATGTAAAGCATTAAGGAGTCAATGATTCACTGTACCAGATCATGTATATCGAAGTCTTTTTATTCTTTATTAAGGGTGTGATTCACAAAGATACTTAGATGCCTAAGTCCCATTTTTAAGCACCTAAAATCATTTGGCAGGGTATGCTTTTGCAGTAAAATTTCCTAAGCGACAATGTTTCTGCCTGTGGGCATGTGAACTGATTCCTCCCTTTAGGCACCCAGATAGCTACCTCCTGCCTAAGCCCCTGGTTTGTGAATCACTCTGGGTGGCCCAAATCACCTATAGGGTCCAATCTGGTAGACAGCCTTTGAGTGTACCTTCCAGGTCAGGCCCCTCACATAAGTTCACACAAAACAGCTAGAGGAAGAGGCAGAGGATAACCTTCTCATAACCTTTATCCTAGTGGTTAGGGTACTCACCAAGAATATGGGAGACCTCCAGTTCAAGCCAACACTCCTCCTGAGGTGGGGGAGAAAGGATTTGAACAGATATCAGCCAACTCGCAGGTAAGTGCCCTAAACACTAGGCTATAGACTCATTCCAATACTCTCTGTGGCCCAATTAACATTTAATTAAACAGAAAAAACTTAAATAGGAGAGACTGAGGCTGCCCCACATCAGAATTGCATACAAATACCACCTTTTCCAGTACTGTCTGTATGTGACCTGATCAATGCCTCAGCTGTACAATTATTTCTGTTTTTTATGTATAGTGCCACACGATATGTGCTAGCTTACAGTACTGTCTGAACTTCAAAAATATGCAACATATTGATAATCTACTTGCAGTGTAGTCTGGTGGTTAGAGAAGATATTTACAACCCAGGAGTTTTACTTCTATTCCCAGCTCTTCCACTGAAACACAGTAAGGCTATGTTTATACTGATGGCGGCAAATTCGCCGCCGCCAGATCGATCTTTCTGGATCGATTGAGCAGTCAGTGAGACTCACTCAGTCGATCAGGAAGTCGACTGAGTAAGTCCACCCCCTCAAGAAGTGTAGCGCTGCATCAACGGAAATAGTAGGCGCAGTGCAGTGTAAACAGCACACAGAAGGGAAGCAGAGCAGTCAACGTGAGTTACGCAAACTACTCCCATTGACTGCCACCAAATCGCACGGTAAATGTAAACCAGCCCTACGACTCTGGACAGATGATGTTTTCTTGTGGATCGATTACTCATCTGAAGAATAGCAATAATTTCCAGTGGAATAAATATGCATCTTGCAATGTACGCACAAATATCAGCACAGATAAACTACTTCAGGCCTTTTAAAACGTGCAACACATTTCTCACAGTGGTATCTGGGAGCCCTTGAACTTGCTTAAGGTTTCTCTATTCACATTTACCAGTAAAAGAATAGTGGCCAGGTTCAAGCTTAGATATATTTTTAAGGAATCCAGTTACAAAGTACCAAAAGAACCCCGATAGCTTCACTCTTGGGATATTGGTAGTTTCAGCTCATCCTGGACAAGTGTAGATCAGGGATGGAGAGTAATTTATTGAGGTAATTTGCAGAAAGTGACCATAATCTTAATTTCATCCAGGTAACACTTAGCAAGAGTAAAGCTAGAATGCTTCATCGGGATGTTGCCCTGTAAAACAGGGGCTTGCATGAACTCTGCTGTTGCTACTTCTGCTTTTACATCTGCTGCAGTCTCAGCAACCTCAGTCTCTAGTGATAGCTGAATATGCTCAAAATTGTTCAAGGGGAATAAGACTCCTTTCCCAAGCCTGTGGAGGGGGGGGGAGGAAGATAAATTTCCTGCCTCGAGAAGCAGAACTGCTGGTCCATAAAGTCATTTAATATTCTGTTCTTCATTATGGGTACGTGCACTGAAGGATAAGAAAGCATAGAGGGAAGAATGTGAATCTGTATCCTGAATGCAAATTATTGTTTAAAATATTAGAAAAGTCACAAGATAAAATTTCTGAAGATTGGTGAATGACAGTCATAGCAGTGGAGGATGGGTTTGAACATGTGCTAACAACATAGAATCATAGAACCATAGGGTTAGAAGGGACCACAAGGGTCATCTAGTCTAGCCCACTGCCAAGATGCAGGATTTGATCATCATACGGGGGAATTCGTAATTTTACATGTAACGTTGCTACATACATTTTCCCATGTTATTATTGACCACTGAGTTATTTGTTTACAAAAGCATATTTTTACCAGGATTATTGCAATAGTGCAGCGGTGGGCAAGCTTACTGGCCCCACCACCCTGCCACAGGGCAGAAGTTCTGAGCTCTCCACCCCCATCTGATAGGTGCAGAATGGGCAGAGGGGCATAGAGGATTATGCGAGGCACACTTTGACTATAAAAGAATCACAGGAGCCACAGTTTGGCCACCCCTACAATAGTGTGTAGCATATGAATTCAGGGGTGTGTTTGGTCACACTTCCCAACCTTCCTAAGTGTTTTTTCTCATCACATCATAGGAACATGCTTTTTCATTTGTTCCTTGCTAAGAGCAGGCAGATGATCAGTGTACACAGAACCAAACCAGGATAGGTGCACACACATCCACTAAGAATCAACATGTGTATTTCTAAATGGATATCCCTCCAACATTCAGCCTCACTCTATTCTTGGTTGCTGCAGATAAAAATCCACGTCACAAAATAAAGATGGAAAGGAGTCAGTCTCTTTATCATTCTAGGTCTTTTCTCTCTGCGCATGCATTTTCAGGTTATAAAATTATATAACCTGAAAAATAGAAACTGAAAGCATTTGGAGCATACTGAACCCCAGTTACGGCAGACATGTGCAATACAATCGGCCTTTCGGATAGTTGGCACTGCACTAGGCACAATAACAGAAAATTTCCATAAGTAACGTTGTCCAAATTTTATGGTAAAATAATACAAATGTATGATCTCTGCATTACTGTGGTTCCTTCTCAGCATTTCAGAGTTGTCATTTAAAAGGCCCAGATTTTTCAACATACATAAGAAATCCTTGCTGCAGTAACTTCTCATAGACAGTACAACATAAAGTCTTCAATAAGCCCAATAATCCAGCAAGAAATTGATTTTATTAATTGTGATTTGATTGGCAGTGGTTTGTGTGTGTTTGGTTTTTGTAAGAGAGTTCTAAAGGCTTACATAGCATTAGAAATATTGGCCCAGAAGTTTAATTATTGGGTTGAATTTGACTCATTAGGTCCAGAGAATAAAAAGTGGGGGAAAAACAATATATAAATATTATACCTAATACTACACCATAGAAAGATGTTGTTTTCAGACTGTCTAGAATTAAGTCATTTTCACAGTATTCCTTGAAGTATGAAAAGCTAGTGGTGATTATTTGTAAATATAGGTCTTCCTTCATTGCCTTACCCCTTATGGGGCCTTGAGCTTATTAGTTTTCTAGTATTGAAATTCTGATAACATGCTGAATTTCAACATAATATTTTTTCCTTGTTTTCCAACCAGCTGTAGTATAAGCAATCATTTACATCTGGAGAAAGCAAGAATAATATTGTTTTATACACTATGCACAAATGCAAGGCAGAGGACAAGAAGGCCTGTAATATTTAATTGAACTGTTGTCAAAAAAAAAAAAAAAGTTTGGTAACTGAGATCTCCTCCCCCACATCTGTTTGGCTTGATTTAGTCAATTAATAAGATTTAATAAATTCTTCCAACCCATAATAATTGGAAAAACCCCACACTAAGTGCATCATATTTTAGTCCTGATAACTATATTAAACAGCCATGATTTTAAAATTTGGCTGAATTCAAGCATCTGAATTTGTAAGCATACAGCTGGTATATTACATTTCTGGCACCATTTACTACTTACATATTCACACAACGGAAATGTGTTGATCAGAGAGACTGTCAAATTAGCTGAAGCTACCAGACCTAGCATCTACTAATTGTCGCAGGTCTAATTTCCTTCACAGAACTGTTCAGTGCCTGCCTTCAGTGGAATTACTCCCAATTTACAGCCATATAAGAGAGGAAAAATCAGGTCTAATGAATGGCTAAATTCTGTACAGGCTTACATCCTCTACAGTACCAGGCATTTTGCACCGGGTGCAAACTGGAGTAGAATTTCATCCCAAGTATAGAGGGGAATTTTTTAAAATTCTATGAAGATATTCAGGCATTTGAGAATGCCTATCTATGGGTTAGCATCCACCCCCACTCCCTAAATCCTTGGGGGGAGTAAGTATGATTTATGTCAGTAATGGTGTTATGGACTAAATTCTGCTCTTAATTATTCTGATAACTCCACTGATCTTTCTAGAGTTGCTATAGATTTTCATCAATGTAAATGAGAACAGAATTTACACTCCTGTCCTTAGTATGGGAAGGGACCAGGTAGTTTGTGCAGAACAGAAAGAAAAATGATTTTACCTTATCCTACTGAAAAATGCCCAGAGACTGGATCAGTGATTAATTTAGACAAGTAATTAACTTTAATACCAAAGAAAGCAATTTTCTTGCCCATGAAGTTACAAGAATGGATGTTGATTCTTTCTATTTCACTGACAAGATTGTGATGTTTGGTACTGCTAAGTGCTTTACTTAGATTTGATTGATCTCTGCCTCTTTTTTCCCCACCACTTTCAATTATACCCTAATGTTATGGAAACATGTTTATGTCCATTGGATCAGTACTGCTTTTTGAGTATTCTGTGTTCTTTTGGATGGGCACCGATTGTCCATCTCATTTCTCATACCTATAATAAATCAAAGGCTATACCACATCTCGCCATTGTTCTACATAAACCATGCAAACTGTGAAACTATGAATAAGAAGTTCCAGCAAAAAAGCTCCTCAAACTATCTGTTGTTCCTTCCCTAAATATTCTAACATGGTTAACATCCTTTTAATCTTATTTTTACTGTTTGATGTTTTAAAAATCTGTCTGTGTGCTGATAGGAAATCCTTTGCATTTAGTTAATTAAGACAGTCTCAGAGGCGAGAAATCTAATGAATAACTCAGAATAATTGTTCATTAATCCAACAAGGTCTGCTATACGTGCCCTGGTATTCCTAGTTCTCACCCACTTGGGACCAGCCTGGTGAGAAAAGATTGTAAATCAGAGAGTTGCTGGAAGGCAACATACAAGCCTTAGATATAGTTATTATTTAATTATGTGGGATGGGTTGCAGTAGAATACGTCTATAATATGTCAAGACTTATTGCCAATAAACTAGCATAGCAGTGAACAACTTTCAACTAACTTATAACAAGAAAGGTGGGCTC
Source organism: Emydura macquarii macquarii (assembly GCF_026122565.2). Classification (NCBI taxonomy): domain Eukaryota; kingdom Metazoa; phylum Chordata; order Testudines; family Chelidae; genus Emydura; species Emydura macquarii. The sequence goes on from NW_027133377.1 coordinate 7,642,660, forward strand.
AGAAAACTGCACATTTGTATGGCTTTAGGTTGTCTAATGAAATACTGAAAAGTGACAAAGTACAAGTACAGGTTTTATATGTCTCAGGATTATATACTATTTTACATGACAAACCAAGTAATGAGTCACCCATGGACAGACTATAACTAGTAAAATCAATAGGCCTGATTCCCTAGCAGCTGGTGGAATTGCCATGGCACAACAATACCCTTGATCATTCTCTTTTCCCTAGTCAGGTCCTCTGTGCCAGTAGCTGGTGGCATTGGGTGGAATACAGTCACCAATGCAACTCCTAAGATTCCCCTAAAGGCTGCTACTTTCAGAATCCTCTGAAGTGGCACAAAGAGCTGGCACACTAGAAGGTCTGACTCAATATACTTAGAATTCTGTTAGCTTGCTTATGACTAAATTGTTATAATAGAAAATGTAATTAGCTTCCATTAATGGAGGCAAATCATTCTCTCTCCATTACTGGGCATAGTTTGCTAAACAGAACTGTCAAGATACTTTGGACAATTCTGACAAAGTTTTTATAATCACCTCTGTACTTCTTCATAAGCTATCTACTCCCAACCTGTTATGCAGATAATTATGGCACACCGTGGCTAAAGAGCCATCTACTAGGAGCATTGAAAAATACTTTTTCATTAATCAGAATATGCTCCTCTTCAACAAAGTCCAAAACATGTTGTCATGGAATTGGAGTGCCAAACTCATGCATTACACAGTAGTGCTTTGCCAATCAATCAGCATTTCAGGTTCTCTCTCTCTCTCTCTCTCTCTCTTTTTTTTTTTTTTTTGGGGGGGGGGGGGGAGGGGAAGAGGGGTGGCATGATTGAACAAAGCATGTAGCCAACATGACAGGCCTCTGTCACTGGAGCACACTATTCCAAGCTTTTTTATTCCTTCTAAAATTAACACTTATTGCAGCCCTGCCCTTCTGTCTAGTGTCATTAAAATGCAAATTTTGAGATAATTGGGCTGCTTTGAAGCCATTTACTGAACATGTAGAAAAAGGAATACCCAGGAATTCAAATGTGGGATTAACCCATTTTAAAAATAATGATTTGCATAATATTTTGCACTTCAATAGTGCTTTTCATTCACAGTTCTTGATACTCTTGATCTACAGATATGCTGAGCACCTGAATCACCACGTACTGCTGGTGCTTAGTATCTTGATGGATCAGACCCTAAATAATTAAACCTCACAAGACTTCAGTGTTGTGGATTAAAAATATACAGGGAACAGTTTATCCACCAATGAAATGCAACCACCTCTGAAAGAATGCACTAGCTGTTAAACAGCAGATAGCAATACTACATGACAGTTTAAGGCAGCAAACGAAGGAGAATATTCTCTCCAATTGAAAGTGCAGAGGGAATTTAAGTAGGCCAAAAATTTTCCTGAGCTAAAATTAGGCACTGGGAACCATACTTTTATCCTTATGAAAACAGATGGAGGAAACTTTGTTGAACACAAGAGCTCAGAAACTTGTTTTACACATCTCCTCTATAAAAGTTGGATGTGTTTATTTACTCTCACTTTATAGATCCTTGTGTGCTTAATGAATTTAGCATAAATTGGCATGAAATGGTTAATAAGTTACCACAATATCTTGAGGAATGTTGATTTGGAAACAACCTTATTAATATTTCATGAAAGATATATAAAATAAAAATATAGAAACTATCTAACTAACGTTTCCTGTTCAGTATCATTTATTTCTTCTTCATCAGTTTCTGTTTGCAGGGAAACAATTTTCCATAAACTGATTTTGCAGACTTCAACTATTTATATAGTTAAGATTCTTCTTAAAATACAATTTAACAAATCAGGTAACAAATCTGCAGGGAGCCATTTTTGTTGCTAATGGAAATATTCTTTGCATAAAGGACATGACTATGTGTCTTGGAGGTTTCTAGCAATTACTGATACAAACACTGGTTTTGTGAAAGTGGAGTTTGCACTTCCATTCACACACTGTAAGCATAGCCATAATTATTATTAATTGCAGGTCTGAATCAACTGATGAAGTTGCATAGAGAAATGTTTTCAACAAAATTACTTACCCAGAAAAGGATTTTGTTTCATTTAACTTGCAGGTTTCAACTACCTTGTTAACACAATGTTCTCCACATTCATTTATTGTTGTATATACAGTGGTGGAGTGTAATGTGTGTTGAGTGTGATATACAGCATCAGTGCATAATAAAAAAATTCATTGCCTACCCTGAGATAAATACATGCAGCCTTAATTGAAATTACTGCCAATTGCACCTATGTAACTAAGAGCATTATTTGGCCTCTTAATTAATAGCTGAGAACTCCACGTTAATTATTGTGGGAAAAACCCAAGGAGGGGATTGAACAGTCAGCAAATAATTCTTACATCAGTGGAGCAAGGTTACCTTCCTCACTTTTCAACAATCACTGTAGTCCACAGAACCTGTGAATCTACTTTTGCCTCCACATTGGCTTATGGTCTTTTCTTTCCAAGCTGTTTGGCTCATATGGAGCTGTGATGCCAAAGGCTGCCTGAGTACCACTGACTCCTTCAATTGTTTTTCCTTATCATTAAGGGGGAACCAACCCCATTTTATTCTTACTTAGACAATGTTAATTTGTATTTGTTTGCTCTGCATGTCAGGATGGGAAGACGTCCTGCCCCTAAGTTAGTTTTCACTGTTCTAAGAAATGTTATGAGCAGGGAGGGGAAAAATCATTCTAGCCAGATAGCCCCGCTCCTTTTTGTTTAATTTTTATCCTTCCCTGTATTTTTACTTTCTCTCTCCCACTTCTCTAGAAAAGGAATGAGGGTCTTCAATTAATTTATACTTTGAGTGTGATTCTTTTCTTACTTAGTAAATCAGGACCAATTCTTGTGAAGTCAGTTGTGTTATACAGTAATCAAACTGGAGAATCAGACCCTTTACATTATCCCCAAAATATATTCACTATATTCTTAGCACTTTAATTCCCTGATTATACTCCTAGTGATCAATCTGGTAGTCCTTACTCAGGTACAACTGTAACTGAGTTTAATTGGTGTTTCCATGACTATTCCAGAATTAGGCCTCTAGTTTCCTTTAAAGTTGTGTTCCTAAATTCTGAGCCCTCCCAATTAAAATAAAAACAACTCTAGAAAATGGAATAATTTTCTTCATTATCACTGTTAGGTCACCTCCAACTCCCTTTTCCATTAAGAATAAAAGGTGGCTCCTTTAAATTTGTAGCATAATACATATTCTTCAGTTTCTTTAGCATCTTTGTTGGACCCTCTCGAGATAATAATATCCTTCCTGTGGCACGTCAAGCATTATTGCACAGAAAATTGCAAGATAATACTTTACCTTCCTAGTCAAACTGTCAATAAATATCCCCACCATCACCCAGCGTGGAATTCCATCACTATAAATCAGGTCATACCAATTCGCAGCTCATTATCAGAGGAAAGGATCACATGGGAAGCTGCTTCTGATGTAAAGTTGTAAGTGATACTCTGCATGACAGCTTCTTAGAACAAACAGAAGCCCAGAGTACTTCTGGTAACACTAGCAGACGGCAGAGCTTGGAAACATTTTCAGACCACTAAATGAATGAAATATAAGTTGAAGACACCATTTCCTAAGACTCCATTGCTGGGAAATAAGATGGCAAAAATGACCTCATATGAATATTTTCTCTCACCAGGTAGATGTATTATAAATAAATGGGGGGAAAGAAGAGTTTACACAACTGTTCTGGGAGAATTCAAACCTCAGAGCTTACTGTTTTTCTGTTATTGTTGGTTTTTCATATCTGTGCCATGGTAATTTCACAATCAGACTAAGTGGCAAGCAAATTCATTTTCACAATTTGTAGAAAAATACTTATTTATACCACTTTTGTTTGACAGAGAAAGCCAGATAGTCTCAACCACAGTTGCCTTTGATAAACAATGAATAAAAACAAAACATTGAAGTCAAACAAATGAATAGTTTGCACTGGGGGCATGGCATAAATGCATAGCATTCAGACAATCTGAAGTCTCTCACAAACAGTGCATAACAGTCTGGGGTTTTTTTAGGAAACATGCATGTGTGCGCACACACCCCTCTTCTATCCCCTCCCGTCTCCCTTACAAAAAAATATGGGTGCTCCAAGAAAGAGGCTCAGAAGAGGAGGGAAGTAGGTGGAGGGGACAGGAAATAACCACTAGTTCAGTTCTTGTATCATAGCTGGAATAAAAACAATTATCTCTAAATACTACATGGAAGACTAGCACCACTTAGGGAGATTAGTAAATGTTTTCTGTTTGGTATAGTAAACCTACCAAGAGTAAGGCTAACGTGGCCTTAAATAACTTCACAGCAGCAGTGGGCATAGAATTAAAATCCCCTTGTTCCAAAGGCTCAAGCCCTTACCATTTGAAGTAAAGAAGACTCACCCTTATCTATCAGTACAGGGCATATGATACACAGCAGACCAGTTCCAATTATATTCAGTAGAGAGCAATGGTATGCATACATGCTCGTTTTATTACGTTATTTTACCAGACTAAACATGGTCATGCATTTTCATGAATTAGATTAATGCTATTAGTGTCATTCTAAAATGAGAATGGAAACTGTTCATGCCTCATGGTCCCAATGAGAAGAAGATGCATATCTGGAATTTAAATTGTTTTAATGCTGATGCACATTACAATGAAAGTCATCACAAAAATGTATGTTACACAGGGCTGTCTAGGCACACAGTTTGAACAAACTACAGATACAGTGAGTATAAATCTAATTTTCTCTATTTTCAAAAACTTCAGAGTGGGCTCCATTTAGCTTGTAAGCTGTCCTCCTCCTTCACTGTCTAACACGTGGCAGGAGGGCTTTTATAAGCATAAGCTTGATTCTGGTGCTGGAAACCTATTCAGGCATCCACCAGTGAAAGATACATTTCTTGGCCAGTATAATTAAAAACAATACATTGTTTTTGTAGATTCGACCAGCTGTGTATGTGCATTACACATATCAAAGCCCTGCAGGCAAAGTTTTAGAACCCCTGAAAGATACATTTACAAGTTACTGGTAAAGTTCACTTATTACCCCACAGAGTATGATGAGTGTGATTTATTATGATGTCAGTGTGATGCTGGCAGGGCAGGTGCCAACTTATGCCAAGGCCCAGGGCCTCACTGAACACTGACCAATGCAAAACTGGAAATCAGTCTGGCTTACACATGCATTAATATAGTTAAATTAGATATGAGTGTTATGAGAATGTGTTTAGAATTTATGGGAATGCTTGAAGGATGCTGCATATATTAATTCTACTTATAGTATCTGTATCCCATAGGATAAACGTATATTGTTTGCTTTGTAAACCTCTAACTGTGTAACTCAAACAGGAGAAGCAGCACTAATTAAGGTAAAGGGTTTGTCCTGCACACAAGATGGTCCATTGAAGGCAAATGAGTCATTGTGAAGCGTCCAAGGATAGAGACCTTGTTGATTGCATTCCTCACTCCCTCCAGGAAAGGGATGAGTTCATGTGCATGCCTCCCACCAGGTTGGGTTCTGGGGTGAAGTGGATAAAAATCCCTGACAAGGAGGAACTGGGATCTTTATGCTATCTGATCTCCTAGGGGCAAAGATTCCTAAATGAAAAGCAAGAGATCCCCATGCTGCTGGGCATGGGTCAGCCCTAAAGGACATATAGAGCTGCTAATTACAGAAACTAATATGACCTTAGTCATTTGTGTTTCTAACTCATTTGTGTTTCTTGTTTCAACTTGTAAATAAATCATGTTTCTTTTCTTAGTTAATAAATCTTTAGTTAGTTTATTACAGGATTGACTATAAGTGTTGGTTTTGGTTTGAGATCAGAGTACAAATGACCTGGGATAACAGACTGGTCCTTTGGGACTGGCAGTAACCTGAATATTGTTGTGATTTTTGGTGTAAAGCAACCATTTATCACATAGTCAACATTGTCTAGATGGTAAGATAGACTGGAGAGTCTAAGGAGACCGTCTTACATGGCAAGATTGTTATAGCACTTTATAAGGTCACGCTTGCTACTGGGTTCGTGAAATCTAATTATATAATACAACCAGTTTGGGGTGTCTGCCCTGAGGTTGGCACTCACGGTTGTGAGCCATTCCAGACAAAATAACGGTAGGACCAGGTAGAATGAGAAAAAAGGAGAATAGCTTGTAAGAAATACAAAAGTTCTACAGATATTACGAATTCTAATTCAAATTACAGAACAGAACGCTTTGGATTTTGTTTTGAGTTGAAGTTCCCTGCCTGAACCACCAAAATTCAGAAGAGTGTGGATAAAAGTCTGACTTTAGATCATCTCTAAATGTAATAGTGTAAGTGTGGAAAAAGAAAATCTGTCTAGACAATGAAGTTGTCTCTGCTTCAGATTATTATCAAACAGTTCCCAGAGCCACCAAGCTTGATTCTCCAATGTCTCGCAACTGTGTAAGACTTCACATACCTGTGCAAAATGAGTCTAAATGGTAGCACATTACATCCACTTTGCACAAATGCTAACAGATTACACAAACTGCCAGGCCCCAGAACCATATAATCAGTTAGAATTATAGAAGATTTGGGTTGGAAGGGACCTCAGGAGGTCATTTAGTCCAACCCCCTGCTTATGGGATTAGTTATGGGGACCTCACCTATTCAACCCACAATTCCTATTACCCATCATTGCCAAGTTGTGTGTGATTCTGCATTTGAGTCATCCCAAATGGTGGTAAGGGAGGGAGACTCAAATCACCCCAGAACATAGGGAGCAAGTTGGGAAAAGACAAAAACCTTCCCTTCCTCCTATAAGCATTGGGTGGAAGCAGCAGAATGCTGGTATCGCCATAGTGGTGCTGAGCAGAGCTCTGTTGTAGCTCAAACTCTTTCCCTAGATGTGTTCCTGTCTGGAATCTAGATAGTCTTCAGAGTTGAGGTGTCCAGGAATTAGAAAAGGTACAAAAAAGGGCAACACAAATGATGAGGGGTATGGAACAGCTTCCATATGAATTAAATTGGGACTTTTCGGCTTGGAAAAGAGATGACTAAGGGGACATATAACAGAGGTCTATAAAATCATGAGTGGTGTGGAGAAAGGAAATGTTATTTACTCCCTTTCATAGCATAAGAACTAGGGGTCACCAAATGAAATTACTTGGCAGCAGGTTTAAAATGAACAAAAGAAAGTATTTCTTCACACAACGCACAGTCAACACTTTGCCAGAGGATGTTGTGAAGGCCAAGACTATAACAGGGTTCAAAAAAGAACTAGTTAAGTTCATAGAAGAAAGATCCATCAATGGCTATTAGCCAGGATGGGCAGGAATGTAAAACCATGCTCTGAAGTGTCCCTAGCTTCTGTTTGACAGAAACTGGGAATAGGTGACAAGGGATGGATTGCTTGATGATTACCTGTCCTGTTCATTCCCTCTGAAGCACCTGGCATTGGCCACAGTTGGAAGACAGGATACTGGGCTAGATGGACCATTGATCTGACCCAGTATGGCTGTTCTCATGTTCTTGAGGTGCACTCATTTCTAAAGCACCTTTTTTAGCAGCATTTTTATTTTATTCACTACTACTCTTTATCTTGGGAAGTTTATGACTGGTTCAGGCACCTCACCTCCATTCTCCTTTGTGAACACTGAAATAGAATTCATTTAATTTCTTAGCATTGTCTACTTCTTGTCAATAAATTACCACTACCATCACTAAGAGACCTTGCTACATCCTTCCATGACCTTTTGTTGCTTAAAAATTTCTTATTTGCCATAAACGTTTTTGCAACCTTCCTTTCATCCTTCACCTTTGCTTTTTATGCTTTAATTTTCCCTTTGAGTCTTTTGCTTTTGCAATATTTCCATTCCTCTCTGTGGTTGCTGCTTCATAACATACATATGCCTTTAAAAATATCATTTATTACTTGCTCAGCTCAACGGTTTAAAGCCTCAGATGATAGGAAGCATGGGGGCCATGAATAAAGGTTGAAAAATATTTTAATTACAACAGAAGTTTGAGCCTGTTTAAGAATGCTTTGATATATGATACTAAGGCAGACTGCAATATGGAAGGCTCAGTTCCAATTTCCCACTGGTTTTAATAGTGATCCAACAGAAGAAAATATCAGTGTTTTATATTGAAACATAATGGGCATGATTCTGATTACACTTACCCTGATCTAAAGAAGAATCTCCATTGATACCTTGGAGTCACACTGGTTTAAAACCAATGTCAAATGAAAAGAGAATCAGGCCTTTAATGTGAATATAATTTCTGTCAGCAATGATTATACCTTGATTAAGGAAGAATGGGAACTATTTTAATCTCCCATGTTGGGTTCCCACACTATTATATTATGGTCAATGGCCTTGCTTTTACACAAGTTGGTGTTCAGCTTTGACACATTATCCGAGATAATGTCACATACAGTTTAAAATGTTATAAAGCAAAAAACAAAGTACATTTTATGGGTCATGATGAAATGCCTCTGACTTTAGGACGTGGGTTGCAACAAGCCATATGAAACAAGACCTGGCTGTATTCTACAACTGTGTCACCTGCCTCTCCTGTACCCAACATTCTTTCCCTCTTCATGAGTAAATATATAGGTTCTGTAATGTACTTTAACTCAGCAATTTTGCACTCCTTCTGCACAATTTGCAGAGTTGTGACCCTGACAGATTACTTCTGCCTTCTTTCCTTGCCAGTTTTCCTTCTATACAATTCAATTTAGAGATTAATCTACTCAGATGGTCACATTTCCTATTTATTTTTTTTAAAATGATGCACTCCATTTTTGCTCATGCTGAACAATGCATATGCTTAACTCCTGTGGATCATTTTATCTAGGCAGCATTATATTCTGAACTAACTCTCCATTGGCTATAGAATTCTGACAGTCAATGCATGGGACTTCGTTAGATGTCAATTAACATTCCACATGAGGATGAAGAGCAATATGAGCCAGTAAACAGCTATGGAACCTCAATTCCCACTGACTTGCATGGAAATTGAGGGTTGTCAGCACTTTGCAGGATCATTAACCATGCACAAGAAAAGAAAATGAAACACAATACAAAGGTAATCAGCCAGCCTGCAACCACCACCTCTCTCAACTCATCTGCTGGGATGGGGGGGAAGAGGGGATTGACAGTTTGTCACAGAAGAGCAAGCACAATTTAGCCACACATTACTTCCTTAAAAAAATTTGTTCTGAGAACGTTAGACAAATAATCACATGGGTTTGTTTAGAAGCTTCATGCTTTCTGTATTTTGTAAGCAAGTAAACACACACAAGTCATACACTTATAGAAAAATACCTGTTCATAATTCACCTGAATAAGGACACTTAAGGGGGTGAAAGGGTGGACTTTTACACTTGACAGAAAAGCTTGCCAGGCAACGACTCCATCTCTTGATCTGTTCCACATAGTCTTTTAGCTTAGTGCTGTATAGAAAGTGAACAATGTTCCTGAATCCAATCTCTGATACTTCTGGTTTTGAATCAGTGTAACTTTATTTAAGTCCATGGAATTAGCCCTGGTCTAGGTATAGCTTTCTCTTTCATGTGAAAAATCCATACCTCTGAGAAATTTAGCTATACTGACATGTCCCCTGGTGTAGACAGTTCTAGGTCAATCAAAGAATTCTTCTGTCAACCTAGCTACTGCCTCTCGAGGAGTATGGTTCCTGTTGTGTGTGTGGTGTCTACCCTGAAGCACTACCACGGCACCACGGCAGCATTTTAAGTGTAAAGAATACCCTTTAAATGGTGTAAAAATAGTATCAAAGTAGTATTAAGAGTTGGGGTCAGTATTTTAATATTCTTTCTGTAGGCTACTGTGACACTTTGGGGTTCCATCCAGACCAGTATGTGGTTGTGTCACCACCTGCCCTTCACTCTGGGTGCCTTCGATGCTAAGCTTCTGTGGCTCACAGTCCTGAAACCAACAGCCAGCCTACAAACATTCAGGTCACACCATGGCTTCCACGACTCAGTTACTTTTGTAGAGTGACCCCAGCTATGTCCCCAGTCCTGAATTTCCCCAAAAACTGTCTCCCTGCAGTGTCCAGTCCTCTACTGGAATGCTCCCAAAAGTTATGTAGTTTGCTGCTCTAGAAACAGCAGCTTGCCATCTAGACTGGAGTTAACATTCACTTAAATTCAAACAGAGCACTGGGCTGGTTTATATAAAAGTAAAAGGAGTTTATTCAATCAAAAAGTTTTTAAATGAGTTCAAGTATAAGGGATAAAGTAAACAAAAAACAAAAGAAAAAATAATTTTGTAATGGCTAAGACTTAAATAAGCTACGATCTTGGTTTAAGGTAGTTTCCTCACTAATCTTCCTTTTTCAGCAATGGCTGACTAGCGCTTAGTCAGGATCCCCACAGAGTCCAAGGTGTTGGTTTTCCTAGTCTCCTTGGGTGAAGAATAAACTTAAGGGTTCTCTGCCCCTCTCTTTAGAGTCCAGTAACCTGGCAAGAATCTCTCTCAAAGTTCCATGACCTGGCTTCAAGAGGTAGGAAGGTTTTCTGGAGTGCAGTCTCCATCCCCTGTTAAGGGATCACTTTTCCTGATGGCTTTGTTTACCTTTCATAAAAATGCTTTTCCAATGTCTCTCAATTTACATTGGAGACACATTCAAGCAGGTGGAACCATATTACTTTGTCGGGAACAAGCATGGTTTAGGGATTACTTGGCAAATACATGTTAAGAACATAATCCTAGCGTATTTTTGTAACCCTTTGTACACACCTCGCACGTATACCACACAGCAGTTTTCAGAACTAGCGTGTTTGACGTTTGTATATGATACCTTCCATGACACATTTTAGATACAGATTATGACAACAGTGTAGTGAGTATACCAGGCCTGACAAAAGTTGCTGGTACAATATTGAACAACCAATGGGCCCCCATCTCTGAGCTCATATATTGCTGAATTACCAGCTCATATGGCTGTGCATATAGGTTAAACATAATTTTAATTGAGTAGAGATCTATACATTATTCTCGCTGATCCACTGTGCTAATTTACAATGAAAATACAAAAGAAGTGGCTCATTAAGAACACAGTTTCTTTCTTGTCCTTCATGGGCTATTTTGCTTCCCTTGTCAAAATTGACTGTTGTCCATAATGCAGACATTTAAAATGTTTGAGATGTTAATTGGTTAAATAACTGCATAAAATATAAGCAGTTACGTGGGATTTCTATATTTCTTCCCTTTTACAATGGAAGGAAGAATCAGAACTTTAGCATAAGATGCACACATTTATGCATAAATGAATATTGCAAATTTGATGACAATGGGATCTGCATAATATGTGCTAAACTGTGCAGCTCTGAGTATGTGCTTTCAGTAAACACTATAAAACATCATTCTGATATGAAACTGAAAGCTCTGGAGCAGAGCCAATGAAAGGAGAGCAAGATGCAGTACTCTATAGCCTCTTCCTGCCTGGTCCACCTAACCACTTGAAACCAGGAATGTATTTAAGAAACTGTCCCTCTGGCTGATGGGTCTCACCTACATGATCAGGGTCCAAGTGATTGTCATATTTGAGGGTGAAAATGAATTTTCCCACAGGTCAAATTGCCAAAGACCTTGCAGGGAGGTTTGCCTTCCTCTGAAGCATGGGGCATGGGTCACTTGCTAATTTGAATTGCTTTAAATGGTGGATTCACTGTAGCTTGAAGTTTTTTAATTCAAGATTTGAAGATTTCAGTAATTTAGCCAGAGGTTATATATTTTAATTACAGGGGCATGGGGGTGAGATTTTAGAGCCTGCAATGTGCAGGATGTAAGACAAGATAATCATGATGATCTCTTCTGGCCTTAAATTCTTGGAGCAGGTCTACACGACTGCTTAAGTTGATCTAACTTACGTCACTCACGGTTGTGAAAAAGACACCCCTGAGCGACGCAAGTTACAGCAACCTAAGTGCTGTCCATACCAGAGCTATGTCGGCAGGAGATGCTCTCCCATTGGCATACGGCATCTTCACCAGACGTGATACAGTGGCGCAGCTGCACTGGTATAGCGCTTCTAGTGTAGACCTGCCCTACAACTATGTGAGAAACCAGAAAATTTGCTCAGGCTGGTTTCTAAAATGATAATGAACACTTTGAAGCCATGAGAAAATATGATCTAGGCTCCACTTCAGCTAAGAAGGTACGTTGCCAAAAGCTCAGGATTAGGATTCAGGAGATCTGGTTTTCATAATTTGATGTGCCACCAATATGACCTTGTAAAAGCCACTTAATCCACATATTCCTCAGCTTCCTACATTTGTAAAAGTGAGCAGACACCACTTACAAGTGTTAGGAGGCTTGATTTGTGTTTTAAAAAAGTGTTTTGAGAATATCCAGACTAAGTGATTTGGAAATCCAAAGTGTTACTTATTACCATAGCTATGTAAGGTATATTACTGTGGGCACTAACTCATGACTGAATTCATCCTGTCTGCTTTGCGCCACCCTTGAGTTGTACCTTACCATGCAAGTAGTTCCTTTCAAATCTCTGGGGCATACTAGTTAGATATGTCTCAGGTAAGTAAGGTATTCACAGTCTTGCTCTCTGAAAGGATACGCTAGATCACAGACTGATAATGAGGACACAGTGTTATTTTAAGGGATTGGTCAAGGCTGTGATTCATGCCTAAAATAATAAATACTGTGAATAAAGATCAGAGAACCATAGAAGTTAGAGAAGGAAGAACCCTATTAACTCAGTCTCTATATTTTCTAGAACTTTCTCTAGTCTTGTTTGGAGTTCCTGAAATGGTTCCTTCTTTTCCCATGGATGACTGTAACAATCCTTGTATATTTTTTCCTGATATTCAAATTTATATTTAACTTTTATCCTGCTCATCCTTGTTATACCTCTTTAAGCCTGTCCTCTTCCCTCAGAATTCCATTCAAATTCACTTAGTGAAAGCATTAATGGTTTTGGCATCACCTAATGAGTCTGACATCTGCCTGTCACAAGAACTCTGAATAAGGGGTTGAATATAGTTGCTAGTCTCTAGACTAAAATGCTTCCACATAAAAAGTTGGTCTGGTTCTTGTAGGGTCTTGTTACTTACCTACCTCCCCCTTAATTACACCTTCTGAGAACAAGCTACCATTCTTTCCCCATCCATTCTTCCATCACAGTTACAGTACTTAGGACAGCGTTGTCAGTTTAAAAAAAAAAAGCAAGCTGCCTTTCATGTCCCGAAACCGTAATGTCTGTCTCACACAGCGGAGGTGAAGAAGAGGGTCAAGGTTGAAATGCAGCTCACTGTATCTCTTGGTCTATGGCTGAGAGACTATGATAGTAGACTAACCATGTACACTAAAGAAAAGATTCTCATGAATAAGGATTCCAGCCGCATGTCAGAGATGATTATTGTGGAAGAAAAGAAAACCCAAAGGGGATAAGAGGCTCTGAAATAGCCCATGAACTTTCAGATCAAGAGGAGTTGGTTACAGCCATTGTTTGCACTAGCATTCTTTTTTCCTTCCCTTCAGTAATTTATTTTCCTCCATCTTAATAGAACCAAATCCCAAATTTTGGACCTCTGATTTGCAGAATAGGATATTAGGAGTGACGCTTTGGAACATTAAGAAAATGTCCTTTTGAGCAGGGTAATTTGTCTGAAAAAACATGAAACTTGCTCTGTGTTGTAAGGTATTTTTCCACATCCACTGAAGTTTATAAAACCAGATTCCCTTGTCACTACTCCATTGAATTCAGTGATGTTGCATCTAAATTGATGTGGTGTAAGCGAGTGAAAAATCAAGTCTTAGGGGTTCTGAACTTCTGAGGTGGGGAAATAATATTCCAATCTTATAATATAGCTAAGTTTTAGGCTTGATCCTATGCTCTCTTATCTAGGCAAAACTTGTTGACTTCAATTCTGTTTGTGTCATTTTAGAAAGTGATGGCTGCACCTGTCTGCACATACAATTTCTTCTGATGTTTTATCATACTTTGAGTCATTCGTCCCAGTTATGACATTCTAGTGGAGTGGTCTCCCAGGTGCATGAATCACAAAATATCTGTAGTACAACAGTTCAGTTTTTTAAAAATCATCAATATTTAAACAATTTCAGTATTCTGCTTTAAAAACACCCATCAGTATACATCTAAGTGTTGCTGCAGATATCCTAATTTAGTCTTAAATTGAGTAGTTATCTAGCTACCTTTTGGCTCTGGTTTGCTTAAAATACACTTGGAGGTCTTTGGTACAAAACTGGTGTTTTCTAGTGGTCAATAAACCACATCATAAAAACCATCTTCTACAATTCAGCATGGATTTTTCCAAGAAGAGACCCATGAAATAGCTTGCATGAACATTTTAGTTATGATGCATGGCTAAGGAAAAATGGATAAGCCTGCATCAAAGACCATCTGTCTGCACAGCAGCTTACTCCAGGGAGTTTCAGTACTTCCAGAAATTTAAAGGACAAAAACCCATCACAAAAAACCCATCACTCCTCTCTCTCTTCTGGCCAGTGACATCTACCAGTTTGTCTAAAAATCTTTCAAAAGAAGCAATGTCTGCAATATTTAAAAACTCAGAAAGCACGAGCAAATGTGTTGTAAGAAATAAGCTTCTATTAGCAGGGAAACATTAGATGACCTGCAAGTTATTTGAGCAACCAGTGTCTATGCACCCATCTTGCTCTATTCTCTTCTTCTCTCCATCCCTCACTTCACCTGACAAGTCACAAGTTTCCATGTTTTTGTGAATTAAAAGTTAACTGGAGATGCACATAGGTAAAATCTTCAGTCAGACAGGTGAGTTTTCCTTCACTTCAGTGGGAGCTGTGCACTCACAGTTTGTCCCTGAGTTCACATTGTAAAACTTGCTTAGCACCTTGTTGACCACCCTTTTAAATAAATATTCAGCCCAATCTAAACAAGTAGTATTAATGGTATGGTTATCCTAGTCTATTCACTGACTGTATAACAATAAAATGCACCTTCGTATCTGCCACTGTCAATAAGATACCACAAACATGTTATTAAAAATGCTAACACTCTAAATACATTAAACTTTCATAAATATTCCTGTGTTCAGGATGAGCACAATATTTTAACATTGAAGTTTATTAGTTTTTCAAAGCACAATAATTTTCCTCAGCACACTGAAGAAGAGTTGCACAATTATAATAAGTGAATGAAATACCTCATAACGTACATTTTTTGTTTTTTGGTGCAACACTGTAGGCTGCGTAACAATTATAAATAACAGGACAAGGGTGTGACACTCAAAAGTATGCCTCAAAGAAGCACCCTGGAACCACCATATTCACCACAGTGATAGGATTATGATATGTTTTGTACAAAGTATGCCTTTGAGGTATCGTTTTAAAAGTTGGGTTGGATTGTATGTATTATCATTGTATCTGAAGTTATGAAGTTTTGTTATGTACGTGTTACTGAAATAGGTTATGAGGTTGGGAACACCCACAACCAACCTTTCAGTTACAAGACAGGACCTGCCAGACATGTGCTAATGGCCCATTAAAGGGAATCCACTCTCCCAACGGTCGTCCCCGAGACTTCCCAAAGAGAGCACATGGGCAATGGAGACTTCATGTCCAATGGGGGCTGCCTGATCCCCACGTCACAGTAAGGATCTTTCTAGCAGCTGGGAGAAGATATAAAAAGAGAAGCAGTGATATCACTTGTCCTCTCTCCCCACCCCATCAACACCTGGAAGATAGTTTGTAACATAAAAAGACTTGGAACTAGGGAGATTGGTCCTAGGCTGGAAAAAGGAAATCCAGTTTGTATATTGAGGAACTGTAAGCCACTTGTACCATCTGTCAGAGTGAGACATTGATCGATTCAAATCCTGCTTAGTTTGCAGAACTTAGACTTTTGTTTACTTTTTATTTTCTTAAGGTAACTAATTCTGACATTTATGCCTACCACTTACAATCTATCTTTCTGTATTTAATAAACCTGTTTTATATTTTGCCCAAAATAGTGTGTTTTGGTTGAAGTGCTTGGGAAATCTCAGCTCAGTTTACAAAGGCTAGTGCGTGTCCATTCTACACTGAGGGAATGGCGAACTAATGAACGTGCCCTGCCCTGCGCAGCCTTGAGCAGTGTAAGATGGTACAGTCCTGGGGTGTAGGGCTGGAACTGGGGGGAATTGACTGGAGCCTCTCTATTGATGGGGCTCATGCGTGATTGGGAAATCATTCATGTAGCACAGTTAAATATGTCTGTGCCTGCGGATGTCTGTGTAAATGCAGTGCCTGTCAGAAGTTTGCAGCTTGACATGAGCACAACCGTGTCAGAGGCAGCCCAAGTTGGTACATTTAGAGGGCTCAGCGGTCCCCCAGTCCAGGTTGCACCCGAGGGACCCATCCCAGGTTTCAGAGGATTAAACTTTTGAGCACTACATTATCTAGTTCTAAAAAAAAAAGAGAGGGGAAGTATATGTTGGGTTCTCCAAAGCAGGGTCCTTTATTTGCATTTTTATGTGCCTTTATTATCTGGCAGATTCTCTACCAACTCTCTCATTGGCATCTTAGATTTATTAAAAGAATAATGAACAGACAATTATGGAAGTATTTTCTTAGGGCCAGATTGTGTCTTCTTGACCTGAAGACGGAGGGAAATCTCCACGAATGGAATGCCACTGCCACTGGAGAAGAAGCGGCGGTCAGATCCATGAGCCTAGGGACCTGTTCAAGGGAGAAAATAGATTGGTATGCCCTGCCTCTCAGGAGAAGCCTATGAGCAAATTTTTATAGTTCCAGACTGTCCCAAGGGCACAGGCACAGACATCCTACAGATCTCTGGGGTTCTGCAGGGCCTTAGGGGTCCAAATCCTGCTTTGCTGTGGTAAACAAATTCTTGACAAGAGATTTTTCAGGAAACTATTTGAGGGAAACTTTGGAGAGCTCTCCTCCCCCTAAGGCTTCCTGTCAGGGTTTTTCCTCAGGCTCATTCAATGGCTGGGATCCCAAGGATCAATCTGGGGTTTAAACATATAAAGTACACTTCATAAAACATGTGATGTCAGTATAAAATGATATTCATAAAGTTCAATACGAGCAACAGACACAAGGGCCCCATCTTTTATTATGTATGGCCACTGAGCTGTTAATGCATCTTAAGAGGATACATGCACTCATAGCTTTAATCCATTCTGACAATAAAAATATGAGGCCAGACAGCTATATGTTTCTTTTATGGTATATGAGGCCTCATTAGCCTATGGGATAATTCCCTGGATGTATAGGGCCAGCATACATGGATTTACACTACCCACCAAGTAGGGAGAGTTCCAGGGACAGAGCCCAAGGCTGGTGGGGGAGTGACCATAGCGTAAAGTGCTATTGCTGTTCTGAAAAACAGCTTATTGACAGTGTTGTAAGAGGGCTGCTCTTACTCTGAAAAGTTGCTGCACAGATCTAACCCATAGATTAATTTCTCTTATGCCTCCTCCTGCAGCTGACAATGGCATTGCTATACATAAAACAAAATGTGAAGAAAATATAACAACTTCTGAGGCAAACATCTGGATGAATAAATCCAAGGCACAGCTATGGTTTTTTCTGCATGGTCCATCAAACTCTCACAAACCTTAGGCATCCTGACACACTTACCTGGTGGCAAGTTGCATTATCAGAAATTTGTCTTGAAAACTATTTTGACAAACTTACAAAGCAGAAATTGAGATCTGTGTCATTGAATTCAGTCAGAATAGGACTGGGTGCTAATAATGCCATGTATTTACTAAGATCCTGCACGTACTCCCTGACCACCAGAACTGCATGCTTGGGGGTGGGGTCAGGGAAAAGTATTCCACACCCAAATCTCAAGCATCCCACAAAGGGGAAAGGCTACCACTGCAGCCCTGATTCCCTTCCTCTGACTCTGCTTATGGTTATTTTCTGGTCCACAGATACATGTGTGGGAGGAGCAGGCAATGGGTGGCCCAGGAGAGGATTGGGTGGCCCAGACATAGGAGACACTCAGCATCCTCTCAGCAGCATGATGGAACTCAGTAGAAAAGCACAGCCGTTGGCATGATTTGAACCCCCTTATTTAAAGAGGGTCTGGAGGGTTGTCATTGGCTGTCATCCTGACAATAGGGCTCCATTAGAACTGCACTAAAGGACCAACTGTGATGGGTGGTAGAATGGGGCAACAGACACATGGGGGCCTGGGGCCTTTGCACATATGTCCCTGTAATCCTAGGAAAACAGAAGGATCCACAGAGTTTGGGGGTTGGATCACAAGGGAGAGGGGAGTTTTCCCTCTTCCTAGCATGCTATGGGATTTCTTGGAGTGGGGCAACCTGGCCCTTAATGAGTACAACAGTAAAATATCTCCATGTTAACACTCCACCTGTCCCCTGAAAAATGGTCTACTGAATTAGACACCTTGGGGACTGATTATTTAACTGCAGTACAGTGCTCTCTGCTGTGACTGATGCTCTCCACTGCATTATTTTACTAATTCACCATATTCTGTTCCCTATTACAATTCATTGTATACTCTATGTATATACACACACACACACACACACACACACTTTTTGTGGGCGCAATTCACTAACTTCTGAAATGGCAGATTTTCTTCCAAAGGCAACACTGTGGCAGTCTGTAACCCTAGGTTCACCCCTTTTTCAAGGCTATGATAAATTTTGTACAAAATATGCCCTATACGGTATTATTTGAAAATTCATGATTTGCTGATCATTACTGCACTGGTAAAATGTGTGGCAACATTGTATGTAATGTTACTAAGACATATTCCAAACCTGGGGATGGAGCCAAAAACCAGTTCATCAGAGACAAAAGGCAAACTGATGCCTCATCCAACTAAATCAAATGAACCATCACCTGGTTAAGTGGCCATTCTTTATCAGGAAAAAACAGCAGGATGTTGCCATACCCACAGTCTTTCTATCTCCTGAATCCCAGTGGGAGATGACTCTCTAAGAAGAGGAAAAGGTTTAAGAATAGGGAACATATACCCCCAAAATATTCGTCCTTTTCTCTCTACCCATGAGAGGCACAGCACCTGAGGAACAAAGAAACAGCTGTAGATTGAGGGAGGGATCCTGTCTGAAAGGAATTCAGCCAGTAGGACTGCTGAAGCATGGGGTGAGAGAAACTTTTGCTTTGAATTGATTTAGCTTGTTGAGTTAGTTATTAGTTGTGTTTTACTTTTATTTCCTTATAACCAATTCTGACTTTTATGCCTCATCACTTAAAATCTATTTGTCTGGAGTTAATAAACTTGTTTTATCTAAACCAGCGTGCTTGGATTGAAGTGTTTGGGAAAACTCCATTTAACACATTGATTTGTGCCTATCATTTTCTCTGAATAAAATGACAGACTTTACACGAGCTTATATAGTTCAGCAGAGGACCGGGCAGTACAAGAGGCACATTTCTGGTGAAAGTCTGGGACTGGGAATTTGTTAGTGTTGCTCTGCAGTGTAATTCAAGAGTGGCGGGCTACTGAACTCATACAGTATATCTGGGAGTAAATGACACGCTGGAGACTGTAGGATAGCACACCAGGAGTGGTTGCTCTCACAGCAAAGACACCCCAAGCTGGAGAATTGAAGGGACACAGCTGTTCAATAGTCCAGATTGTACCCTGAGAAATGTCACAAACACCAATTTATGTTTTCAAGAGATACCTTCATAAGGAATTTGTAGAAAATGTTGGATCCATTTTTGTGTGTCCTGAAAAAGCCCAGCTTAAACTAATGATGTAGTCTCCAGAAATGAGTGTGAATTCTAAAAGCATTAAGTCAGAGCTTTTAGAATTCACACTCATTTCTGGAGACTACATCATTAGTTTAAGCTGGGCTTTTTCAGGACACAAAAAAATGGGTCCAACATATTTTGCATCATTTGGGACAGATCCTTTACACCACTCTGAGGGAAAAAGCATTAAGGAAGCCAGCTAACAATCCCATTGGGTGCCGGGGAATCTCTAGCTAGCACAAAGCCAAAGATAATTTAATCCTCCCCCATTTTCTCCCACTTCTGAACTGTGGCCAGGCACAGAAGGTCCACTCCCTTGGACCAGGCCTCTTATCTGTGGATCACAACGTTTTTTATAAACAGGAAAAGTAAATTGAGAGGATACAAATTACAGTAACTTTCCCTCATATTCCTGTCAGTTCACAGTCCTGCTGCATCCCTTTATTCTTCCCTGCATGTAAATTACACTCATTTTGCACATCCACTGGATGCCAAATTGGTGCTGTCAGCAGTTTTATCATTTTGCCACTTACACCCCATTGTAATTTTCTTATGATGAATTTACACCTGAAGGTAACTTGAAGCATGGGCTTAGAAAATTGGGACCTTGTGTGGTCGGGGGGGAAGGGGGAGGAGTTAGCCCTCCCAAAAATAATCTAGGGATTGTAATAGTAAAGAAAACACTGAATTTGGAACACAGCCACCTTTACCTCACTGTATTAAAAGTGGACAAATTTAATCGTGGTATAAAATTACTAGTGGAAACATTATTCATCAGCTATTTTAACTCTAGCCTTTCCCCCGCCCACCCACCCAATTTAAAAAGAAGTGTTGCCTCTGCTTCTGTGAAAGCACTATTCATATCATCGTTAAGTTTGGCCCAGAGATTTCAATGAGACTCGAGGCTTCATGGGCCCAGAGGGGTTAAGTGACCTCTTTAAGGTTAGCCAGAGTCAATGATGGATGCAAGAATAGAAGCCAGAAGATGGAACACAGGGGAGGGCTAGCAGGGAGAACATTCAATAAAGACAGTCTTGAAGAGTTTCTCTGGTTGTCCTGTCATGAACAGTATGAGCTTTGGACCTGGTCTCAAATTCTTAGATCAAAACAGGATCTGAATCTACAAAACTCAGTATATAAGAAGGTATAGGAGGGAGAAGGGTTGGATTAAGTTTGTGATTTTGGCCCATTTAAATATATAGAGAATAAAGTCAGGTTGGTTTTATTTTGCGAAATCTTTATTAGGTTTTTGTTTTCCCCAACCAAAATGGGGGGCTCAGATCCCACTTAGACTAAACTGCCAAAGTCTGTACACAAGGAGCTTAGAATAACTGGTTCCAGTTTTGGCCTATTGCCATTTCTAATTGCAAGTCAATTAACTAGTAAGGAATAGATTAATCAATCAATGCACTTTGTGTACAGTAGGTCAATCTATATAAGGCTACCACTGAAGACGGGTAAATGCTACTTTTATTCAGGTTTTATCTGTCTGTAACTTGTTTGTCCTCAGTGGAATTACTCTAGTGCATGCTCAATCAGAATCAATGTATTCCTCTGGCCTCTGACCCTATTGTATTAATTTATCTTCACAACACCTCTGTGAGGTAATAAAATAGTAAACCTTAAATATTCAGAGTACTAATAACCAGACATTAGTAATTCTGAATGTAACTTACTGCCTTAGCCTTTTGCAATATCTCCCATTTAAGACATAGTGAAAGTTAGATCAGAATCAGATACATTGACCTTTAAGTAAGGTATCATTCATAACTAAATCTAAACTTGCTTGGAACATGGAAGTGCGAGGGGGGAAAGCCAGTGGCCATGTCAGGTATTTTTAATATCTAACCCCCATAAACATCACTGTTGCAAAAATGACCTTAGGAACACTTCCTTGAGAGCAGTAGTTTCAGCAGCGAGGTGTTGGCTTTAGCTATGAATTGTCTCCTCAAAGGAGAAGATTTTAGAGGCTACACCACCTCAGGATTGTTTGCTGGAGCATACTTTACACATATTGGGAAGTCCTATTTGTGCTGAAGTTTTCCTGAGTTCCCTTAACTTCATTTCCATTGACATTATTACAACTTGAAACATACAATTCAAGCAGCCTGGCTTGGTTTAAATAAAATAGCAGCAATGTTGCTTTTAGTACATGGAATTCAGGATCTGTAATAAGGTAAAGCAGAGTGTTTATAGAGGGAGACATGAATACCTGCATTCATCTGGTACACCTATTATAGTAATCATCCACAATTATTAGCTAAGTGAAATCATTGTTAAAAGCTGGATATTTGCTATCTGCTGGTAAGTGGCACAACCATAGTTGAAGGTATTAGCAAAAACTGATTAGGTATTGTTTGTATGGTGCTCTGGAAGTGAAAAGTGCTGAATAGCTGCCCAAATATTGAGGGTGCCAAGTGCTGACCTGGCACTGAAACTTACTGATGACAGCTGATACTTGTAGCTACCAATGATTTAACACAATCCCAAAGATAACAGACAGCCCTGCAGAAAATAGGAAGCGGCACTTTCACACACACAAACCCAAGGAGCGGTGTTTGGAATGGTATTCCACCTGAGCTCCCGTTTCCTGAGCTCCTTTCTCCAGCCTCCTACAGAAAGCTGGCTTGAGGCTAATGCAGCTCTTTGGCTGCAGTAGCCAATGTGAGCCCAGTATAGGGCAGAGACAGGGGCCTCCATGAATGGTGGAAAGGATGGGGAGTTCCCTACCTCCTTCCGGGTCTCTGATGGTCCCAGCTTCAGAGAAGCTGAGCAGCTGCCCTGCATCCTCTACCACACCATCCTACCTGTCCCCAGGATCAGTCACAGGAGTAAAAGCCAGGACAGTTCTCAAGATTAGATTCCAAAGTAGTAAAAATAATATGAAATAATGGGGAGAATGATTGGCTCATAGGACTAGTCTCTCCTTTGAGCATTGCTGGTTCAAATCCAGCCTCAATTGATAAGGAGCAAAAGTTGTTACCCTCTGAAGAAACCTGGATAAGTAGCCTGCTTTTCATTGTAGTCTGTTTGGTCATTGTCCAGCCTCTGTAGAACCTCATCCTTAAACCTCAGACTACTTTCCATCTATAAGCCTCCACCACTTTATCCCCCCACCCCCCATTTCCATCCCCCACACTCCTTTTTTGTTCCCCACTAGAATTTTCACCCAGGAGTTCACTACAAGCAATCTTGCTCTGCAGTCTGTTCTCCAGGAATCATTTTACAGTCTGTCTTCCACGTTTTTTTAGACCTCAGTCTGGTCAAGAAGTTATCCATCTGGGACCTAATAGCACTGTTCTTGTATGTAATTAATTGCTTCTCCCTCTTAACAAAATACGACTAGCAACAATCTCATCATTGGCTCTGACTAACTAAGTTATCCTCACCAGCTTCATTTTTGGCTCCAAAGCCTCATCCTCTAATATTCATCATAGCTTTCGCTACATTTTTTCTTCTCTAGACATTACTGTAAAAATCTATAATGATGGTCTGCTGACTGGAAAGAGAGGACCTTTTTTTCTAATTTTGGAACCATTCAGAATCACTGGCTCAAAATTCAGGTTCCAGTTTGAACAGGATAGGGGCCTGCTTATACTGAGATAGTTGTTACTTGTATTTATATCCAAGCAAGTAAGTGTAAGGGAGAAAAAGAGAGAAAGGAGAAAGGCCATTTCAGTAACTCCATTACCTGCAGCTTCTGTGGTTGCATCTGCAGATCACAGATTGGCCTTCTTTCACACAAACACACACGCATAAATAAACTTTGTCACAAAGGGTCACTGATATAACTCATTCGTCGACATTGACGGGAGACTTCAATTACAATAATAAGCAATCCAATAATTTTTGCTACATAAACTTACTCCAAAAATCCTAAACAAAATTAATCTCCTTGATTGTCATTTCAGCCCAGAGAGCCCCCAAAATGATTGCATTTCAGTGGTACTGTACATGATGACAGTGCAGGATTTTGGTATTATTAAAATAAAGGCCCCTTATAAATGTAAGCTATTATAATAATCACCACAGTATATAATACATACAAAATGAGTCTTTAAATGTGATCGTAGAAGCATTTTTTAATCAGGCTGGACATGATTCTAATCCACCAGTTTTCAGGGCTATGCAATGCAGATTGCACACACACTTATTATAGCAGAGTAAAATAACGAACAGTGAATACCTATAAAAAGATCATTAACTTTTGAAAGTCTCTTCGCTGCTTGAATAGTTGGAGTGGGTAATTACCTTTGGCACTTTCCTACTTTACCTTATTCTTAGCTCCTTTAAAGAGTCAGAAGTTTTTATAAATGGATCATTTGTGTTCATGTCTCCTGCATATAGGCAAAGAGCCCTGAAATTCTTTGGCAAAAGCAGATCTTTTCTTTTTACTTCAGAACCATGACACTAAACACCTGCACAAGTATTAGCATCAAAATGCCCAGCGGCTCCTGCAATTCTATGTTAATGTATTTCTTACTACAATGACTTAAAGAACCTTCTAAGAGATTAGAAGCTTCCTATCTCTTCAGCTATGCCTGCGGATTGGAACTAGAGCAATCATAGAAAAGAAAATAACTCTGCAATGTATCTTTGCAATCAATCTCACCCTGGTCAGGACTTGGATAAGAAAACTCTACTGCAGTTTTGTAAACATCTCAATACTCTGGTCTGGATTGGTTTGCAAGGGTGATTGAGAAGAATACTAGGAATTCCATTCTTGGATGTACTGCCTTCTAGAAAAGAAGAGCCTTATAAGGCCAAGACTATAAAAATGGATGTCAAAAGTTAAACTCCTAAATCCACATTTAGATTTCTAAATATGGAAGAGGCTAATTGCCAGCAGGAGCTGCTTGGTACTCAGCACTTCTTTTTTTTTTAACTGGGGTGGGGGGCGGGGGGAGAAGAAGAGGAGAAAAAGAATCAAGCCACTTATTTAGGCACCCATGTTTGAAAACCCTTGGTCAAGGTACTGACAACTTGTGATCACTAAAGATCCATGGCACTTTGTAAAAAGTAGGAGCGTGAAGCTAGACATTAGCCAGAACATTCAGCTTAAGTGCCTAGCTACCTTCTGCTTAGATAAACTTACCCAGCAACTTCAGTTGAATATTGAATAGAGTCTTACTCATCTGTTATCTTAAGTTGCAGGTTGTGTGTGATTTGTCAAAGATCTACCTTGTTTCACCACAAGGCTAGGTGCCTTTCAATGGTAGCTGAATATATTCCTGCATTTAGACCTCACAGAGCATTTGGAGTTTCTTTGAGATCGAAAGGGGTGTATAAATACATTATAGATAAGCAAGAAGAGGATTGAATCTGGTGGCCCAGTCTGAAATAATGACTAGCAATAGTAGCAGGAATATAATAGTAGTAGTGAAGCTTTGTGAAATTAAATGTCATTTGTAATTTATGCTTAAGTTTTATTGGGTAACTGTGAACATGCAATATTTTATGACATTTGCATCAGCAACTTTTTATTAAAGTTGGACTTGAACTTTATTTTTGTCATTTCTGGATATTTGCAAAGAATTTCAATGTAGCTTTTTGTCATGCATTTGCATTTCAGCTTTCATACTGGAATCAGTTATGTGATGGAAGTTGAATGTATGAACTCAAATGGCATGTCATCAGGTTCCCTAATTGTATGAAAATACCCCCATATGTTCACTAGTGTCTATAGAAGCAATTTTGACTAATTAGTTATACTTTGGACAACAAGGCACTTAAACACTTCAGTAGGATTTCTCACACCTTTAAAATTGAAGTGGAATGCTTTGCTGGATGGGGGTCTTTATTTGTTTCCCACTCTAGTCAAAAGATTGTAGGTGAGGAAAAACTGTCTAATTTCTCCAGTGATTCCCTAACCGCATTTGGCTTAAAGGGCATATGCATTCCTAGATCCTTGTCAGCCAGTGATAGCAGCAGGGAGTGACTCTTTGCAAAGTACTATAATTTAATGCATAAAAATTGAAGAACTGTATGTAAAAAAGGCTAACATAGAATAGTGCTCCCACATTTGATTACAAATTACTCAGATTCATAAAGTATATGATATCCCATGCAGTGTTGAAATCCTACAGAATACATTTTTATTTTACATTAATAATTTGAGCTACAACTTCTGGGTGATAATGGTGATTCAGAAGAGTCTGGCACATATACCGTATAAGTAGTTTCTAAAGGTAAAGTGCCTAGCATATGCTCAAGCGTCACAATTTAAATCATGTGTTCCATCATGTGACCACAAAAGCTGCTTGTAACCACAACGTGAACATATCTATGGTCAACCAGTGACCATAGTCACTAGTAGATATGAATAAGATCCTGACGTGAAGTTCACCATGAAATGCATACCCTCCATAATACCATCCTGTAATTTTGTAATTGCACTTAGAAGCTTTCGGCCTGACTCCTTGACACTTTGCTCACTCTTATGCCTGTGCAAAATGAACACAGGGTGAATATGAAACTCTACTTATCTGAAGTGGGAGCCTTCTATATCCACTTGGAAACTGGAAAGGCAAGACTTTGGCCTAATTCCACCTAGTTTGCATGGCTCTACCAATGTAAATGTGGTGGATCTACCCAAGTGAAAATTCCCCTTGTGTGGAGGAATTTCTGAGTAGCAACATCACCTGGCATTGGTAAGTTTCTGTCAGCTCCATCGCCTATAACCTAGTGACATCTCATTTCTGGAAAATAAGAGGGAATATCCAGAATTCCCTTGTACTCTAGCAATCACTGGTTGCATTACATCCCATTGGAACCCTGAAACAACAGTGAATTATGTAGAAACTGCGATAAGCTCCACAGCCAGTCCTAGAATCAAGTAGCCACAAACTTGTTAAAAAAAATCACCTGGACTCCCATGGCCTCAACTGCACCAAGGATATCAAAGCTGTTTCTGAACATGTAGCTCAAATTCACAGATAACTGAATAAAGAGGATGCAAGGAAGTGTGGAATCAAGATCATTATGTCTCAAAATGCTTGAGAATGGTATTGAATGACTCCAATTGTATGTTCTTTTTGGATCACTGAAAGATACATTTGTGTTCTTTAAACTGCAAATAGAATCAAGCAGTTATTTTCTAAGGGAGTAGCCCAAGAAATTTCCTACTTCCCCACCAATTCAGAATATTAAAATACATATTTATTTCCTGGCTCTAAAGACAATATACCTTCCAAGCCAGGGAATGTATTTTTCCTTTCCCTATATTTTCCCTTCTTCTTTGCATTATTATTATAGTACAATATGTATTTAATTGAAAACAGGGAGAAAAGAGCAGAACATGTAGAACATGGCTAAGTTAATGCTGCTGTTGGAAAATTACAAATTTTATGCCTTTTACACTGTAAAGGATTCCAACACCAAAGTCTACTTATTTAGATTTAGAATGTTTCAATATACCAGAAGTGCTTAAAATTCATAATAAAAAGTCATATGAAACACTGTCCCCACAATCATAAATTGTTCAAGCCACAAACATCAGTTGTCCCATACCCAGTATTCTTGTCCTTTCCATAAATACTTGAAGGGCAGGGGAGAAGAGGAGTTTTGCAACATGTATGGAACATCAATAGATCAGAACTCTAGCAGATGAGGGGTCAGAATAATTCGGAATTGAAAAACCCTCACAAAAAGCAACCTCTGGCAGCAACTCATATTCAGTATAAAAAAAGGTCCATCTCTAGGGTGACCAGATGTCCCCATTTTATAGGAACAGTCCCCATATTCAGTGCTTTGTCTTATATAGGCACCTATTACCCTCTGTCCTGATTTTTCACACTTGCTATCTGGCAGCCCTGCCCAGCTCAAATGCCTCCACTGACTACAACCATAGCAGTACAGCACTGAAAGAAAGTAAATTACTCATTTAACTTACACCCAAAAACTATTTAAGGTTTTAATGGTCTACGGGCCCCAGCCTGATTCTGGGCCCACTAGACCTTATGACCCCTATCCAGAGAGCCTTCACCATGCCTTTCTTTGGTGAACCTTGTCCCTTCTCTACCCTGGGTTCCACCCCAGAGTACCTGGAACAGGCAATTATGGTCTGACCCTCAGGCCTCCTGCTTCTTCCCCACACTTCCTCCTACTAGGGCCTGCACCTAGGCCTTGCTCCCCAGTTATTGGAGGAAAGGAAATAAAGGAAAGGCACAACAAAAATAGTCCAAAAGGTGTCCCTGGCCTCTTTCCTTTTGGCAGATACCTAATGACTGATAGCCCAGCTTAATGTCCTTGGGGTTACTCTGTAGTTCACAGAAACCTTCAATCTTCAACTAGCTTCATCCTCCCTAGTGCTCCTTTCTGGGAGTAAGTGGGAAGGGACCTGTGAACCTCCAAACACTGGGCCTTTCTGAACTGGTCGTCTCTCCTTTAAAGTTTCTTCTCCAAGACTGGCATGACTTTCAGGTGTGGCGGGGAGGGGGGGGGGGGGCTACCTGAGCCCAACTTGTTCTTTAACCCCTTCTTGCCTGGTGTTTGGTTGTATACCCCATCCCACTCATTAACATTGAAGAGAAAGGGGATAGAATAGAAACCTGTAGTACCCCACATAAAAAAGCTCATGATGCAAACTATTGCCCATAGTCAGCCTCTTGGTTCTTCTACATAAAAAACACTTCAAAGCAGGGTGTGTGTTTGAATTGTCTTCTAAATTAATAATGAAGTTGTGGTAACTTGCTTATTGGGCTGATGGCGAATGTTACAGTTGGTCAGAATTTTCCAACCAAGTGTTTTTCCAACAAAAAGTTTAATTTGTGGAAAAATATCAATACTTTATGCAGGAAAAATTGAAAATTCATTTCAGGTCAGATTGACATTAATCTGCATTCACCTGAACCCCAGTGGTGCCTTGTGGGAATTATAGTTCAGATGCCTCATGACCCAATTTTTCACCCATGGGTGCTGCTCCAAAACATCATGGTCACAACAAGCCCCTGATGATGCACCATGGCAGATCAGCAAGATCATTTGTCAAAATGTTTCAACATTTCAGAACATTTTCAGAAATGTTTGTTCTGTGTGTGAAGTTTTTATATTGACTTTTCATTTTGACTTGGTATGAAAATTATTGAAATTTACTATGGGATGGAAATTTTATTCATCAATTAGCTCTATGGATTATCCATCCCCATACAAATAATTGGAATTTCCCCTCTACACCAGTTCAGTTTTACTCAACTAATTAGCAAATGTAATTTAATTACATCTTTTAACATGCGGGGCATTTGGAAATCAAAATATTCCTTGCCAAATGGCAGCCAGTTGAAACTTCATTTTATGAAATAGATTTAAACACAACATCTTGACATAAGTGAAGTTTCAGATTTCATCCAATTTTAGAACTATATAGATTGAAATTTATTTCTGCATCCTAGGAGTGCTGAAATTGTATTTTTTTAAATTACAAACAGAATAGGGTATATTAGTCTTTATAGTCTCCACTTCATCGGTTATAAATGCTTGAGTCTTTTACAGCTAATGGCACAATAACTATCTTAGGGAAGGGAGAAAGAATGTGTATCCTTTTCCTAATACCTCTCTTTAGACAAAATGCTGGAGACTTGGTAACTTCTGTATTACGATAAAGTCTTCTTCCATGAAACCTGAGAGTTCAGGCCAAATTTGCTAACTATCAAGCGGAGACAAAATCTATTTCTCTATAGACCACATTTGATTTCCTTCGGCTCATAGTTAGGGAGATATTTCACTGGTGGTTTGATTAAAAAAAGATTTAAGTTACGTTTACACAGATAGATTCTAGATTGGAGGTAAAGAGTTGGAAAATGGCACACTGTTCTTGTTTTACATGAAGCAATTTGCAAATCTGCACCTATTGGAGTGAAACAGAATAGGACAAAACTGTCCTGTAGCTGGGCCTGAGTCACCACTGGTAAGACTGATAGAAGAGCCATATTTCTCTTTTCACACACATGCAAACAGTTTTGTGGGCTTGTTTTCATTTAATTCAGTTCCTCCAATAAATTGGTTTATTTATGTTACAGAAAAAAAATCATGCATTTTGCTGTAGAAAGAGAGATGGAAATTAATAGTTTTTATCCACCATCATCTGTTCACAACAAAAGTCTGTTTGCGCCAGGGAAGTGTTATGTTTTCATATCAAGGAAGAACTTTCTTGGAGGCTGGTCCTAGGCTATGAAATGAAGCCTACAGAAACTAAGGACAATCAACAAACCTCATCCTCTTATGCTACAAATACAAGATGCTTCTCTTTGACTTTGCCTGGTCTAACACGAAACAGCATATACATAATGGGAAAACTTCAAACTCTACTGTGATGAACTGGTCCATTCACTGCTAGAATGCCACCTCCTTCTGGGGAATAGCTCACCAGCTCAATACCCTTCCCAAGGCTGCAGCCCCTCTCTCACTCCATATGCTGCTGTCTCTTCATGACTCAGTCCTCTGGCTAGGTTACTATATGCATTTTTCCCTTCTAGGGTATTAAAGTCTTGCCTTGCTGGCAGTCTCCCATTCACTGCCTGGTAATAGCTAGCAAGGGAAATCAGTCCTGCCTTCTGGCCTCGGTACTGGTTCAGGCACCCTCTATCCAGCAGTCAAGGTCTTGTTCCCTTCTAGACCTTCTTCCCTTTCTGCATTTGTCAGCCCAAACACACCACCTTCTCCCAGAGAGTGACTACAGACTTTCCCACCAGCCTCCTT
Source organism: Emydura macquarii macquarii (assembly GCF_026122565.2). Taxonomy (NCBI): domain Eukaryota; kingdom Metazoa; phylum Chordata; order Testudines; family Chelidae; genus Emydura; species Emydura macquarii. The sequence continues at coordinate 7,673,109 of NW_027133377.1, forward strand.
CTGTTGCCCATTTCCTGCCTTTTAGCCCCAACTCAGCTCATTCATCCTCAGATGGGCTCCCTAACTCAGGGGCAACTTCATTAGGAACTTGATCAGCCCCTAGGTAAGAATGAATTTAGGTGGGTTCCCCCTCTTCAGGGTGAATGCCTCCCTTCACAAAGGGGAGCAGCAGCCATCCAGGGAAGCCCAAAGTGGGAAATTACCATAGATGGTGGGAGTTTCCAGTCTTCTAAACAAACAATGAGCTGGTTGGATGGACCTAGATGTATTTAAGTCATTTAGAAAACATTCAGTGAAATCTGTACAGCCAAGGATGTCAGTGTATGTATAATTACTTCACATTTGCACATCAGAAGACTTATGAGGTAACGCTGAGGGAACTAGGCTTGTCTACTCTGCAGAAGAGTGAGGGGGGCTTTGATAGTGGTCTTCAGCTACCTAAAGGGAGGTTCCAGGGAGGATGGAGCCAGGCAATTCTCAATAGGGGCAGGTGACAAAACAAGAAGCAGTGGTCTCAAGTTGCAGTGGGGGCGGTCTAGGTTGGATATTAGGAAAAATTTTCACTGGGAGGGTGGTGAAGCACTGGATGGGTTACCTAGGCATGTGGTGGAATTTCCATCTTTCAAGGTCTTTAAGGCCGAGCTTGATAAAGCCCTGGCTGGGATGATGTAGTTGGGGTTGGTTCTGCTATGAGCAGGGGGTTGGACTAGATCTCCTGAGGTCTTTTCCAATCCTAATCTTCTATGATGATGTTTCTCATTTAGTCAGTCACACTCAGCTCCACTCCAGGATCTTTTGCCTTTTGGCCTCCCTCTAATTTGAAAGTTCTTTAGTACTGTTAGGTGTTTATGAATTTACAAGGAGTGGACAACTTTCTTTTGTGGCAGATGAATAGCAATAATACTAGCTGTTTTCCATCCAGCACGGGGTGAGCCACTTAGGGGAGATGATGAGCACCAGCAATTTTTATTTAGCTCAAGTAGGAATCCATTCCCCTCAGGCAAGATTGCCAGTCACTGTAAATGCTGAAAAAACTCTGAAAAAGCCAATGAAACTTCAGTGCTTTCCATCAGCCAAACCTAGCAAGTTTAGTCATGCTGGGGGCACTCAGCACTTTTAAGGATCAAATGATTAATGTTGGGGCAATGGAGATTAAATGTATATAATCATATATTATATGAGTCAGGGCAATAGAGAAATGTCAGAGTTGAGAACCAAGATTAAACTTTATTGATCATTTACTGTAGTAGCTTCCAGCTGCAGCCAGTAACTTCCTGCCACACAATAGCATCTCCAGAGATTGAAGAACAGTCTACAGTTGCAGGAAACAATCCTGTTTCATAAAAATGTGGCTTTGGTAAATTATTCACCACAGGGCATACATTCCTAAAAAGATCATAAAAGTGAGTTGTAAGTACAGGGCACTTAAAAATCTATGGTACTGATTTTTAAATTTGCAAATAAACTTTAAACTTAAGGAACTTATCATAAAGGAGGCTATATATATTGATATATGTATATAAAAATCATCCTCTAATGATGTATTCCATATAGAAGATATTCAGTCCTGCAATAAAATCTGACCTTAAATGCCAATCATACAAATTGAAAGTTCACAATGCAGATTTTAAAATATGGTCATAGGCAAGCATGGTTGGATACAATTTAAAATTATGCTGGAGAGCATATCTCAGAGAGGCAAGCTCTGTGTGTATTAAAAGAGGAGCATTTCTCTCTATTATAAGGTAAAGTTAGTTGTTTGTTCAGTCTCTTGAAACAAAGCAAACAATTCAAGCTAATAAACAAATGTGCCACTAGAGTGCCTCCATACTTTAAGTGTATTACGGAAAGAATTGTTAAGTTTATTTTTTAAGATATTTCCATTCTTTAAAGTGGCTATTATATAATAGCCGAGTGAGTGTAAAAGATTATTATGTAAATACTGCAATTTAAATGAGCACACTGACCATCTCCTGTACTATGTCATAGCATTGTGGCAGCAAATGTAGTCTGTGGTTCCTCCCCCTGCTGCCCAACATATCTGTTCGCTGGGGAGCCACGAAAGAAGAGTAGCAGATAAAAAGAAAAAGGAGATGGGAGAAAAGAGAGAAAGGACACTGAAGAGGGAGCAAAGAAATGATTGGGGTAAGGAACAAAGTCATATCCAACTCATATCCAGCATGAGTCTATTAAAGTCAATAAATTTACATCAGCTGATGAACTGGCCCAAATGTTCCTTGAGATTCTGAAGTGTTTAGATACATTTTTCACTTCTGGTTTCCTGCTAATCCAGGACTCAAAATACTGTTGTACTGAGGGGGCAGGAAGAAGAAGAGGCTCTTCTCCTGGGATTTCTTGCAAGAGCTGGATACAGAAAAAGTGGTGATCTCAGAGGAGGGTTTGTTCTCCAGTTTTCTCTTTGAAGAAACTCTGAAGGATTCAGATAGATTTTTAAGGCCAAAAGGGACCACTACAATCACCTAGTCTGGCATTCTGCATAACCTGCTTTGGAATTTCATTAATTCTGGCCACAAACAGATATTGAGATTGAGCCAGAGGTGTTTTGTTTGTTTTAAAATAATGTCCATGCTTATCTTGGAGACTGTGTGATGGAGAATCCAGTACATTCCTAGGTAAGTTGTTCCAATGGTTACTTATCCTAGCCATAAAATAATTGCATTTTATCTCTAGATTGAATTTATCTAGCTTCAACTTGCAGCCACTAACTAGACCTTATTATTCCTCTGTCTGCTAGATTAAACAGCCCCCATTTATCAAGATCTCCCCATGTACGTACTTTACAGACCATGATCACATACCCTCCTTACCATCCCTCTGATGAGAGATTAAATTTTCTGTCTTCCAATGTAAGGCATGTTTTGACAGCAGAACTGACCACAATAGTCCAGTCATGATGTTACCAGTGATATATTCAGTGGTAACACTTCCTCCCCAACTCCCACTCAATATTGCCCTGTTTAAACTGTCAGGGGCATTAGTTTTTTAAGTCCTCACATCATACAGGAAGTCCATGATCCACATCTCATTCCCTCCCCCCAAAAGAAAATCTGCTTTCCAGGATACATTCTTTAAGCGTGACCTATGTCCAGGAAAAAAGAGAACATATATTGCATTTGGATGTATTAAAGTGCATGTTGTTCAGATGAACCCAGCTCACCAAGTGATGCAGATTACTTTGTATAACTGAGCTGTCAGTTACTATTTTGCAAATTTTTGTGCTAATTAGTTTGGTTAATCATTGGATTTACATCTACATTCTGCATTTTGAGTCATTTATTCTCTGTGAAATGGGGGACTTGGAAAAAAATTCTAAAATCGTATGCTAGACTTATCAGCAAAACCTTCACTGTTGCATTTTTATTAGCAAGAGAATTTTCTGTAACTCATACTAAGCAGGGGTGCTTGTGTATATTTCTGATAGGCTAAAATTCATGGGAGCTGAGGTAGCAGAAATCTGAGAGGGCTACTCTAATTTTGCTGATAGATTGAGTGGATGCTCTACCTTAAAGCATTGTCCTTAGAACAGAGTTTTCCAGAACCCTTTTCAGAGCATGTCACTAAAAATGAGACCATGTGATCAGCTCTACAGCAGCTCAGAGTATTTTTCTGGTTCTCACATGCCTCCAAATGTGGTTATTTTATTCTTAAATTGTAACTGTGTCTGTTCAACTGAGCTGACTTTTCAACCAGCATGTCATCTCAGTCTTTCTTCTCTTTAAGCTGAGGTTCACTGCAAATGAAAGTCACTGACCCATATGTTGCCATATTCTTCCCTTTCTTGATTTTCCCTCTCCCTTTTTTCTTCTCTCCACAAGAGACAGCTCTGCTGGAAAGCAAGCAGGAAGTTAGAGGGAATCCCAATTTCAGCGCATGAAATTTTGACTGTGCTACAGTTGTAGTAGCACGAGCTAATCTTTATCCCAATGCAAGGCTGAGCCTCAGAAATAATGATCTGCAGCCAAGGTACATTTCAGTATCACTGTTGCATTACCTTGTGACAGGATGATAGTGAACTTATGTCAGCAACAAACTTTCACAGGCTTTCAGGTAAAAGCAACAGAAAGCAGGTAGAAAAAATAACCCTAGTGATTGGAGGTATTAAAATCCAGGGTCCAAGCAGGATAAAAAAATCAATATTAAGTATTCATTTTAAACATTGCATCTGAGAATTAGTTATGCTTCTGAGATTAGTAATATGTCATTATTAAGAATGTCATTATTCCCCCCCATCGTTATTTGTGATCCCTGAAAGTGACCTCAAGAAGATATCTTATTTATAGTAGGTTTTAGCTTAATCAAAAAATGAAGGCGAATCAAACTCAATTTAATTTCCACGATCAACTCTAAAAATTAGATTCCAAATGTTATTACGAAGTGAGTAATGAATTATTTAATGGATAGTTTAAAACTACACTTTGTTGCAAATGAAAACTGTAGACATTTCACTGGCTAAACAAGGTCTTAATAGATAAGTACTGATAACACCCAAAAGTCAGAAAAATTAGTTTGGCTACACAATATTGCAGACAAAATGACTTTGCTAATGTGAGGATGAGCATGCATAATAATACATTAAGGGTAAAAATCTTTACTAAAAAAACTCCCAAAACCACTTAAAAGCCAGTAAATTCAGAATTCTCTGCCCCCTTTTAAAGCTGTTGTATAACTGTAGGCAGCTCTGAGTACATCGATCAGATCAGGTCCCAGGAAGGAGACAGGCATTCCTCCATCTATTTCCCCTGCAGTTTGTGGACTGCTGTGGTGCGAGTTAGGTGCCTGGATGCCTAGGAGTGAGAAAGCAGTGCACACACTCAGAGGCAGAAACTTAGGTGCCGAGAGAGTTCAGGTGCCTACAGGGTTAGGTGGCAGCCTGTGGTCCGGAGGATGGAATTCAACAGGCAAGACTTATGCAAGAAAAGGAAACCTTTATTTTGGGGAAAGGGGAATAACAACCGCGTCTAGAGACGACTCACCCAATCACCGCGCTAACATACAGCATAAGCCGGGTCTAACAAACTTCGGTGGGCTATCAGGGACGTTCGACGTCTGGGTCATCTGAAGCACCGTTCGCTCTTGCCGCGGGAGTTTTATTAGATCCCAAGGGGCATGTCGTAACTGCCCCCTTCTGGTCCCATCAGTGTTGTTATGATTTGAGAGAATTGTATCTTATTTTCCTGATACGTGACTACTCGCTATCAACCGAATGGTGGATGGTAGGTCGTTTGATGTATCCCGACCATCTTTCCTGCCATTGGGAATCAACATGGCTCCCCCCCCGTCCTAATGGTACTCCGTGGCTCACTCCACCCCTTGATTCTCTCAAATCACTAAAATAACAAGAAACGTTACAATACAAATTGGTAAGTGTCTAGAACTATAACGATCAACGCATGAAAACCTTTAAGCCGTAAGGGCAACAAGCGAAGAAGAGGAGGTTATGGCTTATGGCTCATATCCAGTGGTGTTCAAATCCTACCATGTCTACAGGTGTTTGTATAATCCGAATATTAATAATATTTGCAATACATCGAGTAATTAACATTTTTAGCAAACTAAACAATATAATTACAAGTAGGAAAGCCCCCACCCCCCAGAGCAATTATTCAAGAATCTTTCATCCCCACAACCCGAGTTTGGTGGCAGCCCATCCCCAAAGTGACCATCCTCGTATAGAGTTAATTTCGGAGGCTGTTTTCCTTATATTTTTAACCACCTCAGTTACATTACCAGAATAGTCGGGTATGAAGGTACAGCATGGTCCCCCTTTTATTAAAGCACACACACCTCCCTGCTCAGCGAGGAGATAATCCAAAGCCAAACGATTTTCCAAAGTCATTTCTCTGTTAGCTTTCGCTTCATCCTTAACCAAAGTCAAACCGGTAGCTGTATCATTAGCTATTGTCTCTAGGGCATGGGCCAGTTCCGTGACTCGTTGATCTACAATGAATGACCCGACACCCGGTGATAATAAACCGAGACTCCGAAGCAAATTCTTCCACCAGGCTGGTGCTCGTTTTGGTCGTGATGGCCACTGC